>NW_021703771.1:24168038-24505890 GCF_005190385.1 Monodon monoceros | reverse complement strand
TCTCAGGAGTTCTTGGTAGAGAATTGGGAAAAAGAGTTTGGGCAAAAGAGTATATATTTCCATTACTAGGGAAGAAGTAATTGTGAATTACCAACACTTAACACAAAAACCTAACTCCAAAATGAGACTTACCAGTCACATGATTACTTATTTTTCTGGGTGCCAGGAGGCAAATTCAGGTAACACAGCCTGAGAACTTTTCTCAACAGATTTGCCACCTTCGTGAGTGCCCCACTCCTCACACATCACTGAGGAAGAAGGAGTGACAAGGCATGCTCCTCTTTTCCCAGAGCACCAAACTCTGTCATTATGGACTTTAAGTAAAGTACCTGTGCTTGGGGAGATGATACTCAGAGACAAAATTCTCAAAGCTAATTTTAGCTAAAGAATTTCCGTTGACATATGACATCCCTTACTGTAATTTTCAAACAAGTTATTTTTAATAAAATAGCTTAGTATGACATTGCTTCACCATTTCAAAGGGAATAAGTTGTTTTGCTGAACTGTATGTGTATGCTTACATATTTGTAGATATTAAGCTGCACAGTGGTAGACACTATGTGTTCAAAAAATAGTGCTGAGTTAGTCTATTTAGCATCTATGATGACTACGATAATGATGAGGATGATGATTTGTATTCACAAGGCTACCATTTACTGAACTAGTAGTGACTAGTACTGTACCAAGCACAACGTGAATCAGTTGCATCAGGTAATTATTTAATTCGATCCTTAAGACACCATAAATAAGACTTAGAGATGTGAAGCATTATAATCCTTAAAAGCATAGCTGACTACTGAAAGTAAGAATAGTAGCAATGCAGTGTGGGGTGAGGGATGGAAAATAGATTTGGTCTATGTATAAACAATAAATAAATCCATACTTATTTTCAAACATGTCAAATGAGATACAGAACAAAAAGCCATAAACCAAAACAGAACAGACCCAGAGAAGCCAACCATATTAAAAGACAGAGTGGCATGAAATGACATTACTTTGTCACTTTCCAGTCACTTTTCCAACATCTACTACCTACTCATTGCCATAATATATTAAATGTGTAAGGTATAACACAGAGATAATATTACTTTGGCTCCAAAGTATTTAATATTAATGACAGCACTGCATTTAAAAAAATTGAGTCATGAATATGTAAAGTTCACAAAAATCCAGATCTATGTTTCAGTACTGATTGCTGAGCAGCAATATTAAAAATTGCTACCTCATTTTTCACAAAAGTAGACAAATTTTAAACCAGGGTAAGAATGGGATATACCTTTGGAGCTAAGAGGTAAGATGTCCACTGAGCATAATTTCTATTCCTAAAACTAACAAAAGAAGGGGAAAAAATCTCCAATGCTTAAGAAGAAATTAAAATAACCAGTTGGATAATTCAAACTGTGATTAATTGAAAGGCTTATATCCTTAGAAGCATAAGAAACCGCATTAAACTCCTATAGATATTACCCTGAACCTGTAATTACATTGGCATATTTTTGCTTTCTTTTGGGATCATCACAGCATGGTAGAAAGAAGGAGTGGAGTAGAAAATATAATATTCATTACATTATTCAGAATGGCTACCCATATAGTAAACAAGCCAATGATCAGAAAGCTGTTCAGATGGGAACTTTTCCCATTTATAATTATGTGGTCTTAGAATCTTATGAAAGGCAACCGACAGACTTAGGCATCAAGAGTATTTGGGCAAGCATAAATCCTCTTAATATAATAAAAATATTTGAAAACAAAAGCAAAGAACCTTACAACCAGGATTTTAGCCCTTGACTTTACATTTCTGCTTCATTATGAAAACAACTTTGGAGCTAATCATACCAAAACCTTCTAAGACAACCTACCATCAAAGATATTTACATAAAATAATAACAATATAAAACACCAAAGCTCTATTCCAGGCTAAAACAATATGCAATTCTAATCTTGCTGGCTTTGAAAATAAATCTGGTCAGGCCCAAAGTTTTCAATATACTTTCCACTGCACTATTTTAGAACAAAACAAATAGCAGAAAATACCACACTGTGGGGAGATGGTAAGAAATTATATATAGATATCAAATGGTGCGATATAGACACAAAATTTTGCTCAAATATTTCCTAACAAATTTAATTATCTTTATTAACCCCAGTAACCTTCCCAGCACAGATGAGAGTTGTTACTTTTATTTGCATAAAGGTAAGTGGAATACAGAGGAGTTAAGTAGTTTTCCTAGGACTACCCAAAATAATCACAGTTATTGATTAATTGAATGGGTATTTATGTGTATGTATCTATATTTATATGGATAAGTATACACATACATACTGAACTGTATATATATATATATATATATTATGCAGGTATATATATATATTATCTGAATATATGTATATATTGTATATATATGAATATATATATACAGTATATATATGTGAATGTATGTATATATTTATATATAAAAGTGTGAGTGTGTGGGTATTGCCTGGGCCTAGATGAAATGCAATGTAATTAATCACAATTATTCAAGTTAGGAATGTTTCACCTGGATTGGAATAGTACAGCATTGATATTCTCTATCCAACGCAATTAATTTCTTAATCAGAACCATAGATAAAATGCATCGTAAGTTATAGTAATATGGATGTAAAACTTCTGGTGCTATAAAAAACACAAATCCAAGAAGTGTAGAAGTCAATTATATTTCCATATACGTACTACAAGCAAACAAACGGAAAATGAAATTCAGAAAACTCTTTTCTACTTATAATAGCACCAAAACTATAAAATATTCAAGAATAATTTTAACTAAAGCTGTCTAATATCCCTACACTGAAAACAATAAAACTTTGATAAGATAAATTAATGAAGATTAGATAAATTGAAAGATATTCAAGTTTATAGAAGACTCAGTATTCTTAAATTGACTCCTGTCTCCAAATAAAGCTATAGATTCAATATAATCCCAGTCATAATCCCCGTATATTTTAAAAATAGAAATTTACAAGCCATTTCTAAAATATAGATGAAATTGCAGAAGTCCTCTACTAGCCAAACAATCTTGAAAAGTAAACAAATAATAAGTTGGAAGATAAATAGTATCTGACTTTAAGGTTTACTATAAAACTTACTCTAAAAGCAGTATGCAATTGACATAAGGATAAGCAAATATATCAAGGAAAAGAGTGTCAATTCCTCTGTTCGATGGGAAATGGAGAATATCTTTAATAAATAATGCTGGATATAAAAAATAAGCTGACATTTACCTTACATCATACAGGGAAATTGACTTAAATGGAACATGCCCTAAAATAAAGGCTAAAACTACTCAGCTTCTGGAAGAAAATATAATGGAAATTATATTTTCCATTTTCTTTCTGGCATGGTAATAGACAAATATTTCTTAGTTCATTGGAAACAATAAATTTAAAAAAAGTAAAAATAGATTTCATGAAAACTAACCTTTTTTTCCATCAGAAGACACTGTTAAGAAGTATAAGTGGGTAAGCCATATATTGTGAGACAATGTTTGCAAACATATATGTCACAAAGGACTTGTATCCAAAACATAACAAATAATTGTGTGGCCACTCTTTGCAGAGTAAACCTGATCTCTTGGGATCTCGGATCTTGGGATTTCTTCAGGGGCCAGTAGGGGAGTTCTGGGATCATATTTTGATTTTTTATAATTGGATCATACTTTTGCTTTTTAAAAGGTTCATTTTTTAAATAACTGAAAATTACTGCATAATATAGATATGCCATAATTTATTTGGCTATTCTTTTACTAGATGCTTAAATTGTTTTCAATATTTTACTTTGCATATACAATTTACATTAACAGTTTTGCATAGTTACATTTTTAACAATGTAATGCTAGGTTGTAATTACACATATTTAAAATTGTGATATCTCTTGCTTATCGTCCACCAATTTTCACACCCACAAACAGAGTTGGAATTCATCCTTTCTCATGAAGTCATCACATTTAGTATTATGAGTGATATCTATGTACTCAGTGAATAAAAGAATAATGATAGAGACTCTAAGAAAAGATACCTTGTATGGGTTGGAATGAATACTCATTTTAAACTCCTTCCTTGGACTTCCCTAGTGGTCCAGTGGTTACGAATCCACCTTCCAATGCAGAGGATGTGGGTTTGATCCCTGGTTGGGGAACTAAGATCCCACGGGCTGAGCCACAACTACTGAGTCCGTGTGCTCTGAAGCCCATGCACCACAACTAGAGAGAAGTGCGTGCCACAATGAAGATCCCACATGCCACAACTAAGACCCGATGCAGCCAAATAAATAAAATAAATAAATTAAAAATAAAATAAAAATAAACTCCTTCCTAAGGTATGTCTTATTATGTACACTTTGGTGAGAGAGATGAAATAAAGATCAAATAATCTGGCCCTAAAAATAATTGCAGAGTTTCAATTCTTAGGAGGGTCCCTTTGTAAAAGGTGTATAAAGATTCATTCTTCAAAAAACTGCGTGACTAGTTCTCTCAATGATATAGTCTAATTATTCTGTTTTTATACATTTCATAATTCTTCCCAACTCAGTGTGTTTTGGTAAAATTTACACAAACTGCCTCTGATATCAGTAATTATACATTAAAGAAAAGATTGAAGTCAATTTCTGCTGGTTTGAAACCATTTGTATTTATAACATATTTTCCTATATTCTCACATAACCAGCTATTTATTTATTAGGTACATGTGCATGGTAACTTCTTCAGTTGATTTGTTCATTTTAATTATGTATAAATAATTTAGCTTGCGGGCTTCCAAACAGATGCAGCCAGGCCTCCTTTTCTGCGTGTTCTGTTTTCACACAAGGCCGCCAAAGCTGTAAACTTGATACTCTTAAAATTCATTTTGTGTTTAAAATATAGTCATTTTAGTTCATCAGCTAATGAAAGAACATTTTGAACTATAGCATCAGGACATTTGGTACAGTGCCTTCCATAGTGTTTCTTCTTCCTGATAACTTCATATGACCCCCACTTCCATCATCTTTATGGACTTTCCCAAGATTCTTTGGAACTGTAATATGTGGATTTCTAATCCTACTTCTCTGAACTTTCCACTAATTCTTATTTCTCCTTTCACTGTGCGGCCATTACTCAAGTTTCAAGAGATTTGTGTGCTTTTTTCTGTAAAACCTTTCCCTAAGGGGAATATATTTACAGCTTCAAAATATCACTTCTCTGGAGAGTATTTCAAATATATACTTGCCACGATTCTCCATTTTAAAGCATAATGGGAGACATTCAGCTGCCTACAGTTAATTCCTTTTGAATATCCTGCTTCTGTCAGGTCCAAAAATACACATCCAGATTTGAATACAACATTCTCCTAAACCAACTTCACTTCTTACTTTCCTTTTCTTTTCCATCGGTAGAGCTGCATTTCATAGTCTTTATATCTTCTACACCTTTCTTTCATTTCACTTTCTGCTATCATTCTGCCATAGCAGAATCTGTAGTCAAATTGACCATCTCATCTCTAAATATACACCTTTACTAATTGTATCCACAGTACATAAATTGTCTCTCCACCGGTTATTTCCCTGCCCAACTCTGGAAGGGCTTGTTTTACCTATACATTCCCCACGAAAGACTTCTTGACCGTGGTGGTTCACACAGATCCATTCCGCCTCTCAACTCTGGTCATCTTGCCTACAACAGAGAGGTCCTTCATGACCTACTACAAAAGCAAAGCATCATCTGGTTCCTATAGCTAATGAAGCATGTGGCTGTAGTTTCTCACAAGCAGATCACTTCATTCATTTTCAGAGCTGTCTTGACTCCCCGCCTCTTTAGCAGAAGCCAAGGAGACTAGGAGAACCTTTCTCATTTTCAGTCTGTTGCTATCATTAGCCTTTAAGGTGTGTGATCCTAAACTCTCAAAAGAAGTATTGGATATTATGTTTACCCACCATCTTTCGACACGAAGTTAACAATGCTGCTTTCACTTCCAGTGCAGTAACTGAATATACAAATGGACCATGGTGGGATAAACTATGTGGCAATAGAACTCTGACCCACAACCTTTGAGGGAACCAGCCCGGGAAGCCAAACCGCAGCCTCTGCAGCAATTGGCCCCAGATACTCAGGAGCTGTTCAGTGGCTGCCAGCTTTCATACATTTTTCCCCTTCTTCTAACTCAGGACCAACACAGAAAGGCAAATATCATCCTAGTCCATCACATAGGATGCCCTGCTTCTAGTAGCCACCTTCAGCTTCCCCATGTCAATGCCCTCCAACCAGAGCAGACCTGATGCCTTTTTTTTTCCTCCTCACCATAAAGCATTTTCACTCCCTGCCTGCCTTGGAGTCTCTGCCAAACACAAGTCGTGGTGGCTGACTCCCTTGCTATATCTAGCTCTGGATAAATAGCCTCTGTGTGTTCTCATTTGGGCGGTCTTTATTTATATCATAGTTTCAGCGGCCATGGCTCATGCGCCCAGCCGCTCCACGGCACGTGGGATCTTCCCAGACCGGGGCACAAACCCATGTCCCCTGCATCGGCAGGCGGACTCTCAACCACTGCGCCACCAGGGAAGCCCTATATCATATTTTTTTTGACCTTGATTCAAGCATAATTGAAATCCCTTGCAAGTGATGGCAACTTCATCTGCATTTACCTCATGTAGAGAAAAGTTTGAATCATTGAAGTTTGCAGTGTTTCTCTTTTGCCAGTGATATGTGTTGGCTGTTGAGGCCCTGCTTTCTCTCTCTTGATCACACTGTATGTACAGCAGCCATTATTATGGATGCAACTGTATTTGCAGGCCTTGAGGATTATATATGGAAGACTTATTAAGCCTGAATGCAGAACTTTAGATTAGGAAGCAGAGAATGGACACAGCTGCACAGATCACTCCCAGGAAGTTTAACAGCATCATCTCATTATCAGTCTTTGTCTTTAAAGGTTTCCGGAATTTTCCAGGTGCCAAGGCTGGAAACACACACTTTTTCCTTCTAAATGTTCACTTCTGAAATCACAGAACCATCCAGGCCTGGGGAAAGCTGCAATCAATACCCTTTTCAGTCTGCACTTTCAGTGAACACAATTTAGCAAGGGTACACAAGTAAAGCATTTTCTGATCCGAAAACAATAGGAAGACAGAGCTATAACGCTGTATCTGTGTCTCTGCTGATATACTGAAAGAGCAATTTAATTTTGCAGCCAGTCATGTGTAATTCGCGTGTGACACATTAACAAATGGATGGCTGGTCCATCTTCCTGGCTTCCTGTCAGGATCCGGCTCTCGTGATGCCTTCGGCATGTCACAGGGAGCTTCAGCCCATTCAGAGCCTCATCTGAAGGAACGAGGGGACATAAATGTGGACTGATGAGGATAGAGACTGTGAGGCAGGAAAATTAATAGTTTCATAGGAAACAATATGCAGTGTAGTAGCAAATCAGGGGGAAATTGACATTTTACTGAGTTCCTCAGAACTATTTTAAATATAATATAGAGACTTTAAATTATTGTCGAGTTTATTGAACCTATTTAACATCTGTCAGAATTTTAAAACAAGTAAATCAAATGGAATCCTAAACTGTAATTGGATTTCTATTGTATATATTCTGTATAACATTGGGTTGCCCTGGGAGTATTAGATGTGATGTAAGTAATCTGCACTTGTCCTAAATGCCTCCCAGAGAGAAGCTGGAGGGAGAATGGAAAGATGTATCAGTAGGATTGATTAGGATATACTGTGGTATAAGCTCTCCTTAGAGTAAAACTCCATTTTAACCAGGATCCCAAGCAGGATATGATTCCATACCACAACCTGGTCTTACAGCCCTCTCCTATCCTTACCCTGCCCACTTTCAAAAAGCAATAAGTCAGCAGGGATTTCTTGGGTTGGAAAAGAGGAGACAAGAGATGAGAACCCAGACTGATGATAACCCTTGACCAACATGCCCTTGGTTATGCTGGTAAAGGGTTATCTCTAGTTTCTCACTGTTCAAGAGTCATCTATTGGTATTAGAATCATGTGTTCATAATTTATTGTTTTATAATATGCACAGTAAACTGAATGTACTTCTCTACAGGTTGCTGGCCTGCCCTTTTTAAACAAATTTTAAAAATAATTTTTAGACATTTTAAGAATAGGCCTTCTTATGTTGCTAAATATAGATATTGAAATCAACTACAACTTAACCACACTTATCTTTTGCAAGATTTGCTGACTCAAATTCGGCGAAACCAAAGTCCTTACAGAGTTGTATTTTGAAGAAATTTCTTTCCATTTGATTATGCTGTAAATAACAACTGAATCATGCATTAGCTGGCACCAGTGAGTTAGCCAACAGTGAATTTTGGGTGCATTGTGTAGTTTCTGATATATGACAGACCCTCAAAAAAGATTTCATTAATGAAATTCATGAAAAGAAATTTTAAAAATAACCAAATATATAAATACTAGTAAAACGTTAAAAAGATTACATCTGAAAAGGTCTAACATACAGTAGCTACTTAAAGCAGTTGGTAGATGAATGTCTGTATGCATTAAATTTCATCATATATGTATAAGATGCACTTCTGTGAAAAAAGTAGTAGATTTAGATTTGAAATTCTTTGATGATGTGAAATGATCATATACTTGTTAGCACTACTTGAGGGCCTCAGAATGAAGAATCTTCTAAGAACCTCAAATAAATTAGTCCTATGAGAGTAAAACTAAACTATCAATTTGGGTTGGAAAAGTTGGCCTACACTAAAAGCACCCATCTCAAACAACTTTTAAATTGGTGGGTATAGATTTTTTTCCTAATTAAGCAATCAGAGTAGAGACACAAGCCAGTGATTTTTTTTAAAAAAAAAAGTTTAGTTGGATAAGTAAATATCATTTGAGGAGTTTTAAAAGTGCAGATTCCCAGGAACTGTTCCAGTTGGTTCTGCTTTAGTGGTTCTGGGTGGGACCATAAAGCTGAATTATTTAACATCTCTGGTGATTTTGATGCAGGTACCTATAACTTCATTTTTAGAAATACTGATCTAAGCAGAGTTAAGTTAAATTTATTGGAGTAAACCTGTGGCCTAGAAAATTATATTAACATATATGCTGAGGAAGTAAAATAAGGCATCAATAAAAGATAGCACAGTCCAATAGTAAATGGAAAAAAGATTTTAAAAAAATGTATGTCTCCATAAGACTAGCCTATGGAGATACAGGGTCCCAAAGGAGATACAGGAGTTAGCCAAAACTGGTCTTAAGTGTCTTTGACCACATTGTCAAAGGCTATTCCAAGTGAAAGGACTTTCTTTCAATTACCTAATTGCAATGGTGTCTACTTTCCTTTTTTGTAGGATCTGGTATTTACAAATCTTTTTCAAAGTTATAAGCTGGCTTCGTATTCAACTGGGCTGACCTTGCCTATGTGAAGATGTTGGCTTTATTTATTATTGTAAAAGAACAAATAAACTGGCATTCAGGAATATGTCTTGATCTTATATGTGTTTTGTTTACTCAAAGCCTGAACACTCCTGGAAGTTAAAGATCACCCACAAGGTGATCTTTAATAAAATCAAACTTTAATCTGTTTGTTTCGATGTTAGGCAGACTCTCCATGTGATGAGGAACATTCAAACCTCAGGCCCTTATCTTTCAATCTCAGAGATCCACTGGGCCCTTGAACCCTCTCCCCCATTATTTACTGATGCTTCACCTCCATGACTTAAAGGAGTCTCTTTTTCTGGACAGGGACCTTTTCTTTCATTGTCTGTAAAAGATTTGAGATGATGCTATACCAATTTTAAATCAAATTTTTTTTGTCTCAAGAGTTTTTTTTTTTTTTTAAAGAAACGGATCCACAGAGTAACACAACTAATTTCACAATAAAATATAACTGACTTGTTTTTATTTTGGGAAGCTCCTCAAATTTTAATGAGCATACGAATCACTTGTGGATCTTATTATATGCAGATTCTGAATCATTAGGGCTTAGGACCTTTGTTACATATTGAACCGTAATTCTGAGTAGCAAGGGTCCAGGATGACTTCTCTCTTTCTCTCTCCTCCGTATCTCTCATCTCTGGCTCTGTCTTCTTCCCTTCCTATACTAAAATGCAGGGCCCAGAGAGAGTCAGAAGTGCACTCTCCTGCTTGTCTAAGCACTGGCTTCTAAACTTTCTGGCCTCAGTACATTCTTTTCCACTGATAATTTGCATCATATGGAGGGAGATACGGCCTTAACTGTGCAATAGTCCAATGATATTAGAATGAAATATAATAAGCTTAGCATTTATACAAGAAAGATGAATACACAATAGCAGTGGCAGTGTTTTCATTTACAGTCAGTGAAAAGCCAGAGCTCTTGGGACATCTAGCTACATGCTACTTTGTAAGCTCCTTTCTCTTTTGTACTCTGCATTTTTCGTAAGTTCTTATTTAGGTTTTCTAACCAAAGGATGGTTTGATGAGGTTCAACTCCAGCTGTCATTCACTGTACATCCAAATACATAGAGTTTTTCTCTGCAGTGCGTAACTATGAAGAAGCAATGTGGTCCACAGTTATACAAATCAATAAACAAGGAACGTTTCCAAACTAAGTAAATTTATTTCATGCTTTTATGTTTCCAAGAAATTTTAAGTTGTTTCAGATCATTTATAGAGAATCTGGAAAAGGATTCTTTCTGTGATTAAGATGTCAAAACTCCCTAATTCACATAAGCTGTATAAAGAAGCCCCGTCTGGTTTGGTGGTGGGTCAAAAAGCCAACAACACACCTCCACTTTCATCACTTCCTAACTACAAACATCAGGTGCAAAGTCGACCCCCAGGAAATGCAGAGAGACAGAGATGGGATAATTCAAGACAGGCTTTTCAGTAAATGAAATTCAAAAAAAATCTGATTCTAGTCAATGTTTCAATGTATTAATTACTTTGTTTCCTGTCAGGAGGCTCCTCTGTGTGTGTGTGTGTGTGTGTGTGTGTGTGTGTGTGTTTGAGGTTAATTTGTGACTTTATTTGTCAGTATAGCTTAACTACAGTAGCCTGGAAACTTTTTGCTCTAAAAAATTACATTTTACATCACAATTCAACAAACACACACACACACACGACGTTCCTGTGCTTGAACAATGAAATGATGAAGCCTCCTCTTGAGCGTGGACAGATGCGCCTTGATAAAAATCTGGATTAGTATGTGTTGAAGATCGCTATTATCTAATTGAATTTTCTCCTTTATGTAATCCAAAGCCTTAAAAGGGCTTTTAAGGGGAGAATTCAGAGAAAATGGCCAAAATATTCCTCTGGAAAAATACCAGCAGACCTGTCCCCTACTGGGGTTCCTTGGAACATGCTTCCCGTGGAAGAGGCACTAGGTCTAAGGAGACTCAGGTGGGGCAGTGGATCCAAAGGGCTCTTCCATATGAGTAGAAATTTTTGTTCTTACCTAATTGACCTTGACGGGTAAGACGGGGAGCAGGAAAGCCACACCGACTCATTCTGCTATTGAAAATCCTCACTGGGACTTGGAGCCAGGACTTCAGGTAGAGGTCGCCTGAGGATACCTGAAAGAAGAGAACCCCAAACCCTACACACGCTTGGTCAGCTCTACTATTCTGTCATTTTAAAGCAAAGACTTTGAACTGTTGTCAGAAAACTATGAGCTTATGTTTAAATTATCTTGGAAGAGGGGGCTGAAAATATAAAACCAGTTCTTCTTCTTTTCTTTTAATGCACAGGATTTCAGTAATTGCTGCTAGTCCCCTGAGAGTGTTGTGAATGAATAGGTGAAGGATATGGGCTCTTACATGTCCTATAAAATAAACAAGGTCAGATCAACTGGCCTGTAGAAAGGATCAACTACTTCCTTTTGCATTTTTATGGAAAAATTTCAAAGGCACCCTTCCTCCTCGGTTAATCTTTTTTCACACACATATGAAGTGCTGGGCATTTTAATAGATTCTTGAAAAAAGAACAAGCAGTATATTCATTTTGATCAGAATCAGTGAAAAGGGATTCTGTAGAATAAGTAGGAAGCAGCCTTTATTTTTAGGAGACTTGGTTAAAGACTAGGAAGGATTTAAGGAAGAATAAGAAAAAGAAATGGAATTTTGGTTTTATTTATCTTTGAGTTTTTAAGATGAATCCACTAGTTTAAAGTAGAGTATCCATACTGAGCATCTCAGGAAAAGTTGGGGATAGATGGATTTAATGAATTCATCTTTCAATTGTTCTTAGGATATTTCTTTCTTTCTTGTGAGGGAGAAGATTCAGCACTTCTCAGCATTAGTAATGATGATGATGATAATGATAATAATAATTAACTTATTATTATCAAGTCCTCAATATCCATAAGACACAAAATATTTTGCAGAATAAGTAATTTAATTATTAACAAGAACAACAACAACTCTGATTATCCTTATTTTAAAAATGAGAAAACTGAGATCATAGATTTAAAAAGTGACTTGAGGAGGCTGTTTCTTCAACTCCAAAATTAGTAGTTAATAAAATTATATAATTTTCACTGTTATTCCTTTCCTCCCCTTCCATTACCACCTGTCATGTTCTCTCTTTTTTACTAAATGCATCTCCATGTTCCTGTCTCTTTTTCCAGTTCCACGTGGGCTCCTTGCACAGTTATACAAGTGACACAATAGACCTGTTATCATTAACAACAGGGATTCTATTTGCTGAAATTGTAATAAGCTATTATAATATTTAAATGTATATATTAATATATTGATGTGAGCCAGGCAAATTAAAAAAAATCAATGAACAAGGAAATGACAGACTCTTAATCCTTCAATTTTATATTGCTTCTCATGCCAAGCCTTATTAATGTTTTCAGAATTTCTATCTTTGGTGGGATCTAGGAGGACATGTAGTCTATGAACACAGACATATGTAGGGCCCAGATTGTAGATCATCGCTAGGTATTCAATCATATTAGACAATCAACTCTTAGTGAAGATTTTTAAAAGAGAAATTCAAATATCAGGCTATTAGACAACCTTTAACATATCTTTCAACTGTGTTACTCTGATTAGAAAATTTAGTGTTTAGAAGTCACCTTTTCCGTTATTGTATTTTGTTTTTTATTTTTATTTACTAAAAACTTGGCCTCCACAGTTATAACTTATAAAGCATATGGTATGTATTATTTTGAAGTTCCAGAAAATCTTTAATATGTCACATAAAACAACCCAAGAGTGATTGTTTTTGTTTTTCTCTTTTCTTCTAGGATTCAGTTCACAGCTATTTATTTATCATTTAAATGCATTCAACTGAAAAAGAACATTTTCCTGCTGAATATAGGAACCATCAAAGATAAAGATGGGCTGATGTTTTTAGTGCCTGCTAACATTGGGTCTAGATTTATCTACCTTGAAAGTCATGTTATTTGTCAAAGCCTTGTTTAGCATGAAAAATCCTCTGTGGCCAGTATTAGTCAAGTTCAGGCATTCTTGTTTCATGTGTTGCACATCAGAGAGAGAAAAGGAGAGAATCTTTAATAATCCAAGCATACTCCTCCTTTATTTGAATAACAGCTTTAATAACTTCTCACAAAAATATAATTTTATACACATTTATACATTAGTTTGGATTTTATGTCTTTTTTGAGCTTAAGATATCATGAGTGTGTGTGTGTGTGTGTGTGTGTGTGTGTTTTGGTGGAGGAAGAATCTTCAAACTTCTCTCACATTATTTAAAGAGCTTGTGAAATTCCATCCTTTTCATTAAGCTGCTCCAGTTGGTGAGACCATTTCTCACTGCCCTGCCAAGTCTAGGTTTACATCGCCTTTGCCTTTTGCCTGAAATCTGCTGAATCTATGTTCTTACTTTGCTTCCCACACACACAAAATATGCAGTTACTGTTTATTCATTTTTTTCCTGACTTACTTTTCTATTTGCATATTAATTCAACTGCTTATTTATTTACATCATGACAATAAGGCATGTACTTGGTAAAAGAAAATTTAAACTGATAACAAGAATACACCAGAGTCTCCCTCCTGCCCTAAAACCTAGCTTCATTGATGCCACAGAGAAAACTAGTTTTGCATACATTGATGCACAAGTAGATATATTTGCATATGCATATTTTCAAGATAAATTCCAATAACTTGCACTGTTAGATCAAAAAGTTTGCATGTTTTAGATATTGCCAAATTACTCTCTAAAAGCTTTGGATTATTTTTTCTATTACCACCTAAGGAATACCCATATTCTTTATCAACAGTGTCTCATTAGGCATTGTAATCTTTGTCAATCAGACAAGCAAACAAGCTATACAAGTACTAGTTATTGTGATTTTGATTTTCATTTTAAAAATTATGCTTAAGATTAAGCTTATTTTTATATGTTTATAAAACACTCCTATTTCTTTGCTCATGAATTGATTGTTCATATTATCTCCTCATTGTTTAATTTGTGGGTTGGTCTTTGCTTACTACTTAAAAAGATCCTTATTAAATAAGGTAACCAGCCATTTGTCTGTTATATTATTTTCCCCTAGACTGTCATTTGTTTTGACTTTATGTGTATATGTATTTATTTTAATATTTCCCATGTAAAAACTTTTGGTTTCCATGTAGCTAAATTTCTTTTTCTTCTTAAATTTCTGGATTCTTTAAAACAAGGCTTCTTTTAAATTATAATATTTTTCATAACAGTTCTTACACTTATCAAAAGTTTGGGTTTGATATTCTTTTTAATCCAAGCATAGTTTAAAGGAGAGAGATTATTTTCATCCCAAACTATGTGTTTTGTTTGTTTTTTATTTCTGTTATTTATTTTGCTTTATTGCATTTTTATCAGAAAATAATTAGGTCTCTGTGTTGGACTTTGTCTTGGTAGTTTTTCTGTGGCCTAATATATGGTCATTTTATAATATTCCAAAGCCACTTGAAAATAAAGATTTTTTACTTGATTTAGGACAAGAAATATATCTCTAGTAAGAATGTTTACTACTTTTGAGATTTTGTCTATATTTCCTTCAGTTTGATTCAGTTGTTTAAAAATATTAACTTTGAGTCTAAGATATTTGTTTTCCAAATTTCTGACTTCTTTTGTACATGAGCAGAGGTCTGGGGGGATGATAATGAAGTTCTGTAGGTCACAGTTGTGTGTAAGTGCGTGTGTGTGTGTGTGTGTGTGTTGATTTAACATACATTTCTCTTCTGCCTACTGTAGTCACCAGCTGCAAATCTGATTGCTAACAACTATTTCTCCATTCCTTGGCCACAGAGATATTCCATTTCCTGGAAATCTGTCATGCTAAGCAGTTCACCCTTTAACCTCAAGGTGAAGTCCTAGAACTCCATCCAAGTGCTCTTTTAAACTCATCGTCTAATCAGTTGAAGTACAGCTTTACTATTCCTGATATCAGGGTAGTGTAATGTGTTGAATGGTGTCTCCTGCCATATGCCCACAACCTAACCCGGGGAACCTGTGAATGTGACCTTATGTGTAAGAAGGGTCTTTGCAAAAGTAATTAAATTAAGGATCTCAAGATGAGATCATCCTGGATTATCCAAGTAAACCTGGATTATCCAATGATAAGTGTCCTTATAAGAGACACACAGAGGAAAGACATAAAGGGAGAAGAGAAGAGGGCCATGTGAAGACGGAAGCAGAGACCAGAGTTTTGCAGCCACAAGCCAAGGAAGACCTGCATTCACCAGAAGAGGCAAGGAAGGATTCTTGCCTAGAGCCTTTAGCGGGAGGGAGTGCTGCCCTATTGACATCTTGATGGCAGACCTCCAGAACTGTGAGAGAATAAATTCCTGTTGTAAGACACCCGATCTGTAAAACAGCAGCCACAGGACACTAGTACAGTGGTTACATTTCTTTCTGTAAGTGAATGTACCAAAGGTTATCGGGATAGTATCTATACTCACTGCTACAGTGAAGAGTGAATACAAGGGCAGAGCAAAATCAGTCTTTCATGATCATCACTAGAAAGAGTAATTAACATATTGTGGAGCATCAAGGCCAGAAATACTCATGTATTCATTTATTCATTCAATAAGTTTTGAGACTATACTAAGGTGCTCTTAAGGAGTAACAAACATATAAAGTCTCTGCTTTTATGAAATTTACATTCTAGGGGATGATACTAAATAGAAGCTTTGCATAATAGTACATTTGAATTTTAAAAACAGATTCTTCTAAAAAATCTTTTGACAGGTATCATTAATATGCGGAAAAGAAAATCCTTTGTAAGCTAATGTAATAAGCCATGTGACCCTTTTCTTAGTTACAGAGAACTTTTGAAGCTGTAATCAACCTAATATGTGCCTTTGTTTCTCACAATGCTTCATGTATGAGAAGTTGCTTTATTTATACCATTATTGTCTAATAAATGACCATGTCTTCAGAAAACCAAATGGGAAAAAAGAATCAAGAGAAGCTGCTGACAATTAAATGCTAAAATAGATGAAAATAAATATTTAATGGTGTGACTAAGTGTAAGGGTATGGGGTTATTAGAAAAATGTTCAATCGAGAGTTTTTCAGGGGGTATTTTAAGTTTTTCTTTCCTTTTTATTCATGCCAAGCAACCTCAGGCAACTGAGACTCGAGAGGCTTCATGGTATGAACTGTTAGGCCATAACTTAGTGATCAAAAACACAGCATATGGCAATTAGTGGCGTGTGGTTTCCTTTAAGCTATTCATTTGGCCAGTGTAACAGGAGCACCTAAATTCCTTCAACTTATCATAATTTGGTGCAATGGAGGGGGCCCAAGGCAAAGAAGGGCATTGCAGGAGAGAAGTGTTCCAAAATGTAGCGGTACTCAGAAGATGAAGGAGGGGAAGCAGGAGCTAGGTGCACAGAACACTTCCTGTACAATGCAAATTAGACACAGCAGAGCAAGAGCCTGGAAAGATATATGATCCAAAGAAAAAGTCCTCAGGCTTCAGAAACTCTTCAAAAGTTCTTTTGACCCATTACCCTTTACCATTTCACATTTTTCCTTTAAAAAATATAAAAGGTGTTTCTTGCTTTGTGTTCTTTTGGAGAAATTGAGAAGCTGTGAATTGTACTCCTATATTTAAATTCTAGAGGATTTCTCCTCCTGTTTTTTTTTTAATTGGATATTATGAAATTTAATACACATAAAAACTGGAAAGACTTCCTCAAGACACTGGGACAGACTCCCCAGTGGAATAACTGCCTAAGGGAGATCATATCCTGCCATCTTTAGTTGAAAAGTTATCTTCCTCTCATAAAATGTATTGTAGTATCACATTTTCCTCCAAGGATGATGAAAAAGTTGGAATGTATGTATCCCTTGTTCAGTTATCAACCTAATTTTGATGATTGGGTTTCTACTTCAATATTATTGATTAATCATAATAAAACCTAGACCTGCAGCAAATCATATTTGTGTTCTGTAAACATGACTGCTTATATAACCAAAACTATGGTAGTTATAAAGAAATGGAAGACTTGAACTCCAAACGCTTTTCCTCTTTCTTATTATTAATTTATGAAAATAATAGCAATAATAATAATAGTTGTTACTTTTTGAGCCCATATGTGCTAAATACTGTGCTAAGTAATTTACATGCTAATTTCTGTTTTCACAGTGAACTTGCTAGGTGGGTATTGTTGTCTCCATTTTATAGGGAAAGTCTCTCTTCCATTACCTAAACCTGAGATGTAGAGTGACAGAATATATGCACAGCATTTCCAGATCTATTTATTCAAAGGAATTATGAAATATGCATTTCTTTAATGTAAAATATTCTGATTTTAAAGTGTTTTCATGTAGTTCATTTAAAAAAAAATGTGTACCAAAAAAATAGGCTCTGTAGGTCTGCCTTAAGTTCCCAAGTTTTTCAAATTCATACACATCCTTCATGAAAAACCTATCATTAAAAATTTTATCACATACTCTCCATATCACAATAAGGCATTTTATGTGGAAGAGAATCTTAAGATCATCCATTCTATGATATTCATTTTATGGATGAAGAAACTGAGTTCCAAAGAGGGAAAGTCACAACCCAAGGTCACACAGTAAGGAACAAGGATTATGTTAGAAGATAACTCTCCCCTGAACCCATTTGCACTTTCTTGCACTCTACTAGGCTGTCTCAAAACCAAACCAGGTATGGAAGATGCAACAGGTCACTAACAGGCCATTTGTTTATTACTTTTCTCAGTCATAGCAACTGTCATTGCATAAAACCACTTTCTGAAACTGAAATCTGTACACATAAAAAATCTGGTTTTTTTACTATCGTTTTATTTAATAATGGGGAATATGATACCAACACAATACATAGAAAGTGATGACAACAATAGCTTGATATAATACTGTATATATATATATATTATATATATATATATATATTGCTTGTAAATTGCTGGTGGCCTTATTTCATAACTTTAGTCAGAGAAATAAAATTACTTACATACCTCAAATGAAATAAACACAGAAAAATCATTTATATTTTGTTGCACTCACAGAGACGTTGCCTATGGTTTTTATTTTATTTCACTTCTTAGTTTAGGAAGCTGACTTGCATAGTAATGACACTGTGAATGCAGTCCTCCAGTACCTTTTGGTTCTCTTCATTCATTATTGATGCAATATTTTAGCTATGTTTTTTCTTTCATTCTCAATGTTTATAATCCACAAAGAGCTGTACTTTAAAGGCCCATCAATGTAATTGTATGATTACATTTATCTACTCTGAAATGCATGGACAGTCATTAGTCTTTCGAGGGTTTAGAGTTCTATGATACCTGCTTAGATTCTTCCTCATTATTTAGTGTATATTTGTAATCTATTCCTTTGAATTCAGTTATAAATCAAAATATCCTAGTGTGGATATGAACATGATTTATACTCTCTAGGAAAGCTAAATCCATTTTTTTTTCTGTATTTCAGTGAAAACATGTATTGAATGTTGGGGTGACATGTATTCTTTTTTAAAAAATAGAAAATAGTAATAAAAAGAGTATTGAAAAAAGAAAAAATCTTAAATGGGATTGTATAATAAAATGTTGATGTATATAATCTATATTTTGCAATGTATGTATGTATATCTATGTATATCTATACAACAAATACTTCATTTTATTTCTTTGGTAAATTAGAAGTCACCTCCTTTTGGTCTCTAAGTTTTAGATGCTAGAAGATCAAAAAAAAATCAAATTCAGCTAATTCGGGAGGGTGGGAGGTAGATGCAAGAGGGAGGGGATATGGGGCTATATGTATATGTAGAGCTGATTCACTTTGTTATACAGCAGAAACTAACACAACAATGTAAAGCAATTATACTCCAATAAAGATGTTAAAAAAATAAAGTTAAATAAATTCAGCTAATTATATCTCTTCATAAAGTTAAGAAATTGCAAACAAATAGATTTCTATGACATGCTCAGTAAGGTACTGCAGTGATAAAACATAAGACATGACCTCAGGCAACCAATCAGTGGGGAAACAAGTCTATCATATCTGAAGTTCTCTTAGCACTAATTCTAAGGAGAAATAAAAACTAGCCTTAAATAAATGTTTCCTATATGACAAGCCCATTGCTAAGCAGCTTGCTTCTATCTTCTCACAGAATTCTCATGACATGAAAATGTCACAAGGACCTACAGGAAATAGAGGAGACTACTTGTTAAGGAGTAGTGGGTGGATTTGGGTCTGACAGGTAAAAAGGGGCCAGCAGATGAGGAAGGCCAGGTCGGGGATTTGGACCTGGTGCACAGGATAGATTCTACTTCGCTCCACATGCAGGGGAATGAACATGTGCTTTAGAGGGTGAAGTCATCCTTCTGAGATCCATTGGAATGCCTAGACACTGAAGGCCATACAATTCTTTTTACAGCAAAAGGGAACTCATGGTGAGTTCATACAAAATGATGGTGGTGGGAAGAGACAGAGGAATTTTTAAAAAATCAAGTTAAATCATCATTTTGTTTAACTTGAAAGAAGGGTAAGAATCTTTTTCAAATTTTTGTAAGTATAATAATTTTTTTAAAACATTGAAAGATGTTTCTAACGGCATATGTGTTGTAGGTAGTTGATTATGGGCAGGGGAAGACAAGGAGAATAAAAATGTAAACTAAGTTGTGGCAATGTAGCGATTACATTCATGGTAAAAGGATCAAATGGTGATCTCCAATGTCTGCTTAGATCTGAGAGAGCTGGGGTGTGTGTGTGTGTGTGTGTGTGTGTGTGTGTGTGTGTGTAAAATGTTGGAAGCAATAAAGACATGCACAAAAGAGAATTTATAAAGAGCAGAGGAGGAACAACCACCACAGAAGTTTAAAAAATGCCTACATGAGGGCTTCCCTGGTGGCACAGTGGTTGAGAGTCCGCCTGCCAATGCAGGGGACGCGGGTTCGTGCCCCGGTCTGGGAAGATGCCACATGACGCGGAGCGGCTGGGCCCCTGAGCCATGGCTGCTGAGCCTGCGCTCCGCAAGGGGAGAGGCCACAACAGTGAGAGGCCCGCCTACCACAAAAAAAAAAAAAAAAAAAAAAAAATGCCTACATGAGTCTGGGATGGGAGAAAAACAGTCAACAATGGAATCAAATTCAAAGCCCAAGAAGGATGGAGCAGATTGCATATTCCTTTAACCTGTTGTCTTTTCCTGTTTTCTTCATAGATTTAAACACATGTTCATTCATTTAACATTCATTTAGAATGTGTTCTTTGATAAGTCATTATGTATTAGGTATTTGTAAACATTTTATAAATTAAGCAATTTTATTAGGTGCTATTGATTTTAATAGAATGGGAACAAGATTTGTCTGATGTGCAGTTCCAAAATAGGGAACTCCATGTTTTTTGTGAGTACACCCCTCACTTTATCTCTTTGTGTGTAGTACTCACAGATTTATTCACAAGGCAATTCTGCCAAATTCTGCTCCAGTTACAGATAGAAAGCACCTTCTTCTCTCTCATGGGAACCTAAGTGTTGAATGTCAGAATTTGACCTGAATTGCACATCCCATAAATAAGAAGATAATCTAACTAGAATGTTGGTTCAAAAAAAATCTTCTCACACAGACTTAAAGAATGTATTTCTTTTGCCCAGATTTATGAGATGTCATGCACTGTCTTTCTCCAAAATTCTTTGGATAAAGCTAGGCACATTTCTCTGTTGACGTGTCTGTTGAATAAAGGCTCAGTCATTCAAGTTGCTAGGGTAGTTCTTTAAAAAGTGGCTCTACAGAACATGAATATTTAAACTCATTTTTACAATTTGATTTTTTTACCTAGCTAAGTAATCCATTCCTTTTCTTCCTGCCCGAGTTCTTATGAGATCTTTTATTTCCTGAAATCTTAAAACTATTAGCATATGTGTTTTATATCTATATGTATATATATATGTATATAGATATATATATACATATATATATATATGAGCCCTTGTGATCTACATAGTTAGATCCTTCTTCAGTTCAGCAAACGTTTCTTCTATTGTATCTCTGAATATTGTTTCTATGAAATATCATTTCTTCTGTTACCTCACTATAATAAATGTTGTTAGAATATTAAACCTCAATTATCCCTCTTCCAATGCTATCATCTTTTCTCTTAACATTATCGTCTATTTTCCTTCTTCCTCTATATTTGGAAAGAGCCTCTCAAGGGCCTCCTCAGCACGAATTGATATGCTTCTCTGTATGGCTTTTAATATTTTAAATTCTGTGTTATTTCTTTTTATTCTCCTTTCCTTTATCTCTGCCAGCTGATATTTTAGCTTTCAATAAGATCTTCATGTTTTCATCCTTGGACTCTGGGTAGATAATTTTATGCATCAACTTGACTAGCTAAGGGATGCCCAGGTAGCTGGTAAAACAATATTTATGAGTTTATCTCTGAGGGTGTTTCCAGAAGAGGTTAACATTTGGATCAGTAGACTGAGTAAAGTGAACTGTCCTCAACAACGTGGGCAGGTATCACTCAATCCACTGTGGGTCCAATGGGACAAAAAGATGGAGGAAGGGCAAATTCTCTCTCTCGCCTTTTGATCTGGGAAGTCCATCTTCTGCCTGGGGATATTGGAGCTACTGGTTCCCAGGTGTTTGGACTCAGTGACTTACACTAGCAGTCCCACAGTTCTCAGGACTTCAGCCTCAGACTAGGAGTGAGACCTTCCACTCCCTTGGTTCTCAGGCCCTCAGACTCAGACTGAATTACACCACCGCCTTTCCTGGTTCTCTGACTTCAGAAAGCATTTTGTGGGACTTCTTGGCCTCCATAACCATGTGAGCCAATTCCTATAATAAATCTTCCCTTGTATATAGCTATTTGGCCATATACATATATATATATATACATATGTGTATATATATATATATATATATATACACACACACATACATATACATATATATGTGTATATATATATATGTATACACATACATATATATATGTGTATATATGTATTTTTTTTTTCTATTGGTTTTGTTTTTCTGGAGAACCTTGACTTACAAAAAATCCTCATTTCATTGAGTTGTTCATGTTTCCATTCATTCCTCTCCAGCTCCACTACCAAATACTGTTTAAAATCTACTGTAGTCTATCCCCTCTCCCCACATCATATGTCTTTACTTTTGCTGGGAAGCCCTTTGAACCTTCCTTAGAGAGGCATTTCCTGACACCAGTAGAGAGGGTGGCCTCAGGCCAGGCCACTGGATTCAAAGTCTTGCTTCACCATTTACTACCCATGTGACTGTAGAAGTTTACTTAATTGTTCTCTGTCTCAGTTTCTCCATCTACCAAATACAAATGAAAATACTAACTTTCTCACAGCACTATTGTGAAGAACAGTACAGATAAGGCACTTCAAACAGTGCCCAGTACAGAGTACTCAATCAATGTGAATGATTACTGTTCTCAGTTATTAATCTGAACGGTTGATTGTTGTAGATTTGCATATCATCAGCTCTGTGATCTGTTAGCCTGAGGCATCTGGAGAGGGAGCTGGCATTTGTATAATGCCAATATGAGAACTCTATTTCTTCCCTGTGTTTGTTGAACTGTCATGCAAAGAGCCTAATTTATTGGGCAGATTTTCTGTTCCATCTTATCACAACTCCACTCACATGATAGGGTGCGGCTGGTCACCTTGTGTGATGCCTGCACGTGGAGGTCTGATGCATCGCTGGAGGGAAAAAGAGCTGAGAAGAGAGGTAGGCCCCCACTTTGGAAAAAGTCCTAAATATAGTTCAGGAAAGATGCCTGGCACCTTACAGGCAGAGGGGACACAGCCACTAATGCTATAAAGAAGTAACACTAAGTTCTTATACCTTTAGCCTTTCTGCTTGGGATAAAATACCCCAAGACTTGGTGACTAATATTATTTTTTCAAAGGAACTGTAAGTGCATTGTCCTCTTCTGTTCCAGCATCAGTTTCTGCTTCCATCTCAGAAAAATTTTGTAGAGAAAGGAACATAGGAGTGAAGAGGGCTCATGAATAAAATTTGGAGTAGGCTACCCATGATTTTTTTTATTATCATTCCATACTCACAATATCTAAAGGTAGCACTTCAAAATTTGTAATATATATACTTACCTTTTACTGATTTTGTTGAATTAAAATTTCCACATGTTTTAGTCATTTTGATAGACATAGAATAGGATAGTCACACAGGTAGTTGTAGAAGTCCCAGTAGGGGATTATAGATGAAGGGGGAAATTTAGGGAACTTAGGGAGACCACTGTAAGTTAATGATCATTCAAGAAAGCTATTGGAACATTGTGGAACAAAGCAGGCTTGCTTAACTATAAAGCCATAAATAAAAGCACAAGATATGCCCCAGGTCATTAAGTGAAAGAAAAAAGTGAGGCCTGCATTCTGCAGGTTGAGTTCAACAAGATAATGGTCCTTAGGACCAAGGACAGGAATTTAAGGGAAAGGTGACATTCCAAAGTAGGAGACCCTCATTATATGGAAACCTGAGATGATTCAACATATTTTAGTATATGTTACTACCCTTCTGCTGATTTGAATAAGCGCTGACAGTCCTCATAGGGTCAGACACTCTCCTGCCAGATACAAGGAGGAGGTAGTGATGTAAGCCTGACGTCTACTGGAAGAATGAGGAGGAAGGCAGTCCTTTTCCCCTCCCCCACTCTCCTTTGATTATAAAAATGTAGCCCACTTAATCCTCGGCACAGAGCCCCCTCTTCTGCCTGCTTGCATCTCTCAGAAGCATCCTATATTAATAAATCTACTTCTTGCTTATCACTTTGCCTCTGTCTGAATTTCTTCTGCGCTGAGACACAAAGAACCTGAGCCTCAGTAAGTCCAGACACCAGGTGAGTGATTCTAATTAAAAGACCGTGGGTTCAAGTCCCAACCTGGGTTTAGGCTGGGTTCGAGTCCTGGCACATGGGTTCAAGTTCCAACTGGAGGTGAACGGTTTCAATTTTGCATATATTCCAGGAAGAAATATTCCTGAGAAATAGTCTCAGGAGGCCAGTTTTGTCAAAAGATGTACCATATAGATTGGAAGTCAATTTCTTGCAAGCCATCTCTACTCCCTGCTCCCCCCTCTCCAGTTCAAAAGGCCATCATCTCACGTGTACCATTGCAGGAGGCATCAAATAAGTCTCCCCACCTGTATTCCTGCCCTCATGGTCAACAAGGATGTCAGAGTGATCTTTCAACATGAAATCTGACTCTGCTGTAAACCCTCTCCAACCTTTTCCAAACTCATCTCTAAAGATTCTCTTGATGTTCCAAACATGTTCCTTATAAACATAGGGATGCATTTTCGTTTACTGGAACTTTTTTTTCTTTTCTTTTTTGGCTGCACCGCATGGCATGCAGGATCTTAATCCCTGACCAGGGATAGAATCTGCACCCCCTGCATTTGAAGCCTGGCATCTTAACCACTGGACTGCCAGGGAAGTCCCTACTGGAACATTTTTTGATCACTCTGCCTTTCCTCATCCCTCACCCCTTTGCCTGATATAACTCCTGTCTCCTCAGTTAAGGCTAGTTTTTCTTTTTGTGTCCTATGTTTTTCTAGCACTTGAACTTTTTCTTTATAGCCCTGTCATGATTTTTGATATTTCATGCCACCAATCCGAAAAGATTGTAAGCTCCATTAGAGTAGGCTCCATATTCAATTTTGGAAAATGTGGTATTAACATCATGGTGCATGGCACTTATTAGGCAAAATTAGACACCAAAAATATTTGCTGAATGAATAAATTTGAACTTCTAGGCTTCTTATTTAACTTAGTGATACTAATACATTCAGAGTGTTTAGCAGTTAGTGATAGATTTTGAGTTTCAAGGATCCCCCCACCCCAAACTTTTTTTTTTTTTTTTTTGCGGTACACGGACCTCTCACTGTTGTGGCCTCTCCCGTTGCGGAGCACAGGCTCCGGACGCGCAGGCTCAGCGGCCATGGCTCAGGGGCCCAGCTGCTCCGCGGCATGTGGGATCCTCCCGGACCGGGGCACAAACCCATGTCCCCTGCATCGGCAGGCGGACTCTCAACCGCTGCGCCACCAGGGAAGCCCCACCACCCCAAACTTTTTAAAATTTGGTTACTTGTAAAATTCCCTTAGAGCTTTGAAAGAGGGCAGGAGAAACAGGAACGAACATTCCAACAACATAAAATGAACGGAGAGATTTATTCTTCCTCTGTCCTTTGTTTTTCCATAGTACAAAAGCATAAAGCTATTTGATTCATGTTTAATGCTTTCTCAAGGCAAACAAGAATTTTTAAACATCCCATTTTTAAGTATTATGTAACTAGTGATTTCTTTTTCCCATGTTTACTGAGCCTTTGTGTACTCCACTTCATTATGTGAAACCAGACATTGGTAAGTCATCTTCAGGTATGTTCCTTACCCAGCACTGGAGCTATCTGTAAAGCATACAGAAAGGATAATAAAAATAGAGATGGGTGCTGTTTCATGTTCTGTCTTCACAGTGAAATACAGATATAAAAGGCAAATCTTCTAATGTTTAATTTACTGGTAGTTGAAAACAAATTCTAGTTGTTAAAATTGAATCCTAAAAATAGTCTGACATGCTTTAATAATATATATCCAGAGGGTTATGCAGTTTTATATGGTTGAGATTTTCAAATTCTATTTTGCCTTGTTAGTCATATTTTGTGCTGTTTCTGTACCTGTTATCACCACTATTTTTTTGCTGTTTCTTTCGAAGCTATTTCTTTGCAAATGACAGAGACACACTTTTCTGTAGTCAGTATTATTAAATTATGATTTTTACAGAGATGATTTTCTATGAAACATTTAGTTTCAGCTTATTTTTAGTTTGCTATCAGTCTCAACTGCCCATCCCCCTGCTCGGGGATTAGATTAACCATTGTCTCCAATGGTGCTTCCCAAGTCACTCTAGTACAGAATTACCACAGAGATGTACATGGCCTTGGGCAAATTATTTAGCTTCTTCTCTGTACTCTCCTTTCTTTTTTTTTTTTTTTTTTTTTTGCTGTACGCGGGCATCTCACTGCTGTGGCCTCTCCCGTTGCGGAGCACAGGCTCCAGACGCGCAGGCTCAGCGGCCATGGCTCACGGGCCCAGCCACTCCGCGGCATGTGGGACCCTCCCAGACCGGGGCACGGACCCGTGTCCCCTGCATCGGCAGGCGGACTCTCAACCACTGCGCCACCAGGGAAGCCCTCTCCTTTCTTCATTTATAAAATGGGGACCTTTTTCTACCTACCTAACAGGAGTGCTGTAGATAAAATTAGATAATAGAGTTGGAAGCCCATGGTGTACTAAAGCATGATAATCTAGTCTAAGGAACCCAAATAGAAACACGTGTGTGTAGCAGTTTTTTTTGCTGTGTGGCTAATTGCATTCACAGATCGATTTGCTATCAAAAGAAAAATAAATGTCGATTTGAGAGTAAAAGGAAACCATTTTCTATTTATATTATAAAAATGTTTAATACCTAGTGAATGTGGATTTTCTAGTTATATTCTAGTTTAAAGTGAAATTTCCTTAATTTTAAAACTTTATAGTAGAAAAGAGCTGTGTCAGAGGCCAGACTAGAAACTCTAGGTGGCCTTCTGTGCTTACAGTGGGACAGACTTTAGGTAGAGAAAGCCATTAGGTAGCCATTCTCTACCAAAAGAGAAGGAAAGAAAATGAAAAATGAGAGACCTGAGGAAGTGCTCCTAAAACAGAAAGCTCAGAAAAAAACTTAAGATCAATTCTTGGAAAACACTGATTGGTAGAAGAAAAATGTCTGATTGTCAAACAACAGCAATGCCACACTACTGTCTGGTTTTCCTTTCTATGTTTTTTTCTTTCTTTTTATTTCCTTTCTACTTTTCTTTTTCTATGTCATGAGACAGGAGAAGCTAAAGAAAGGTAGAAAAATCCAAAGGACAAATGTGATCTTTGCTAAAAAGATTGTAAACTGTTAATAGTCTCTTTTTCTAGATTAAAATCAAGGGTCGAACTGTAACCCATAGCAAGAACTTTTAAGACCAAGTTCACTGGATACACCAAAGCATACTGGATTCATGATAGAGGCTCAGTTAATGAAACAGGGTGAGTTAAATCCACCATAGCCTGGGAGAAAGTCACGGTTAAGTTAAGCAATAAATGACAGCAGTGAACGATGATGAAATGGAGACAATTATATGTAGGTATATATGTATGGTGTAGAACCAAATTCTGTAGAGTTTAAGTATGATGTTCTTTATTCTTTTTATTCAATTGTTTTCTTAAAGAGTTAAACTTTTATTGAGTAAGTATGGAGATATAAAAATCATGCTTTGATATTTGATTAAGCATACTTAGAGAAATTATTTCAGTTTTTACTCTAAGGCTGTGTAGTTGGTCAAGCCTGTCTGTCAGTTGCCTGCCTGAAATGCTGTAGTCATTCTAGCTATGGATATGGAAGGTGAATGCACTGCACAACTTTTCCAAGACAAGGATAATCACCTCGAGTTTTAAAGAATGAACATTCTTTTGTCATTCTAATAACAGAATTCTGGAGATCTTCTTTAGTATATTGGGTTTTTATTTATCTTTTCTTTTTTAATCTCACTGCCCATTTCATGAGGCCGATCAACAATATTGAAAATGGATTTAAAATAGTTTCTTAGAATCTGTTTCACTGTTCTGAAGTGCTTCCAATTCTGTTTTATTTTTGTGGTTTTTATATATGAAATTGTTGTTTGCTATCAATAGCAACAAACACCAAATAAAATAACCATAAAATAAAAAGCAAGAATCTCACAGGATTTACAGATGTGTGCGCTAATCTGTCTTGCACCTTTGAAGGTTAATTTCTAGAGAGTGGAGGTCTTAATTTGCATCTTTCTTCTGTGATGATAAAAAATGTGTACTGAAGTTTTTATCTGTTTAACAAATGAAACAAACGCCAACAAGTCTTCAGATATTATGGATCGAATAAAATATGCTGTGGAGACACAATAAGAGTGCCTTTAGGGGCTTGTTTTCAATTACTTGACCTAGGAACAGAGCATCTTCTGTATATGCCAATTACTGTGATTCCTAAAAGAGACAAACTTAAAATTTAATAGATAATATAGATATATACTATAAATTCCTAAAGATTCTATTAGTGACACAAAATATATTGTTGAACACTTTTAAAAATCATTTAAAGTATTTATTTGTGATTACATTTATTTATTTTTTGAGATGTTTTCTATCACAGAGAAAGGTTATAACTCTGAGCCATTTGTGATTCAGGGGAATTTTCAGTTTGTGCTGCCATTTCATTTAGAACATAAAAAGGAGAAGAAAGGATCAAGGTGCACACCAAAAACAGAGCATACAAAAGGAAGAGAGACCATTGATGTCAACAGGAAATATCTATCTTTCTTTTTGTCTAAAATTAAAGAAAGTAGAAATGTGACAGGATGAATACTTTTAACCAAAGGTAACTGAGAACTCCTGTATGTCAAGTTGTCAAAAATGCTTCTGACCTGATTTCTCTCTCCTTATTTTTACTAAATATTTTCCTCCTAATCTGTTATTTCTCCTTGCTAAAATATATTTAACTTCTAATAAGGATCACAATACATTGCAATTCCTCTCTTTTTTCCCCCAGAAATCTCTCATTGAGCTTCCTGCTGACAACATCATTGATAAGCATTAAGGATGCAAGTTTATAAATCTCAGTCTAAATTTTGGGTTCTTTATGAACATAGATTTGTAATTGAGCCAGCTTTTGACACACTCAAAAAGTAGGTAGCAGGTTTGTGAAGCAAATTAACTGGGGGCCAAATTTAGCCTTCTAAACTCATTTTATTTGCACCTCAGCTTGGACTTAAGCCATTAGCACAGCAGGAAAAAACAATGGTTATGTACCAGGCCACCAGCACTTCCATGCATAAGATTTTGCAGAATGAAAGAAATAATGAATGTAATTAAAACAGCATGTAGCCAAGAAAAAATAATTAGTATACAAGTTGGATGGCTCTGGGAGGCCCATGATATGACAAAAACATTTTAAGGATTTTAATGATATCCTAAACTAGTTTAGTTTCCATATAAGAGCTCATGTATCAAAATACTTGAGAAATGAATGTTCTTAATAATTATCTCCAAGCTTTAGACTTCGGGTGCTACAGTTTTAATAACCTCCATTTTTAATCTCAGATTTTCCCCACTTACTCTGGAAATGACACCTATGAATTATTTAATTATTATATTCAGGAGGAAGGAGTAATATAAATGCCCTATGGTCATGAAATGATAAAAGTTAGTTGAGATTTTTGGGAGTTGTCACTAATGAAATTTGAAAACATGTTTAAATTTAATAATTATAAATCAAATTAGACACTACATTCTAACTTAGTAATTTGTAATCATATAGGCTATAATTTTTAAGGCTTTTTAATCTTGAAAGAGAGAGAGAAATATACATTTTCTTAAGGAAGATTGTTTTGGAAAATCAATTTGAGCACCACTGATAACAGCGCTAATTCTTTAAAATCATGAAAGCATAGTACATTCTGGGAAGCACAAGTACTTAAAGACAGAAGAAAAGTAGGGCTTCCCTGGGGGTGCAGTGATTAAGAATCCGCCTGCCAATGCAGGGGACATGGGTTCAAGCCCTGATCTGGGAAGATCCCACATGCCACGGGAGCAACTAAGCCCGTGCGCCACGGCTACTGAGCCTGCAGTCTAGAACCCACCATCCACAGCTACTGAAGCCCGCACGCCTAGAGCCCGTGCTCTGCAGCAAGAGAAGCCACTGCAATGAGTAGCCCCCACTCGCCACAACTAGAGAAAGCCCAGGAGCAGCAACAAAGATCCAACACAGCCAAAAGTAAAAATAAATAAAAAATAAATAAATTTATTAAAAAAACAGAAGTATATATTATAGGCAATTATTTCCATTTCCTAAAATTAAAAAAATACTAATGGTTAAAGATATATCTTTACATTGTAGGATTGCTTTTATTCTCTAACTTAACTATTAATACAAACCCAAAATAATTTTTATGATTTTTTTCTATATATCTTTCTAGAGAGAAACCTAAAATGACTTCTAAATTTTTTTTTGCAAATTTTTTAGAGTTCTAAGAAATTACAATAGAAAATAAAGCCAGGTAGGTTGTGACAATGGAAAAATAATGTGACAAATTAAATAGAATTTGACTTGTTCTTTAAGGGTGAGTAAATTGTAGAATGAATGCAAGGCAGAGGGAGAGTTTGCAAAATGCCTGGATATGGATTTAGGAAAGATAAAGGAAAATTCTAGATTTGGGCCTTGAATGTCTAAGAGAATAATAATGCTATTGATAGACTTATGTAGAGAAAGTTATATTTGTTGGAAAAATGATGAAATAAAGTTGTTGAGATTGAAGTAACAATGAGGCATTCAAAGGGAAATGTTTAGTACATCTTTGAAAGTAAGAAACTATACAAAGTGAAGATTTCAGAAATGGCCATTATTTGCAGAGCCATTTGCTTAAGGGTATTAATGATTTACTAATGTGGCCAAGTCCGTATCAAATGATCAACAATTTCCTTTTAAAAAGGGAATCATGTATAAAGACAGATTTTTTAAAGTATTACATACAAATATAGTTTGTATTGTTATAGTCATTACATTTTAAATACTTTTCAACAAAACAGTAGCATGCCTTCACTCTGCCTGTAAGAAATCGGCAAGTTTATATTTACAAATGGAATTTAAGGTTCCTATTCAGACTATTCATTTGTAATCACACCAGCTGTAACTGTTAAACTATGTTTAATCTTAAGAGGGAATAAAATCCAAATTTTCTCGAGGAAAATGATTTAAGGAAACAAGTCAAATGTCAGAAAATGAGCCCCAGGCAGCGCAACATGAGCCTGGCTCACTCAGTGGTTCTTCCCAAATCGTGCTTGTCAACTTAAAACACAGGAAACATGGTCGATTCTGCTCTTTAGAGTGTAAGTTGCACACCGTGCTCCTTTGAAAAATATGCCATATTGTGGAGTTCCTGACCTCTACAAGTTCACAATCTAATGAGAGAGCTAGACATGTTAAACCGTGATCAAGCACTATGGGAATGCATTGCAGTCAAGTTTCATTTAAAAAACACAGAAACGTACACAAAAACACCCTTCATGGTCTTGGAATCTTCCCCTGCTCATGCATGCATGGTTTTAACTCACAAGGCTCATCCTTTTATCTGGCAGCATAATTTCTTGCATTTTATTCTATGCTTCTATTTAGTTTATGTGAAAGAATCTCTCTTGAGGATGTATCTGGCAAGGAAATTTTTTGTGATAGGATTGCTTCCTATTAAATGATAAAGTGACTCTGCGGCTTTTATTAGTTTCCCCCTATAAATCATTCTGTTAATGTGGACTTATATAGCTAAGGATTTCCTACTTTTAATAATTTGGTTATTATCTATTACATGATTTCTTATTATTTAACCTTGAAATTTACGATATCTAAGTAAGAACTGAAATAGTTGAAGCAAAAGAGTTAGTCTGCTTGAGTACAGGTAACAAAGCACCTAAATAACACGTTATTACTTTGTCGTGTTGAAATCAGTCGTTTACTGCAAGTAGAGGTTTTAACTGAAACAAACCATCAGTGGCTAATGGTCTATTTGGCAGAGCTCATAGCCAGCATTATTCTGGCTGCTCTTGATTAGAATGTGGACCATAGAAGGCCAAGGGATTCTTAATTGATTGTTATTAACAGTCTGTGCACTGCATGTAATTATGAATAAAACTGGACCAGGGAGACATTTTGAAAAAAATAAGAACTGAAGAGAATTAGGGTTATCAACTCCTCAAATATGGTCCGGATAAATGTTTTCTAAGCAGCATCTGAGGATCTATGTATTTGTCTTTCAACCCTATTTCTCAAATGTCTTGGGAGAAAGAAAACTGATTTTAAGAATGAGAGCTGTAAGGACTTATTTAGGAAATCAGTAGTTAATCACATATATAAAGGCTGGAACACACTGGAGTCCATCAATTGATCAATTATATATTTGAAACAACTTGGAACATACATTTTAGACTATGGCCTTACTAAACTACCTGTTACAATTATAACAGGTGATAAGAAACATCTGGTTAAATGGACAGTAAAGTACAAGTACTTCTGAATATAGATGTAAACATGATGTTAAGATTTATATCCAGCTCTATAACTTGTCTTCTTGAATCTAATGAACAAAAATGCCCATGCACTAAATGTAAATATGCCCTAATTTTTGAGAAAAGAAAAGAACAAAAGAAAAGGAAAGACAAGACTATGGCCATCTTCCTTAAACAAGTTTTGTAGCTTGGCTTGAAACAAATATGTAATGGAAACTACAGATACTTAAACATGATGTTTATCTTATTAGTAGTGTTTTCCTCTTATACAAAACACCTAAAAACAACAGGGAATAACAGATTAGATACAATTTTCTCAGTTTGGCTAAACACTAGTAAAAAGTCATTAAATAATTTCCAATCAGGCCGTGAATAAGAAGGGCTTGGCATTTATGTGATTTCCAACAAGTGAATAACTTTGCCTTAGGAATAATGTATACATTATTCATTGGCCAAAACCCAACATAGCCCTTCAGATGAAAATAAATGACTAGCTGTGTTTCAAGTAACAGATATCAAAAGTTCATGTTGTTATATACCACACTGTTATACCTGCTTCTAACTATACTGATGTGGATGATTTAGCAAGCTAAAACAGTATTTCAGAAATGGTGAACTTAAACTCAAAAAAAATTTTTACAACAAATGCACTTATAATTATCTAGTTGATCTCATTCATTTATGGAAGATACTGGTAGAAAAAAAATCATTTCACTAAGCAGGCTAGTAGAGCTTTCTCAAAGCAAAGTCCAGTCAACAAACGTGTCTACTTCTTTTCTTTGTGACTCTGACTACAACTTTTAAAATGCTATTTTCAGTCACTAGTTCTTAAATAATTTTCTAAACTTAAAGAAACTTTAAATACTGATATCACTACTTTAATATTCTAATTGCTTTTATTATTTGCCATTTTTAATTTCAATGAATATAATGATTTTCATGTACTGAATATCTTCTGTATAGATAAAATATATCCCTAGGAATCTACATTACATTGCAAAATTATAACAATATGAAATCAACACAGTTTTGTTTTTAAACTCTCAGGGTTGAAACAAGCCCAAATGAAAGATATATTGAAATACATAGGACCCCCAACTTTATTCGGTGGAACTGGGTACTAGTGATCCACCAAGATTTACAAAATATTGCATACGAAGTTCTCAGAATAAATAAAATAATTGCTTACCCTATAAGTATGTTTGCTTATCTGCATTTATAAAATAATGACCAATCAAATGTTAAAAACAGTTTATTGTAATGAATCTGAGCCTATCTGAATAAATTTGATCTGGAACTCTATAATCTAGATCCACACAACTTTCTGGGAAATTTTCCCCAATATTCCTCAAGAGGAAAAACTGTTGCTGTACTTTTTCATAATTATGTAAAAAGTTATGATAGTGAATAGGTTGACTGAAGTTTATATTTTGAATTGTTTTATTCTAATATTGTTCCAGTGGTAGAAGTCATGATAAACATTACTATCCACTGTAAAATTCTTGTCATTAACAGCATCAATCTTTGGGACATATTACTCACATGTATATATTTGTCATATTGGAAGAGTATTTCAATGGAATGAAGAAGTTTAGAAATAGAATTGGAGTAAACAAAATGAAGATGGTGTCTGGGTAAGATGACAACTTGAGCTGCTTTGTCCAATTTCCCCATGTGTGATCTTGCTTCAGAATTAGAAACTGAGAAAGAGTGCTATTCACGTGTTAAGAAGTCACGCACTTCCTTCTAGATGTGTAACAGATGTGATCAGATTGAAAAACCCAATGAGGCTGGAAAATAGCTGCCCTTACTGAGGATGCAGCTAAATACCGTGGAAACTGGGGAGAAGACATTTCCTCAATCACATAACAAGAAATGTAAACTATATCACATCCTCATGATTAATATTGAAGGGTAAAATTCTAACAATATTTCAGACAACAATGAATCCACAAATGGTCTCAGCACCCTGTTTTGGGGTAGATACCCAACGAAAGAGAATTCTATGTATACAAACATGTAAAGATTAGCAGTCTGGAAAGAAGAAAAATATATAGTGTGGGAACTGTAAAAATATTTTGCTATATAAAAAGGAGAACATATTCTTAAGAGTAAATATGTACTTATTTTTGAAACTGCTTTACTACTGAACACAATGTATTTTTGAAAGTACCTACATTTTTTTAAACATATTTATTGGAGTATAATTGCTTTACAATGGTGTGTTAGTTTCTGCTTTATTTATTTTTATTTTTTATACAGCAGGTTCTTATTAGTCATCCATTTTATACACATCAGTGTATACATGACAATCCCAATCTCCCAATTCATCACACCCCACCCCCACCCACCGCCGCTTCCCCCCTTGGTGTCCATACGTTTGTTCTCTATATCAGTGTCTCAATTTCTGCCCTGCACACTGGTTAATCTGTACCATTTTTCTAGCTTCCACATATATGCGTTAATATACGGTATTTGTTTTTCTCTTTCTGACTTACTTCACTCCGTATAACAGTCTCTATATCCATCCACGTCTCTACAAATGAACCAATTTTGTTCCTTTTTGTGGCTGAGTAATATTCCATTGTATATATGTACGACATCTTTGTTATCCATTCGTCTGTCGATGGGCATTTAGGTTGCTTCCATGACCTGGCTATTGTAAATAGTGCCACAGTGAACACTGGGGTGCATGTGTCTTTCTGAATTATGGTTTTCTCTGGGTATAGGTCCAGTGGTGAGATTGCTGGGTCATATGGTAATTCTATTTTTGGTTTTTTAAGGAACCTCCATAGTGGCTGTATCAATTTACATTCCCACCAACAGTGCAAGAGGGTTCCCTTTTCTCCACGCCCTCTCCAGCATTTGTTGTTTGTAGATTTTCTGATGATGCCCATTCTGACTGGTGTGAGGTGATACCTCATTGTAGTTTTGATTTGCATTTCTCTAATGATTAGGGATGTTGAGCATCCTTTCATGTGTTTGTTGGTAATCAGTCTCCTTTGGAGAAAAGTCTATTTATGTCTTCTGCCCATTTTTGGATTGGGTTGTTTGTTTTTTTAATATTGAGCTGCATGAGCTGTTTACATATTTTGGAGATTGCTCCTTTGTCTGTTGATTCATTTGCAAATATTTTCTCCCATTCTGAGGGTTGTCTTTTCGTCTTGTTTATGGTTTCCTTTGCTGTGCAAAAGCTTTTAAGTTTCATTAAGTCCCATTTGTTTATTTTTGTTTTTATTTCCATTACTCTAGAAGGTGGATCAAAAAGGATCTTGCTGTGATTTATGTCAAAGAGTGTTCTTCCTATGTTTTCCTCTAAGAATTTTATAGTGTCCTGTCTTACATTTAGGTCTCTAATCCATTTTCAGTTTATTTTTGTGTATGGTGTTAGGGACTGTTCTAGTTTTATCCTTTTACATGTAGCTGTCCAGTTTTCCCAGCACCACTTATTGAAGAGACTGTCTTTTCTCCATTGTATATCCTTGTCTCCTTTGTCATAGATTAGGTGACCATAGGTGTGTGGGTTTATCCCTGTGCTTTCTATCTTGTTCCATTGATCTATATTTCTGTTTTTGTGCCAGTACCATATTGTCTTGGTTACTGTAGCTTTGTGGTATAGTCTGAAGTCAGGGAGTCTGATTCCTCCAGCTATGTTTTTTTCCCTCAAGACTGCTTTGGCTATTCAGGGTCTTTTGTGTCTCCATACAAATTTTAAGATTTTTTGTTCCATTTCTGTAAAAAATGCCTTTGGTAATTTGATAGGGATTGCATTGAATCTGTAGATTGCTTTGAGTAGTATAGTCATTTTCACAATATTGATTCTTCCAATCCAAGAACATGGTATATCTCTCCATCTGTTGGTGTCATCTTTAATTTCTTTCATCAGTGTCTTATAGTTTTCTGCATACAGGTCTTTTGTCTCCCTAGGTAGGTTTATTCCTAAGTATTTTATTATTTTTGTTGTAATGGTAAATGGGAGTGTTGCCTTAATATCTCTTTAAGATTTTTCAGCATTAGTGTATAGGAATACAAGAGATTTCTGTGCATTAATTTTGTATCCTGCAACTTTACCAAATACATTGATTAGCTCTAGTAGTTTTCTGGTGGCATCTTTAGGATTATCTATGTATAGTATCATGTCATCTGCAAACAGTGACAGTTTTACTTCTTCTTCTCCAATTTGGATTCCTTTTATTTCTTTTTCTTCTCTGATTGCCATGGCTAGGACTTCCAAAACTATGTTGAATAATAGTGGTGAGAGGTGACATCCTTTTCTTATTCCTGATCTTAGAGGAAATGCTTTCAGGTTTTCACCATTGAGATTGACGTTTGCTGTGGGTTTGTCATATATGGCCTTTATTATGTTGAGGTAGGTTCCCTCTATGCCCACTTTCTGGAGTTTTTATCATAAATGGGTGTTGAATTTTGTCAAAAGCTTTTTCTGCTTCTATTGAGATGATCATATGGTTTTTATTCTGTAATTTGTTAATATGGTATATCACATTGATTTGCGTATATTGAAGAATCCCTGCATCCCTGGGATAAATCCCACTTGATCATGGTGTATGATCCTATTAATGTATTGTTGGAATCTGTTTCCTGGTATTTTGTTGAAGTTTTTTGCATCTATATTCATGAGTGTTATTGGTCTGTAATTTTCTTTTTTTGTAGTACCTTGGTCTGGTTTTGGTATCAAGGTGATGGTGGCCTCATAGAATGAGTTTGGGAGTGTTCCTTCCTCTGCAATTTTTTTTTGAAGAGTTTGAGAAGGATGGGTGTTAGCTCTTCTCTAAATGTTTGGTAGAATTCACCTGTGAAGCCATCTGGTCCTGGACTTTGGTTTGTTGGAAGATTTCTAATCACAGTTTCAATTTCATTACTTGTGATTGATCTGTTCATATTTTCTATTTCTTCCTGGTTCAGTCTTGGAAGGTTATACCTTTTTAAGAATTTGTCCATTTCTTCCAGGTTGTCCATTTTATTGGCATAGAGTTGCTTGTAGTAGTCTCTTAGGATGCTTTGTATTTCTGCGGTGTCTGTTGTAACTTCTCCTTTTTCATTTCTAATTTTATTGATTTGAGTCCTCTCCCTCTTTTTCTTGATGAGTCTGGCTAATGGTCTATCAATTTTGTTTATCTTCTCAAAGAACCAGCTTTTAGTTTTATTGATCTTTGCTATTGTTTTTATTTTTGTTTCTATTTCATTTATTTCTGCTCTGATCTTTATGATATCTCTCCTTCTGCTAACTTTGGGTTTTGTTTGTTCTTCTATCTCTAGTTCCTTTAGTTGTAAGGTTAGATTGTTTACTTGAGATTTTTCTTGTTTCTTGAGGTAGACTTGTATATATAAACTTCCCTCTTAGAACTGCTTTTGCTGCATCCCATAGGTTTTGGATTGCCGTGTTTTCATTGTCATTTGTCTCTAGATATCTTTTGATTTCCTCTTTGATTTCTTCAGTGATCCCTTGGTTATTTAGTATCGTATTGTTTAGCCTCCTGTGTTTGTGTTTTTTACTTTTTTTCCCCTGTAATTGATTTCTAATCTTATAGTGTTGTGGTCAGAAAAGATGCTTGATATGATTTCAATTTTCTTAAATTTACTGATGCTTGATTTGTGACCCAAGATGTGATCTATCCTGGAGAATGTTCCATGCGCACTTGAGAAGAAAGTGTAATCTGCTGTTTTTGGATGGAATGTCCTATACATATCATTTAAATTTATCTGGCGTATTGTGTAATTTGCTACTCCAGCTTTCTTTTGATTTCCATTTGCATGGAATATCTTTTTCCATCCCATCACTTTCAGTCTGTATGTGTCCCTATGTCTGAAGTGGGTCTCTTGTAGACAGCATATATATGGGTCTTGTTTTTGTATCCATTCAACAAACCTGTGTCTTTTGGTTGGAGCATTTAATCCATTCACGTTTAAGGTAATTATCGATATGTATGTTCCTATTGTCATTTTCTAAATTGTTTTGGGTTTGGTTTTGTAGGTCCTTTTCTTCTCTTGTGTTTCCCACTTAGAGAAGTTCCTTTAACATTTGTTGTAGAGCTGATTTGGTGGAGCTGAATTCTCTTAGCTTTTGCTTGTCTGTAAAGCTTTTGATTTCTCCATCGAATCTGAATGAGATCCTTGCTGGATTGAGTAATCTTGGTTGTAAGTTCTTCCCTGTCATCACTTTAAGTATGTCATGCCACTCCCTTCTGGCTTGTAGAGTTTCTGCTGAGAAATCAGCTGTTAACCTTATGGGAATTCCCTTGTATGTTGTCATTTTTCCCTTGCTGCTTTCAATAATATTTCTTTGTCTTTAATTTTTGCCAATTTGATTACTATGTGTCTCAGTGTGTTTCTCCTTGGGTTTATCCTGTATGGGACTCTCTGTCCTTCCTGGACTTGGGTGACTATTTCCTGTCCCATGTTAGGGAAGTTTTCGACTATAATCTCTTCAAATATTTTCTCGGGTACTTTCTCTCTCTCTTCTCCTTCTGGGACCCCTATAATGCAAATGTTGTTGGGTTTAATGTTGTCTCAGAGACCTCTTAGGCTGTCTTCATTTCTTTTCATGCGTTTTTCTTTATTCTGTTCTGCAGCAGTGAATTCCACCATTCTGTCTTCCAGGTCACTTATCCGTTCTTCTGCCTCAGTTATTCTGCTACTGATTTGTTCTAGTGTATGTTTCATTTCAGTTATTGTATTGTTCATCTCTGTTTGTTTGTCCTTTAATTCTTCTAGATCTTTGTTAAACATTTCTTGCATCTTCTTGATCTTTGCCTCCAATCTTTTTCCAAGGTCCTGGATCATCTTCACTCTCATTATTCTGAATTCTTTTTCTGGAAGGTTGCTTATCTCCACTTCATTTAGTTTTGTTTCTGGGGTTTTATCTTGTTCCTTCATCTGGTACATAGCCCTCTGCCTTTTCATCTTGTCTATCTTTCTGTGAATGTGGTTTTTGTTCCACAGGCTGCAGGATTGTAGTTTTTCTTGCTTCTGCTGTCTGCCTTCTGGTGGATGAAGCTATCTAAGAGGCTTTTGCAAGTTTCCTGATCGAGGGACTGGTGGTGGGTAGAGCTTTATAACGAAGTGAATCAGCTATACATATACATATATCCCCATATCTCCTCCCTCTTGCATGTTCCTCCCACCCTCCCTATCCCACCCCTCTAGGTGGTCACAAAGCACCGAGCTGATGTCCCTGTGCTATGCAGCTGCTTTCCACTAGCTATCTACTTTACATTTGGTAGTGTATATATGTCCATGCCACTCTCTCACTTAGTTCCAGCTTACACTTCCCCCTCCCCATGTCCTCAAGTCCATTCTCTACATCTGCATCTTTATTCCTGTCCTGCCCCTAGGTTCTTCAGAACCTTTTTTTTTTTTAGATTCCTTATATATGTGTTTGCATACAGTATTTGTTTTTCTCTTCCTGACTTATTTCACTCTGCATGACAGACTCTAGGTCCATCCACCTCACTACCAATAACTCAATTTCATTTCTTTTTATGGCTGAGTAATAGTCCATTGTATATATATGCCACATCTTGTAAGTACCTACTTTTGTATGCAAAAAAACATAGACTGAGGTGGGAAAAAAGAATTTAAAGGTGTGACAAAAAGGCAAAAGCCTAAGATGAAGAATTAACTGACATGAGGAAAAATAACAAGTTAACTGATGTTAAAACTGATAATAAGCTTAAAAATTGCACATGGAAACAGTGTTGCATATAATCTTCATTGTAAATTAGATAGATCAGTAATTTAGAAGATAAACTTGGTACAGTTTCTCAGAATATAAATGAACATTAATGATAATAGTAAAACCAATAAGAGAAAGTGGAGTTATGAAAGAGACCACTGTGAGATTAAATTCCATGGTTCTTGAAGCAAAGGATAGAAGCAGTAGAAAAATAGATACAGCCAATATGTAAAAGAAAAAAAATGTATTATATGAAAAGGAGGTCAACACCTTGACACATTTTGGTGAATTAAAAATATCTTTTTAAATAAACTATATCCTATAAGCATTTATGTAGAAAAAACAGGATGCCTGTGAGGAAACAATTTCAGACTAGATAAAGGAATTCTACTGAAATAATAAGTTCCAGGAAACAGTAGATAAAAAAGTATAAGGACCTGAAGAAAAAAATTATGACCCAAGAAGTTTATAAGGAAGTAAGTTACTACTAAGTTATGATAGAAATAAATATATACTTTCAAAATGTAAGGGTTTAGAAACAAACATCATGAATATATCTTTTCTATATTTGAAACTATACTAAAGTATGCTGAGAAATGAACCAAAATAAAAAATTTTTAAATGGCAGCATTGAAGTGCTGATAATGAACACTACAACTAGGTTAAAAAATAGATTTACCATACTATAATTTTGCTATATAATTCAATGGATTTATCAATAAATTTTAAGAGGAAATATAATAGCAAATTAATATAATTATATTATTCAGGGTCTAAAATATGTCATGTGAACAGAATATTGGAAGTTGTAAAAAGGTAAATTATGCTAAGTTTTATATCTTTCATGTAGCAAATCAATAGAGATTGGTTGGAAAATTAAAAACAATAATATTAAGAAATTTACCTTAGAAGTAACGATTAGTAGAATAAGATATTTCTTCCAATTGCTAGATGAGAAAAGAGTAAATAAAATGTACATGTAAGGGAAGAAAAAGTGATAGGAACCAAAATGACAAGTGAAAAGAAAACACAGGATACAAGTTGTCATCTATTGTGATGAAATACGTCAGCGGTACCTGTATTTCAAGTCACCATATCCTACTCTGTTCTCGACCCTGTGTGCCTTTGCTCCCCCCCCCCACCACCACCACACACATACTCTCTGCATTGTTTTATGGGTTTTGCTATCTCTAAATGGATTTAGAAAGATGGATAATCAAAAACATGTGAAAGGTTATTCTTATGGACACCTGAAAAAGCAGCACCCATGCTGTAGGTAGCTGCCTATTAGAGGACACTGGGTAAAGTCACATGAAGTGGGTAAATCAAGAAATGTCGTTCTTGGGCTTCCCTGGTGGCACAGTGGTTGAGAGTCCGCCTGCCGATGCAGGGGACACAGGTTCGTGCCCCGGTCCGGGAAGATCCCACATGCCGCGGGTCGGCTGGGCCCATGAACTATGGCCGCTGGACCTGCGCGTCCGGAGCCTGTGCTCCGCGACGGGAGAGGCCACAACAGTGAGAGGCCCGCGTACCGCAAAAAAAAAAAAAAAAAAAAAAAAAAAGAAATGTCATTCTTTTTCTTTTTATAAAGCCTGTACTTCAAGAGGAGAATGGTGTGAGTAATGAACAAAGTCTGCATAGATTCTTCTCAATCAAATCCCAGCCACTTTATAGTTAATATTTTTCCCCCAGAAAAGATGATAGGATAGCCCATGAGGCTCAGCTCTTCTAAAATGAGTTTTAATCTTTTCAGGGGCATACCTTCTTCAAAAGCTACCATGATAACGGCTTCATTCTTTGAAGAAAAGTAGATTTTCATTCCAGAGGTTAATTTTTAATGAGTGAAAATACCAAGTATTAGAAAGAGAAGAAATGGAATGAACCACAGTCACCTGAAAATGATACTAAATAGCTATTTTTGAATGAATGAAGAATATTATAGGTCATTAATTAATCTACAATTTGTTAGGTCATTAAAATATCAAGTGAAAGCTAAGTCAAATGTAGAAAATATTGTATATTTTGTATACACAGCATTTTGTAATTAATATAATAGTTTGAAATGTAGAGGAGAGTGTTTGATGAGTGTTGGCTGCAACACTTGATATTTTATAGCCATAAAGTTCCTATGAATGTTGGAAAGTATCTTCGGAGTTATTTATCTTAAATTACCATATTATTGCTTTATGGAGTATACAAAATGTCTTATCCCGTAGCCATTGAAATATATGATTGTGACTATCATCACCATTGTGTTCTATTTTCAATACTGAATTTTTTCTGTTCCCTCAGCCATTGCTGAAATTTTTATTTTCCATGCAACGCTTCCTTGAAATCAGTGCCTCCTTTGAGTAAGCCAGTCTCCATTTTTTCACAGGTAAAGATTGTCCACATTCTGGCCTGGCATTTAAAGTAACCTGTGGCCTGACCTCACACTACTTTTCTGACTATCCTTAACTCTCACATTAACAGAATCTTTTTCTACAGTCTAACTATAAGGTGTGTGTGTACTACACATACCTTGTAAAATATCTCCGTATTTGCTTATAGCATTGATCTTCTGACCTGAGGGCCGTTCCCACTTTACCAGCCTCCTCCTGCACATGTGTTCTTTCTCTCCCAATCCCTCTCCCTCCCTCTTTCTCTCTCTCTCTCTGACACACACACACACACACTTCTCACCCCTGGGAAGCAATAACAAACATTTTATGTCCATATTGATTTTTTCCTTCTCTGAGAATTTATTTCTTCTATAAGGCACATAACAAAATATCATGTATTATTTTATTATCTTTATTAAATACTTGCCTTCAAATATTATTTAACTTTATATGTATGCACAGTTTAACTGTCTGTATTTTATTTCCCCAAGTAGAGTGTAAGCTCTTTGAGCACAGGGGAATTAGATGGTACTTCATTTTTTCTATCCTCCACATCCTTGCACAAATTATATACTGAAAACATATTTGTTGCTTTATTGACTTTATCAGATTTCAGAATAACACATTATTAGTTGGGGTGGAAAAAATGACTTTCGGCTTCCCCTTAGAATTTACAAGCATCAGGTATTATATGTAGAAGAAACTTGGATTATTCAGCTAAAAGTTACTAAACTATGAAATGCTCTGCAGAAAAGGTATAAGTGCAGCAATGTATAATGTAGCTGTAGGTTAATGATGAAATAGATCTTTTCCACATTTTCAGAGAAAGCATTTGTGGAAAGATGTATTGCTCTGAGTTGGAAATCTATATTCTGCGACAGCTGCTGACTAGTAATGAGTTCTAATGAGCTGTCTCTTTATTGGAAAAAATAACATTTGCAATAACAGCCCCTTTGCAAATTGTAAAAGAGTATGGCAGTGCAGCTATAACCCCAAGTTGATAGGGGTATATTCATGTCAATGTCATTTCAATTCACATCTAAGTTTCTGTTCTCATTTAAAGGAAGGTACTGTACACTCAAATGTGAGAATCAACTCCTTTTTTCACCAATAGCCTGTGGCTAAGAATTTAGTTTCTTTCATCTAATATTAACATAACACTGTTGCCAATATTATCACACTAAACTTAAGACAATTAAGTTTAAACAATGATAAGCTTTTCAGATTTCATTTCCAAGTTTAATGGAAAGCTATTGTCCTTTCTCATTGTGTTCAGCTAGCATTCAGGGTTCATTTTTAGAAATGATTATACTGATGCATGAGCGGTCTCCCCCTTCCATCATTTCAAATCCCCCAACATACACATAAAAGAGCCAACTGTGATCAGTACTACAGTAAAATTTTTGAAAACTGATAGTGGTTTACATTATCTTGGAATGCCTCAAGGCTCAAGTTAAAATCATTTGAAAGTAGCAGTGGCAGCAAAGATAAAATTGATTGGGGGAATGTACACAATCTAATATTTCATACAATGAAAACAGAGGTGTTATCAAAGAGTCGTCAATAAAATGCAATTTCTTTCTGAAGAAAAATCACTTTACCCTTGACTCACATTCAAATCATAGAAATTTAAATGCACAAACTCATATAGTTTTGAAGCAATAATTTTTATGGCTTTCAAAATGTCCCAGCATCTCTTACATATTGGTAATGATTTCCTACATCCAATACATCCTTTCCTTTTTCTCTCCTGTTACAGGAGAAAGGGCTGCAATATTTTAAAGTTAATCACTCCAGTTGTTTTCCAATTCTCAACACCTTGATCTTTTTTCTGGGATCTTTCTTTCTCTATGCTTTACTCCCTCGGTCTCCTGTGCTTTCAACATGGCTGTAACTTCTGGCTCTCAAATCAGCTCTTAATTATACTTAGACATCTCCTCTGTAAAAAAACAAAAACAAAAAACAAAAAAACAGACAAAACCCCTACTCTATCTGTCTAAATCACAAATGAAATTTTGGGGAAATAAAAAGCTCTGTATTTCCTGTTTCCATATTTGTCCCTCTCACTCACTCTTCAGTCTACTCCTCAAAATACTGATATCCATTTCTCCAAGAAATAAATCTGTCAGTTCATTTTTAATACATAACTTTTGGAATTTGTCAACAAGATTAGATGCTGTTGATGACTCTCTGCCTTGGCTTCTATACTGGCATACTCTCCTGATTATCTTTCTCCTTTAATTTTTGATCTTCTTTAGTTGTATTTTCAGAGCCCTTCTTGTCCCATCATCTAAGTAGTGTGGCTTCTTGGGACTCAATTCCAGGAACTGTTTTCTCTTCATTCTGCAAATTCTTCCCAGAATCATCTCATGAATTCTCACCAATTACCCTCCGGTTACTGATGACCCTCATCTATCTGCCCAGATGAGATGTGTCTCTGGGGTGTCAGAAGCATCCAAAGCCTACTGGGCATGTTTATACTCAATATAATCAACTCTTTAGTTTGTTTAGGGACCTCTCTTTTCCCCACTGTGTCCTCCAGGTTTTTCTACATTAACAAATGTCTCCACAATCCAATTAGTTTTTCCAGCCAGAAGCCCTTGAGTATTTCTTTATCCCAATATTCTCCCATTTCCAAAAAAATCATTAAACTGTGACCATTTAAACTCCTAGATATCTTTCATATTTGTTAATCCTTTTTGTCTCATACCACCATCCTAACCCAGCTGACCAACGAGTTGTCCCTAAGGCAAGTTAGTGGATCCCCAAGGAACCAAAGTGATCTATCTAAATACAAACCTGATCATGTCATTTACCTCCTCAAAGGTATTGTGTTACTGCTTGTGGCTTTTGGTTCAAGTACAGATCTTTAACTTATCTTTGTACTTCTTTAGTCTTCTCTCTAGCTCACTCATTTAGTTGAAAGGTCATGTTATAGTCACAAATCTCCATGTGCATCCCTTTCACTGAAGCACAAGTACACCCGTCATAGTCACCCAGAAAAATTAAAGTACTTTTGAAAATGTTTATTGAGTTCCTCCCCTATACTAGGTTATAGACTCTACATGTGTTATCTCATTTAATCATGACAACTCTAAGAGGGGATCTCATTTCACCCATCTTACATATAATGAAACTGAGGCTTAGAGTGAAAAGATAACTTGTCTAAGTATACCTGGCTAGTGTTGAAACAGGAATTTGACACTAGGTGTTGCCTGACTTCAAATTCAGAACAATGTCACTCCCTTTAAAAAGGAAGTTTTTATCAAACTTCAGAATTGGTATTGTGTGCCTTGCCTCTGTTTTTCCAGAGCAACCAATACTTTTATTAACATATCATTTATCACTTTTTACTCTAGTTACCTATTTAATTATTTGTACCCTTGCAGGAGGCCCTAAGATCTGTAATGCATATTTTTTGCACCATTATACTTCCATAGCACAGTGCTTGGAAAAGCACTCAACACCCAAGCTTTGAGACATCCAAGCACCAAACCAGTCAGCCCTACATATTTTCCCCTAAATTCCCCACTTGGTTCTTAAGATAGAGGCCAACTTTAATGGATAACTAGCCACTTTCATCACACAATGTGTTGGGTGTTTATTGTTGCAGCATCCCTTCTCCTTCTAGAAAGAACATTTCTTCCTCATTTGTAGAATTGCCTCTCTTTCACTATGTATATGTGATTCTTGTGTAGCTGCCAATCACAATACTCAACCTTTCTGACCACAGAGTCAAGAGAGTGACCAAAATCTAGCCAATCATGTTACTCATTATCCTGACCACCCATTTTGGCTTGTTTTGGGGGAATATATTCTATGCCAATCTAATCAAAGTCTAATAGCAAGATAATGAACTAGAAAAATTCTCTGCATCATTAGAGCTCTAATAGAAACACTGTAATTTCCCTAAGAGGAAAATAGATCTTTTAAAGTACCTCTCTTAGGGACAGAGAGTTGGATTTAGAGGACATATAGCCAAGAACAATGCCTAAACCATGCCCTTGGACTGCTCCAGCAGAGACCTCACAGAAGACCCCTTTTCATTTCTCTAGCAAAGGTTTGGAAGAGAGCTGGCACTCAGCAAGTAATGACTAAGTATCTGTGACACTAACGGATGCCAGAATCTACCATACTTTTCCCAGAAAGCCAGAATCTATGGCTCCTAATAGAACCAGAAACAGATTCTGACTAGGACCTGTTCCTTCACATCGCTCTCTTCTAAAGCAATGATGTTTTTGTAGGCGTATACATGCTTGATAGAACCTAGTGTGAAGGGAGGCTGGGAAAGTGAGTCTTCAGCTTTTGTCTCAGAGAGGTAAGACTTACGATTCGGTAAATTCCTGGAATTAAGCAAACTGTTTGATTTTGTATAGCAACTAAGCATAATAATCATTAAGCTCTTTCTTTCTTATACAGAATTACTATATGTCAGGATAATATAAACATGTATGTATCTGAAGCTGTGTTCTTCTCCCCTAACACTCATTGAAAGCCATGTACAGGAGGAGATATTGAGTCAATGCACAGAAAGAAAGAAAACATAAAGAGAGTTAAAGACACCATTTAGCTCTGGAATTCTTAGTCTACACTATTCATAGGTTTTTTTCTCTCTCTCTCTCTCTCTCTCACACACACACACACACACACACACACATACTCTCACATTCACTTCATATATTATTTTAAATTATATATCTATCTCTTGAAGACAGGAATGTTCCAACTAATAAAGATATTTGTGATGGTTAATTTTATGTGTCAACTTGGCTGGACTACAGTGCCCCCCAAATATTAGGTCAAATATTATTCTAGATGTTTCTGTAAGGCTGGTTTACATTAACAGTTAAATAGATTAACATTTAAGTAGGTGGATTTTGAGTAAAGTGGTTGTTCTCCATAATGTGGATGGGCCTCATCCAATCAGTTGAAGGCCTTAATAGAACAAAGAATGACCTCCTCTGAGAAAGGACAAATTCTGCAAATAGACTACCTTTGAGCTTGGACTGCAACTCTTGCCTAGGTCTCCAGCCTGCTGTCTTACTCCATCAGATTTTGGAGTCACCAATCCTCCACAATCGCATGAGTCAATGTTTTAAAATAAATTTCTCTTTCTCCATACTTTGTGATGCTTAATTAAATGTGTCAACTAGGCTGGGTCATGGGTTGCTTAGATATTTGTTAAAAGATTGTTCTGAATGTGCATGTGAGGGTGTTTTTGGGTGAGAGTAACAGTTAAATTTATAGAGTGAGTAAAGCAGATTATCTTCCATAATTTGGGGGGAGAGTGTTCATCCAATTAGTTGAAGAATTGACTAGAACAAAAAGGTTGACCCTTCTCTTAGTAAGGGAGAATTCTCCTTGCCTGATGACCTGGGACATGGATTTTTTCCCTCTCTTTGGACTCAAAACATTGGCTCTTCCTGGTTCTCAAGCTTTTTGGCTTCTGGAATGGAGCTAAACCATTGACACATGGGTATGTATATACATATGCATACATTTCCTGTATGTGTGTATACGTGCATGTGTGTGTGTGTGTGTGTGTGTTTGTGTATACGCACATCCTATTTGTCTGTTTCTCTGGAGAACCTTGGGTAATACAATACTCTACCAAGAAAATTGTTAATGGCAGAGATGGGACTGCTGGTAATGTTCAAAGCAAATATTATTTCACCTTTTATAGAAAAGTTAATGACCTCTAGATGGAAAGATGAAAAACTTATCCTCTTTTACTGCTACCCTACCATGCAGCGGCAATTTCAGGGTTAGGTATTTAAGAATACCCAAGGGAAAAGGCCTTGTTTTAGAGGAAGGGAATTCTGTGGTTAAGCTTCAGTTTTAGTCCATTTAGGCTGCTATAACAAAAATACATAGATTGGGAGGTTTAACAACAAACACTTATTTCTCACATTTCTGGAAGCTGGGAAGACAAGACCAAAGCACAGGCAGGTTTAGTGTCTGGTGAGAGCCTACTTTCTGGTTCATAGACATTTGTTTTTTCCCTGTGTCCTCACATGACAGAAGAGGAAAGAGAGATCTCCAGTGTCTGTTTTATGAGGGCACTAATTCCATTCATGAAGGCTCCACCCTCATGACCTAATCACCTTTCAAAGGTCCCATCCCCAAATATCATCACACTGGGGATTAATTTTAACATATGAATTTCGGGGGGATACAAATATACAGTCTAGAGCAGGTTTCTTGTTTTAGGACTCCAATCAGCTCATTGTTACACACAGTCAGTCAGCTTCATTGGCCAGAGTTTATACCCCAACCCAAAGAAAAAATGCCATCAAGTATATCTACTCTAGGCTCCTAATCAGGTATATGGATCATGAGGTATAGAACTGTAAAGTCTAGCTGAATGGTGATTATGCAACTAATGCAAATTGCTCAGGAAATAAATGGAGACTTCAGAATTTCTAAAATTTTCTACATCAGAATTGTTTAAGTTTTCCACATATAGAAGAGTTCCTTGCACCTGGGGCTGTGACCTTATTATGTGGCATAAGAAGTGGGGCTGATGAGAAGTTGAGTAAAGTGCATGTGAATAAAAATAATCCTTGGAAAATGTACTCTGCCTTTTGCTACTTTAAACAGTAATTAGTAAGACAAGTGCCAAAGTTTACGTTAAATATTTGCTCTTATTTTTTTCATTATGTAGGTTTTTTCATTCAATAAATATTTGGGGGGAACCCCCTAAGTGCCAGCTGCTTTTTAAAAAAGAGTCATTTTAATCCCAGAGAAAGCTTATGGACTAATAATTTTTTAACTAGAGCAACCAGTAAAGTCCATCAAATATAATAAAACATATTTCTCTAAGCACAGAGTTCAACCTCATTCTGTAATAATGATTTGTTGAGACTTTAAAATATACTGAAAATATTCTAAAGCCAAATATCTAATGACCTGCCTTAATTTGGTAGTTAAGGTCATAAAATAAGAGCAGTTTATCTGGAGTATATAGGGTCAATGGACAAGCTTCAAGAGATGCACAATTGTATTTCATTTATATTCAGTTTTGTTATACATATATATGGGCAGCATTGGCAGCTTATCAGCTTACCAGTATGTCTGTGAGCTGAAGACGATAAAATCCAAATAAAACAAAACCTATTGCTACCATGAGACCTGATTGATTTTCTCCTTCCTTATCACCACCCCAATCAATAGATGATTGAAAGGCATCTTGATTAACCTTGACATATAATATAATAATAGAAATTTTGTTAATAGCAACAAACTACTGAGACTTTATTATAAGCAAGGCACACATTTTGAAATAAGTACATTATTTTTTCCCAATTTAAAGAAGGAAAATCTAATAACTGGAAAGGTAACTAAAAATCCTCAGCTGTACAATTTGTTAGTGACAGAACCATGATTCAAAATCATACCATGTGACAGAGCCTGGACTCACTCCTAGCCACACTGTTCTGCTTCCTAGTCACTTAACCCTGAAGGAGAGTCAGGCTAAGTCTTCCAAAGACTAAGGCACCAAGGTCCTCTTTAGTTGATAAAAAGGCAAGAGTGGGCTTCCCTGGTGGCGCAGTGGTTGAGAGTCCGCCTGCCGATGCAGGGGGCACGGGTTCGTGCCCCGGTCCGGGAAGATCCCACTTGCCGCGGAGCGGCTGGGCCCGTGAACCATGGCCGCTGAGCCTGCGCGTCCGGAGCCTGTGCTCCTCAATGACAGCGAGAGGCCCGCGTACCAAAAAAAAAAAAAAAAAAAAAAAGGAGGCAAGAGTGCTTCCCCTCCCCCTCCCAACTAAGGGGAGAGAATGAAAGAAAAACCAGCTGAGGTTAAGATGGATTTCTTGGTGGGTTTCCCAATCCTGAAACTAAGGGAATCCAGAAATCGAGAGTATTGAAATGGTCAATATAAAGAGAACTAAAATATTATTTTTCCACTCAGCCTCTATGGATGGCACAGCAGATGTTTCCTAATGCAAGGTGGTGAAAGCTGTTAACTCTTAACTACCACGTGGGAAATCCAAAGACTGGGAAGGTTGTTAGACAGTCCCGGGTGGGTGTCTCAACAGGAAAAAAATATAAAGGACTGCTCTTCTCTTCTTGACAAAAAAAAGAGAAAAGAAATCACCAGTTGGTCCTTACAAACTCATTATTAGTTTGCAGCTGTATCTGGGTGGGAGACCAGGGATAGGTGATGAGACCAGAGCAGGTGTATCTGGGTGAGAGACTGGGGATGATGTGGAGCTACAGCAGACTTTTGTGGTAGAGAGAAAGCATTTCCATGTTCCCTTTGTTTGGCAGGAAAGGAGATTTTGGTCCTCAGTGTGAGGTGGTGAAAGCAGAATCAGCTTGTGATGGAGGAATAGGCTCCAGTAGCAGCATTTTCAGCGGCAGTAACATTCTTAAAAGCAAAGCAGCCCAAGATCACAAGTGCTCGGTACGTCCAGTCTGTGGTTAGCACTACTGCTTTGTTCTAAGTGCTATTTGGAGATGGGAGAATAAAATGGAGGAAGCACTTCTTTCTCTTTTTAAAAGTTTTTATATACTTTTAATTGAAGTCTAATTGACATACAATGTGATATTAGTTTCAAGGGTACAACATTTGTATACATTGCAAAATGACCACCACAATAAGACTAGGTACCATATTTCACCATACAAAGTTAATACAATATTATTGACTATGGTCCCCACGCTGCACTTTATAACCCCATGATTTATTTATTTTGTAACTAGAAGTTTGTACTTCTTGATCTGCTTCATCTATTTTGCCAAACCCCTTCTCTGGCAACTACCAATCGTTCTCTGTATCTATGAGTCTGGCTTTTGTTTAGTTTGTTTGTTTTGTTTTTTAGATTCCACGTGTAAGTGAAATCCTGCGGTATTCGTCTCTTTCTGTCTGACTTGTTTCATTTAGCATAATGCCCTCGAGGCCCATCTATGTTGAAATCTTGCCATTTGCATGTCTTTCTGTCTTTCTCTTGAATGGGGATTCAGAAGATAGTACCTGAGAATTTCTTCTTTCCTTTTCCTCCTCAAGTATGTTCCTGGGAAACACTTGATTTAAAAAAAAAAAAAATTTGGGAATGAGAGATTTTCAGGATTGAGGCAGTCAAAAGTTTTCAACTTAGTTTAATTCCCAACATAGAGAATAACCAAAAAGAAAGAACCGTTTAGAAATTCAGTAGAATCCCTTATTAGGATATGTCATTAACTATGATTTGAGGATTTGTGTTACACCATTTAATGAAAGGTCTGGGCAATTTGCACTTGACATTAAAGCCAGTTGAACAGAGACACACATTACTTTGTTCATTCTTCCCATATATTGGGGCTGGGGTCTCCAGTCAGAGAGATGGGTAAATCATGAGTTCTTTCCTCAGTGAGTTCATGGAATGGTGAGAGAGTTCAGTACATAAATAAATGATTATAGAATAATATGATTATATGCTTGAAGGTTTGAAAAAGTACCGGTAAAGCCAGACACAAGGAAGAACTTATTTTGCTTGAGAGGTTGTGCTTTAGTGGAGCTGAGAAAGAAGTGTGCCCAGAAGTAGCATAATCATAACCTGTCTGGTATGTGTCTATGATCTAAGCTCAAGGTTTAGAGTGAAAAGCATCAGAAATATTTACAAGTAGGACTTTCTTAATTTATTCCACTACCTACTTGTTTTATGCCTATGACCCTCTATAGGAGATAGAGTTAGAGAAAGATGGAAAGAGAAATATATAAGATCTTTGGGTACTTGATTTTGACTAAATTTGTATTAATTCACTTTAAAAGTATTTGTTATAGCTTATATGCAAGTGTGTTATATTGGGTATTGAGAAGACATCAGTGACCAAATTCTCTGCCCTCCTTCATGAGGGAAAAGAAAATTAAAAAGTATATATTAATACAAAATGTGATAAAATATGACACTCACTTCTATAAAGAAAAATATAGCAGAAAAGACACAGTGAGTGCTGATAAGTTTGTGGGAAATCATGTTATTTGATATATTATAATTTTATACTAGGTGGTATTTGAGCAGAGAACCGAGGTGGGTGGGGAGCTGAGTATGAGGATTTCTGGGGAAGGGCATTTCATGTGTAAAGGCTGTGAGTGAGAAAACTTACTTGTTCCAAAGGCAGCAACGTGGTCAGTGTGGCTGGGACAGAGTGACTGGGCAAGTTGTAGGCAGTGCGGTCAGTGGGATGAGGGTTAAAGTCCTACTAGACCTGGAAGGGCACTGTAGGGGGAAAGGTCATTGTAGGGACTTCGACTTTTACTCTGAGTAGGATATTAGTAGTATAACACTTTAATGATTAAAACTGCTAATTCTCCTTTAAGATGCTTAGACCAACAAGCAACTCAAACTCTTTAATCATCTTCGTAAAAAGCTTTTCTTTTAGATTGATTGGTTACAAATCCTGCAACAGGAAGCAATCTCTAGAGTAAGCCATTCTCATTGAAATCAGTAAGAAACACTTTTAATTTTACTACCTGGAGCTATTATACTGAATATTTAAAGGGCAGATTAAAACTCAAGGAATCAGTAATTAGTAATTAATTGGGTTATAGAAACATCAACACCGGGGTCATCAGTTCAAATCAAAGTTGTGGAGACATAATTGTTAACATCTGAAAGCACTTCACTGGAAATTGTGGAATGGAAGTCTGTCTCAGTGTTTTTTTCTTGTCAAGAAGGATTCATATGCACAAGGCAAGAGTGACCCTGCTTTTGATATTCAATGAAATGCCTGCAGGGAGTCTTTTTGTAGACACTGAGGTTAAATGAATCTGGAAACTGGCCTATTGGGTCACAGTAAAACACTTCAGTACAATACATAATCAAACATTTCCCAAGATGGCATTAGAGCGTGCATTCCCTAGTCGATTGTAACCCTCATTATGCAAAATTCACTGAAAAATGTAATGCAGAACATGATGGTTTGATTATGCAACAAAACCAGTTAAATGTTTTCATTAGCTGTATAATATTTTTGCGCAATAAGGATTATTGTGTGTTGAAAATGTACTAATTCATTTAATCCCATGAGGCAAAAAATAATATTGAGGGAAATAATGATATTGTTAGGGACCCTGATTAGCAGAGCACAAAGTGCAAGTTCTTCTTACTAGGAAGCATAGTTTCAATTTACAGCACAATATGGAGAAAATTCAGGCATTTTACTTGTTGAATTATTTAAAGTTAATAAAGGGGTTAGACTTTTGTCATCTCATAAAGTTCAAATGGTTTTACCAATTAGGTGGGACAGCAGGAAATATTATTTTTTATCTGCACACACAGAGAAGTAATACATAAGTTGTGTGTGTGTGTGTGTGTATTACATGGGGATATACTAGGTTTCGAGCCTGTGTGGAGGATGGAAGGGAGGATTGCTTGAAGTAAGCAGTTGCAATGTGAACAATTTAATTCAATTAACTGCAACATGGTCTTTTGTTGAGATAGGTATTTTCCCTATCTGAGTGAGTATATTGTCTGACTTTATAAAGAAGAAATGAATAAAGATACTGAAAACCTTGCGAAGAGCAACTGAAAAACATTCTCATTTTCCAATAAGCACTACAATGGAAACATTTGTGCAGTAACTCATATAATTAATAGTCCTTCTGTTGAGTAAAATAGTTATATCTTACTCATACTATTCCAAAGTCCATAGGCTTTATACTACTAGATTTACTAGTGATTCAGCAAAATTCTAGTGAGAAAGGATTTCTTATTTGCGATATTGGTTTCTCTTCCCAGATATATCTACATACTTATTCTCACAAAATTCCAATTAGTAACCCAAACAAATGTTTAAGGGGGATTGACAAAATGATTCTGAAATTCATCTCAAGGAAGGAATATATGAGGATAGCCCAAGAATATTTGAAAATGAATAACACAAAACTATAATAAGTTAACAATTTATTCTAGAGGGAACAAATTGGTTCTATCAAAGAAATTAATATTGAAGAAGGTGGTATTTCAAATCAGTGGGGAAAGTAGAGATAAGGCCATGACTGGTGCTGGCCGAAAAGGGAAAGATTAGTTGCTGATCAAGCCAGCCTTAAGGTTCCCCTCAGCTTGGCTAAAGTTTAGACAGATTTCTTCTGACTATAGGCCTCTGACCTCTTTCCTTTGAGCATTTACTCTAGAAAACTTGCAATTGTAAATTCTTTCTCTGCACTTCTGAGATGTAAATCTTCTACAACTTTGGAATGTCTTCTCAGGGACTTGGAAGCAATAGCTTTGAAATGTAATCATCAAGAAAGACAGGGATGATGGTTCTCAGAGTGTGGGAAGGTAGGTTGCTAACTTTGATAAGAACCTTTTAGCAAACACTAATGGCCTAATCAACTTGACTACCAACCCTCCAACACCCTCCAGCGCTTCCCCCCAGCTCACTCCAGTGCTTAAAATCTATTCTCTTTCTATTCAGCTGAGTTTGGTTCAGTCTTTCTCCCCTCTTGAAATAGTTTCTCTCTTCTATTGAAATAGTCTCAAATAAAGTCTTTCTTGCCTGTTTAAGCCAGTTTGGTGCAATTTTTCTTTTATAATGCCTACATTATAATATGGCTATAACAAAACTCAGGTTATATTAAAAACGTGAACCACAACGAAAACAATAATAAAGACCTAAAGTACCAGAATAATATTTATATATTTGGGGAGTCAGGGAAGCCTTGCTGAACTTTACACCAACTGAGAAAACATAAAGGGAAAGAGTAAGAAATTTGAATAAATACTAAACATATCTAAATGCAAAACCCAGAACTAGGAAACTATGTGTAGTATTTTTGGGAGACCATGAATTAATACTTTTAATATTTTCCCAAAGTAATAAAAGAAAGAGATTTTTTTAAGAGAAAAATTATCTAGAGCATAAACAAGTTTACCACAATATAATAAATATTAGTAGTCAATAAACAATGAAAAAGTGTTTCAAGTCACTCATAAATTAAAGTAAAAATACACAAAATATACCTTTTGCCCTATCCAAATGTCATATTGGCAAAGGTTTTTTAAAAAAATAGACAAGCAAGAGACTATAAGGATGAAGAAAAAAATGAGATCACTTGTTTATTTCTAATGGGAATCTATATTGATACCAACCTTGTGGAGAATAACTGATCACTCACATTTGACCTATTTTTTTTCTTTTAGCCTTTATGTTCAGTTCTTTTTACAGTCTCCATTTTTCTGCTGAAATGTTCTATATGTCCAAACACATTTTCAACATCTTCCTTGGACTCTTAACATGTTTATCACAGTTGATTTAAAGCTGATAATTCAATATTTGGGCCATCATTAGGTCTGTTTTTATTGACTGATTTCATTCTTGACAATTGATCACATGTTCTTCCTTCACATATTTCTTTATTTTGATTGTATGCTAGATGTTGTATGAAAAAGAACAGTGGTGACTAAATTACATTTTGCCAGAAACTTAATCCTTCATCTGTAAGCTGCCAGTCATTGAGTCAATCTAATTTGTCATTTAGATAGTTCTGTGGTTACTTTGGTTAGATTCACTTTACCTTCAAAAATTTGACTATATGTGAACAAAACCATCCCTTTGTCGGGTATCCGAGCACTGGGGAGAGCACAGCATTCCCTTCGTGCCTTATCCTCCAGCCATTAACTTTCTAAACTGCTTGTGATATCACTTTTTTATTTACAGCCAAGCTTCTGGATTTGTTGGTTGATATGCTGATGATTTCTCTTTGTTCTCAGTATTGTTCCTAGTTCTCTGTCACACAGAAGCTATCTCTCTCTCCTATTTTCCTGCAACTAGCCTTGCAAGGCTTTAGCAATGTGTACAGTAAATGTCCAGAGCATCTATGGAGGGTTTATCTCAGGTCTTATCTCAGGTCCTTTATTCCTTTCTTAATGGATTGCAGGCAACAGCAGTGAATTCTCAGGTTATCCAAAAGGGTTTCTCTCATTTCTTCTGTTCTGTCCTCTGCCTTTCACAGGCGTTGCATGCCAGTAGCTGAGGGGTCTTCTCTCTCATTTATTACTCTCTGCTCCAAATCTATCACGTGAATATTTGGTGATAATCTACGGGGAAGAGTTAATGGGTGGGTGCAGAATCTCTTGGTGGTTGCGATGCCTCAATTTCTGAAATCATTTTACCAACCAATGTTGGGCTTATAAAATTCATTTTAAAAGTTTAGCCAGTTTCTTCTCACTCCTGTCAATCAGTGGTTGCTTCCTTACCCTCCTGCTTCTCCATCAGAAACGAAAGCCACGATAGGTCTCTTTTCGCCTAAGAAGGGATTGTCACTTTCTGTTTTGTAATCACTTTGATTTCTTTATGTTCTTACCTGTCTGATGACTTAAAAAATTACTTTTGCAAGTTACCTACCTTCCTTGTTGCTAAGTTGAGGATGGCATTATGTTGTAACTTTCTTCATTTTCAGCAGAAGCAGAAATTCTAAAAATTTTAATAGAAGAAAGATATCCAATGTTATACACTTAAATACATATGATGTTTTCACATATTAGTACATTATATGAATATCAAAATGATACAGAAAGTTATGCTTTTTGTAAAAAGGTTTTATATTACAATTTTAAATGACAAATTCAGATTATGAAATTTTAATTAATAAATTTTAAAATTATGATTATCTCTGGTGTGATTATCTATTTCTTAGCTAGGGATCATTTTGTTGCAAGGGACAAAATCCTTCTCTGTCTAGCCTAACTAAAGTTACTTTTTCTTTTGATGTCAGATTACAGTATTCCCACAGAAACCAATAGCCAATGGCAGGGAATGTACTGGTTTCACAGTCAGATACTCTTTCTATTCCTCTTAGATTAAATAGCTTCTCATCTCTGCTTCTTTATGCACAGAAGTGTCTCATTGTATCTAAAATGATTCTTTGAGTCCCACTTGTAGATATTTAGGAGGGAGAATCTGGCCTGCCGACTCATGGAATGTTCTATCTCAGTTTCTAACCAATTGTGACCGTGGTATGGGTCATGATGTAATTATATGAAGGTTGGGAGCCTTTATTTTTGACTATTATTGTTCTTGCAAATATGTTATGGTCTTGCTTCCCCATTAGTGTACAACGCTCTTGAGATCAAGCACCTGACTCTCTCACTCTATGTTATATTCCCTGTGTGGAAGCAAGTGCCCAGCAATGGTCTGTATTCAATGAAACATTTTAAATCACAATCTCAAGTCTTTTTCCTTCCACCTAAATGTTATTTTCAATACACGTTATTTCTGTTATTTGTGAAATAAAGATCCCACCTACTGCAATGGTTATTATGAAGTTTAACTAAAAAAATGCATATGCCATGTAAATATTAACTTAACGTTTTATACAAATACTACCTAAGAGATTGTATAAAATATGCATAGGAATTAGACTTACTGAATCACAGCAACTAAGAATGAAGTTGAGATTTTTTTAAGAAAATAGCATGTGACTGTAAAATATGAGAACAGACTTGAGATAAAGGGCATTTAATTCAATAAGACAGCAGATTAAATAATCAATACCAGAGTGAAAGAGTAAGAGTTTATGAAATTCTGGATTATGGAGATTTCTTCTGAGGTGAGTCTTGATTGTTGGATATTTTTCATGAGGCGACTACAGTGGAGAGATGGGAGAACATTTGAAATCTCATTATGCAGTGCTACTAGCGAGTTCTTTCTTCTGTTTGTTCTTTCCTTCCCTCCTTCCTCTGTTCCTTCTTTCCCTCCAAAACATTGTATTGGAAGCCTACTCTATATGGGTTGAGACACCCTTTTTCAGAGCTACAGAGGTAAATGAACAAAACGCATCCCTTTCCCTCATGGATCTTGCATTTTATGGGGGATGACAAGCAATGAACAAATAGATCCTTAAATATATACGTGTGTGTTTGTGCACACATATGTGTTTGTGCACACATATGTGTAGGCAGTAATAAATGTAATGATGAAGAGTTACTAGTAGGGAGGAGGGTAGTTAGCTTTTGTTTCAGATGAGCTGTCCTCTGGCCAAAGGTTACCTCCTTGTTCTTGAAAGGAGAGAGGAAGAGAGGGATACAGATCTGGCAAGAGTGGACTGGGCACAGTATGCACCAGGTGATAATGCTTGGAGCCGGGAGCCTGCTTGTGTTCACGTAAGTTCAAGCACAGAACAGTTGGAGTGGAATGGAGAGGGGACTGAGCAGTGGAAGATGAATTTGGAGCGGCAACCGGGAGCCAGATGGAAAGTATCGAAGACCATGAAAAGGACTTGGGATTTTATTCCAGTAAGGGAAATGATTGGAGGGTTTGGGGCAGAGAAAAAGACATGACCTTACTTAAATCTTAAAAGGGGGCTTCCCTGGTGGCGCAGTGGTTGAGAGTCCGCCTGCCGATGCAGGGGACACAGGTTCGTTCCCCGGTCCGGGAGGATCCCACATGCCGCGGAGCGGCTGGGCCCGTGAGCCATGGCCGCTGAGTCTGCACCCCCGGAGCCTGTGCTCCGCAACGGGAGAGGCTACAGCAGTGAGAGGTCCGTGTACTGCAAAAAAAAAAAAAAAAAAAAAGGAGCACTCTGGCTGTTGTGTAAAGAATAATCTGTATAGGACAATAAGGCCTGTGGGAGGGTTGTTTTGGTTAGGATAATTTTTTTCATTTTTTGAAATAGCACTGGGGGCATATGACTATCTTCCATTGTAGCTTCATATGCCATTAGAATATTATATGTAGGGCACATTTTCTTGTTTTGTTATGTTGTTTGTTTTTCGGCTGTGCCACATGGCCTGTGGGATCCTCGTTCCCCAACCAGGGATCAAACCCATGCTCCCTGCAGGGGAAGCCTGGAGTCCTAACCACTGGACTGCCAGGGAAGTCCCCAGAGGTTACATTTTTAAGACTTCTGTCAGGCAACAGAAATAAATTTGTTTTACTTAAGACATAAATATATTTGGATAGAAGGAAAATGAAAATATCCTGATGTCTTTTAATCCTCTAAGCAGCTGAATGCATTGTTAGGCTGAATGTGCATTTTGCAATCATATAAGAGCATACTGCAGCTATAATAAATAGTTCAATGTCAAAATTATAATTCTAAAGCACCGTTCCAAATATCAAAAGTATAAAATAAATGATATAATCAAATGAATATAAAAATAAATATGAAAGAAAATATTAATTTTCATATTAGATTTTTAAATAAATAATTTTTCAGAGACTATTACCGAAAGAGAAGATTTACAAAGATCCATGAGAAATATATATTTTTAAAGGATCATTAATAATAACAAAGTTAAAAGAATTTCAAGAAAGCCTAGATTGGAAAAATATGAGAATCTAAATGGAAGCTGTTGATGTACTTAAGAAGAAGTTATTTTATTTCAAATCAAATTTGATATAATGATTACCATTTTTGGACTGCCTACTTTGCCAGCCACTGAGCTAAGCATATTGTATGCATAAATTCTTTTAATATTTTGCCAATTCATCACTACGGAGAATAAATTGTGGTTCCCCACTACTGAAAATTAAGGCCATTTGTTGCATATCTATTTTAGGTAAGTAGCCAATTCTTAATTGGGAAAGTAAAAATATGATATTGTTAGGTTAATATTGAGATCACTGGGAAGTAATACAATCTCTTGTCTTCCAATTGTCCTGGAGAGAAAGAGCTGGAAAATATTTAGCTGTAATGGCAAAGAAGGAACAAATACACCACAGCTTTATATTTTATTTGTTTATTTCCTGCAGCTGCCTTGCAGGAAATGTGTGTATCATCTAATTGGGAAGGTGTCCATCAGCAATTACATCAGATGGAATCCATGGGATCCAGCAATTATAGCAGATTGGATTAAGAGCAAATGGATTCTTAATAAGTATTTCTTAATGGTGATGATGATGATAGCCATACTAAGAGTATTTTTGTGACATTAACAGCAAATGAAAGACTATTTTCACTTTTTTTCACTACATTTGTAATATGCCTGCTTGCATTCCAATTTTTGCAGTGAGAAAGCATCTTTCTCAAGGTTTCTCATATGACAATGTGCAAGGTATTGATGAATGAACTAAACAAGTTATAGTAGCTTACTTTAGCTAGATGTCATACAAAGGGCAACTAATTGTGATCATAATTTTCTCCTGTGTAATACATTTCTACAACAATCTAAAATTAAGTTATAAACATTGAATAACTTCACCTCTTAGCGTCAAAGAAAAGGTTATTATCTCCTGAACTGAACTTCAACTTCATCTTATCCAATAAACGTTCACCTATCCAGTGTAAGCTTAATGAAGAGTGAAGAAAGAATAAGTTCAGAAGGCAGAGAATCAAAAGGTTGTCAAAGTGGGATTTTAAATATTTCTCTTACATAGCAAAAGATAACTTGCCATTTTACTTTTAAAATAACCCATTTAACCAACAAATTCAATTGTAAATAATTTTAAGGTATAATAAATTTCATTCTCTTGATACTATAATTTCTGATGATTGAAGTAACCTGTACACTGCTATTAAGCAGAGATCTTATATAGACTCACCTAAGGAAACTAACCTAGTACTAAGTGCTGCAGAGAAAGAAGGAACTAATACGGCAAAATTGATACTGTAAACAAAATACTAAATTTAACAAGAAATTCTAATTAGGTTGAAAAAATGGTCAGATTAAAATAAAAATCTAGCAGAGTTCAGGCTTTTTTCATTTTCAAAAGAATGTATGGAGAATCATTGAGTTCCAGAGTTAATATCTGGGAAAAATTAATTTGATCTCTTTTCAGTAGGAATGCAAACTTTTATAGGTCTATGTTGAACTTATGGGAATGGATGTTTATAATACTTGTGTATGTAAGGTTGTATATGTGTTTCTTTGAATTTTTGTTTGAAGTGCTAGTTGCTTTGGTGTATTTTGGAGTATATTTTGCAAAGAAATTTTTCTCCATTCCAATCAATAGGAAATAAAATAGTCTAATATTTAAACATAACCTGACTAGGAAATAGGAACCCAAGAGACTCAAGTTTTGGAGAAAATAATTATATTTTATTCAGTTATCTAAGCATTTTACTTTTATGAATTCATGAAAGAACCTAATATGTGAATTCCCTGTGGAACTTCTGTCTTTTTGTGCAGTTAATAGTAACTTATTTTTCCCAACTCTGCTTTCAAAATTATTATTGCTATGTGATATAACTCCTTTATACATTATAACATTATAGAGAGCAGGATTCTAGCTCTGATGCCATTTTTTCATTCATTTCTGTAATCTCTCATAGGGGTTACTGGCCCTGAATATGCATGTAGTCTTCCTCAACATTCTGACTGTCAACATAACCTTTATGGTTTATAATATTTATTTTGCTTTAATAACTGAAGTAATTCCCAGGGATCTTTAAGGCCATAGAAGAGATCTCATACATTATCACTTTGATTAAATCTCAACTCTTGATTATGATAACAGGGCACTTACTACATTCTGGCTTATGAAAGCTACACAAAGCTCCTTTCTCTTGTGTTATCATGACACCAGTTATTTTTGCCATTACATTGGACAGTGTAAGATTTTCAGTAATAAATCCATACTGTGAACCAACCATCTTTTAGTCTTACATTTTGGTAAGCAGTGCATTCTATGTAAATCACTTTTCAGTCAACAAGAGAAAAAATAGTGAAAAGGAGGATGTAATGAAGCAGGGTCTGGGATGGTCTGTGTACTTTGAAAAGGAACATTCAAATGAAAATATTTCTATGCATATAACATTATAGCACAAGATGGTCACTGTGTCATAATGCAATCTGCAGAAAGTCAAGCTCAAGTAAATCTTCTGTCTTGGTAGGGATAAAAATGCAGAAAATGTTTATGTTCTGTGATTCATTATTTCTCAGTGGGGAGGACTGTATCTGCATCCGGATGTAGGCCTAAGTTTTCATTATTATCAAAAGGAGACTTGGGTTTGAAAGATTATGAATTACTAGTGGAATTAGCACTGGGCTGTGACCGAGACCATCGACTAGTATCTAGCCTCTGTATTTATTAGAAAAATGTCACTAAATTTATTTATGCTCCCAATTCATAGATCATAGTCATACATTTGGAAGCACCTCACATGCACTTCCCATAATGTCTGTCCCACCTGCCTTTACCACCTCCCAAGTCATGGTCAGCTTTCTGCTAGAAAGAGCCTAGTCATGAGGCTACCTACCAAGGCAGCCCATTCTATATCTGAAATTGCTCCACTATTCTATTTATTGAGCTAAATTTGCTTCCCTACAACTTCCCCCCACTAGTCCCAGATCTGCCCTCTGGATCTGTACAAAAATTATCTGATGCTTCTTGTCTATGACAATCCTTGACATAGCTAAATATAGTTATCATGTCTCCCTAATATTTTATTTTCCAGGCTATTTATCCATCACTAAAATAAGGTTAAGTATTGTCTCAGGATGGTGATGAGAATAAGGTGAAATAATAGATGTGAAAGTGTGTCAAGAATACAAATAAACATATATAAAATGTATCATTGTTATATCTTAAAAATAATAGGTATGAAATTCTAAACCTTCAGCTAAAATATCTTCATCATAGTATTTTTTAAACAAAAACTCCAGTTGTTTATACTTCTGCATTCTTAAAATTGAACTAAATTAGTGCTTGGGTAAAAGAGTCAGCCGAAGAATTTCAGCAGCAGAATAATTAGTAGTTAGGGCAGGCTGGCAAGTTAGGACAATCTCCAGGAGGGATAGATTATGTTCCTAAAGAGACTCTTCCAACTTTGCAAACCCAAAGAAATGGAAGGACTGACATGAGAAGGAGGCCTCTCTATTTAGGACAATGTCTCTTTATTACATGAGAACTCCAACCATAGACCCAGTAACCCTGAATTGGATCCCACAGGTCCTATCAATTTGCGGGTTAAATGTACCTCTGGCATCTGCATAGTGATTCAGATCTTGGAATCTGGAGCCGAATTATCTAAGTTTAAATCTGGCTATGCCACTTTTACTTGTTAACTGTTCATTTTTCTGTGTGAGCTCAGAAGAATTATTTGACTTTTTGGCCTCAAAACCCTTACTTGAAAATGGGCCTAATAAGAGTAACCTACAGTATCAGGTTATTGTAAGGATTGCATGAATTAAAACATAGAAAGTGTATAGAACAGCAGCTATTTCCTAGCTCAGTAAATGCCAGCAGATAATGAATCTAGCCCTGTGGCTAGAACAGATATCTTCAACCACGCACTTTCCTTAATTTATGCACAAGGTTATGTATTGTGGCTACATGTTTCAGCCAGTGGGTATATAAAGTTGGTTTTCCTATTTTTTCTCCCATCTTCAGAATTGTCACAGAGAGAGATCTAAAATATCATGCACTGGAAATGACTTATTCATCGGAAAATGCACATCCAATAATTATTTTAAAGGGCTCTGTTGTAGATAATGTTGACTACTTGTTACATCTCACTGCTTGATCTGGGCAAGCCCACTCTTTCTATACCCATCCAGGGAGTAGAGAAATCATTATTCAATTTTCTCCAATTTAAAGCCAAATAAGAAGGAAAAAGAACATTTCAGTCATTGATGTCAATGAACTGGAGAGGAAAAATTGTAGATGCAACTACCAGATTATTATTCTCACTGATGCCAACCAAAGTCGAAGGGAAAGACAAGACAAAAGCGCCATGCGCACAAATTATCTTAAGTGCATGGACTCAAGTTCGCACTTTTATGAATAATCCGTTTTATTTCCTTTTGACCTCACCCTTTGCTGTAAGAATGTCTTTCTAAGTAGAAGAAGCAAATCAAATCACCAGAAATTCTGCCCTGATTATTGTTCATTTTCCTATGGATTTCTCATTCCAATAGAATCAGAAGGAGGAAGGGGTCCTCTTTGCAGGCCACCCTGGAGTGATGTCTGTTCACTGTAACCCTTTCTGTAAAAGTGATGGGCTACTTGGTTCCCCTGCCCTGTACTATTGGCTCACAAGATCACACTAGTTTTGCAGTTTCTCCATATTCATTCTGTTTTATTTTTCATAAGATCTGACTGACTGATACAATTTCTTCTGATTTTTCAACTTAAATTATTCTATTTTCTCTCTACGTTGGTGCCTTTCTGATTTCTTCTCTGATCTACTTTTCTAATCAATACTGCCAACTCAAAATTTAATAGAATCTAGGAAGCACACTTGAATTTTCATGGCTTGGTTTTCCCTTTTGTTTTCTTTTTCTTTCTTTTTCATTTTTTTCTAATATAACACTTCTCTGCTTCTCATATTTCTATATTTCTGGCTTCCATAGGATACTGGGTTCCCATTCTGTCGCTTTCTTGTTGTGATCCAGAATCCATCTGCATCCTGTAATCATGCTCACTGAAGTTGTTAGCTGTGAAACTCCAGCAGCTGGAAGCCTTCCCCAGGAGCTTGGTGGGGACAGCACACCTTTGCCGCTTTCTCCTGGAGGATAGACAAGGGGTTCTCATTGGACCTGCACAGATTGCAGTTATCTTCTGCCCTTAAAATGGTTCCAGTCTGTTCTTTCATGGTTACAATTGAGATTTTGGCCAGGGGATTCCACTTATTTCTAGTCTCTTTCTTCCATATCCTTCTGTAGTCCAAGTGCATCATCTATGTTTTATGCATTTCTACAGCCTCACTGCATGGATGGTCTATGTGGGCAAGAAATTTCATCAGCAGATACAATGCCAAGAAATGATAAATAGCTGGCACTTCTGTCAATCAGAAAAGCAGGAATTAAGTAGGTCACATTTCAAGGAGGCTAAAATTACTTTTTTATGAATATAAAAGTCTTGTGCCTTTGTAAGTTCGATTAACTTAAATTAGATATAAAATTTAACATACTACTATCAGGCCTTAAAAGGGTATGTGAATCTGAACAAATATGACTATATCGATTCTCAATAATATGCTTCATGAAATGAGTTTGTTACAAAAATTTATCCTAAAACTAAAACTGATAGGAAGTTTTAAAACAAACATCAAAAGAATTCTAGAAGAAATCAAAATTGCATTTACACACTATTTATAAAATGACAAAAGCAAGAGCTTCTTATATCATCACTTATAGAGTGTTTTAAAGCTATATTCAGGAAAATATTCTTATCATGAAACACTGATTTTTAAGCATTAAATCATTTGAAAAACTTAGGAAATAATTTATAGCAAACATAAGGAAATTATTAATGAAGGCAGAAGTAAAGACCGATCAATTGAAAAATAGATATATAATAAAATTGATAAACAAATATAAAAATGGATTGTTTTTAAAACAATAAAAGAAGTATATAGATAATGTCATTATGAAAAAGAAAAATAGGAATAAATAAAATTATTAATTAGAAGGTATAAGTGCAGTTAGAGAGAAATTATTTGGAGAGGTTATTTTGTAAACCTCAATACAAATATAAATACATATAATATGTAGGCAGCAGATTGCTTTGTACTAGAGGAATGTTATATAATACTTGAGAGAGCAACATGAATGTAATCTTATTTCTATCATTTCCTGGCTGTGTGAAATGGGGAAATGCGTCCAAATTATCTGTGCTTCAGTTACAGCATTTATAAAATAAGGGTGATGGTCAGTGGGTTTACCTCATCACTTTGTTCTAATTGAATTAAATCATGTTTAAGAAGAATGTCTAAAGTTTCAGCATACAGTTTGTGCTTAATAAAAGTTAGGCATTAATAATAGTGGCAACAATTGGGTTTTACAAGCTTAATATTATTTCACCAGCCACTGACTTGCATGTTTTTAATATACAACGTCATTGTTAGAATGGCTTTATTTTTAACTCTTAGCACTTGGTTTTGGCATGTTGCAAGCAAATTAATGTAGATATTTTCAAGTAAATAAAATCTAAATGATTAGGCAATTAAATTCAAGGGGCATAGCTCAGCCTCATTTCAAAACCCATGGACCCCACTTCAAAGGCCCACCCCCAAGCCTTTTCCTGTCTTCCCTCTTGATTGGCTATCATGCCACGGGGAACTTACATCAACAGAGCTTTGCACTGTCGGGGAGAGACCATTTTCTTGGACTCTTCTGCGCCTAGACCCTGTGCTGTTGCTGTTATCAGCTGTTGGAGCCCTCGTCATCTCTTTTCTTGGCAAAGAAAATATCATTTACAGTTCTGGCAGATTCACTTGGTTTTTCTGCTTAGCTCTCTGGCATTGATGATTTTCTGGAGAGGGTGGTCTGGCTCCCCTGCTCTCCTGCGAGTTTAGGAGTGTCACGCTGCCATTTCAACCTAGCTGCCAACTCTTGGAAATCTGAATGACACAAGCGAAGTGCACCTTTATTACCTCTCTCATCAAGTGTAGAATTTCAAAGGAAATCCACTAAGTCTAGTCCCTGTAGCCCTCCTCAAATTCTCCTGGTGGAGCTGAAATTTCTTACCACTCCTCACCCTCCCTTTCCCTCATTTGATATCTTTTTCATTCAAGCTCCAAAGGCTTCTCTAAGTATGATGTGGGTGAGGAAGATGGTGTTGACGATTAGAGAGAACATGTCTTCTTTCAAATCTATGAGCTGTCGACTCAAATCAATCTTCAAGTGTCTTAAACTGACATCAGAGGTGGTGTTTCTTCACACTTAGAGGAGAAAGGAGTTGTCAACGAGGCACAGAAAGTTTAGTGTGAGTGGCAAGTAGTACTCAGGTCAGAGAAAGAAGGGAATCAAATCAGAAAAATTAACAGGACTCAGAATATGGATGGTCTCAGAGGTCATAATAAGGAATTTGAATCGTATTCTGACTGTGATGGTAATTAATAAATCAGAGTTTTACCCTGGAGAAGGTCAGCATCTGATAGATGCTGATGAAAAATGTGAACTCTAAAGACAAGAGAAGTGGCAGGGAACCCTCTTAGGGTGCCTCTAGGCAAATCCAGGCCAGAAAGGAGATAGTGGTTAGGGACAATGTTGTTACAGTGGAAATGATGGCAAATTTGCTGTGGAATGGAAAGGAAATGAGAAGAATCAAGGAGGAGTCCTTTGTTATAGACTTGAGGAACTAAGTAGCTGGTAGGGTCATTTCATGCAATGGGACATTTATCCTGTGCCAGGCTTTGAGATATGTGGAGTAAGGAAGAAAATAATAGTTTCCATTTGAGAATGATGCACCCGGGTGGTGAAGGTAACATTCAGAGATGAGAGGGAAGAGGCAGAGGTGTTGCTAATCACAGAATATTCTTGCCTCTGGTGGGAGCAGCGTTTGTTTGATTAGAGAAGGACGTGAGGGAATTTCCTGTGGTAATGGCAATGTTCTATAACTTAGTGTATATAGCTCGGTGCATTTTTCAGAACTGGTTGAACTCTATACTTAAACTCTTCGTTTCATTGTATGTAAATTATACCTCAAAAATGGTAACCCATGAGTTAGAAAAACAAAAGTAGTTTTGCTTACAGATATAGAAAGATAGTGAAAATAAAAGGCAATTCAACTAAGGTAGCTGTCCATTGAAATAAGAGTATAAAACAGCTTTCACTCTCTGAGTAAAATGTGTCTGCTTAGCTTGTTGTAGACAGAAGTTGGACAACCTTGACTATGAAGGATCTATCCCAGTTACTTAAAGAGGTAAGTTCTAAAGAACTCCCCCTGTGATAATGATATCTTGTCAGTTAACTCATGTGATCAGACATAAGAGAGCCTGTGTTGCCACCAAACCATAATTTTCTCAATGGAGTATAAGGAAATAATGATTTCATGCACTGTGTTCCTGCACAGCTGAGGCCTTCTGAACAACGGGTATGTCTGAACAGCTAACAATTATTGGAAGCTATACTGTCTCCCTGAAGATAGACACCCAGAGACGTTTTAGGATACTCAAGTGTTAGTTTAGTTGTTAGTTTGTGAGTCAGCTTAAGTCTCCTTTATCTTTCAGGAGACATTTGTTTACTTTCCAGGGTAACTAATCACTTTCTCTCTGGAGAAGATTGTAAGCAGATGAAGCAGAGGTACCAGTAGCCATAAAAGCTTAGAGTTTTCTCTAAGGGGGAGGGAGGAATAAATTAGGAGTTTGAGTTTAACAGATACACACTACTATATATAAAATAGATAAACAACAAGGGCCTGCTGTATAGCACAGGGAGCTATGTTCAATATCTTGTAATAACCTATAAGGGAAAAGAATCTGAAAAAGAACATATACGTTTATATGTATATATATATATATATATATATATATAGACTTAATCACTTTGCTGTACACCTAAAACTAACACAACATTGTAAATCAGCTATATTTCAATTAAATAAATAAATAAACATGTAAGTAGAGTCTTCTAATTTGAGGCTTCCTCCACTCTGGTGCAAAGCCAATTCAAACAAATGTACACATTTTGCCCTCATTACATTGTCCTGTGGGGCTTGGGGTGTGGGGATACAATGCTAAGATCTTGTTCTGGCTACTGCTTTCATGATGAGTAGCAAACTGTGTGCCTGGCTTAGGGTCTTGTGTTTTTGGCAATACATGTATATACAAAAGCAAACTAACTCAGTAACTGGCAAGTGGTGTAATCTCAGATCCTTCACAATTTTGGAGCTAACAGGGAGATTCTACAGTAATCATGTAATGGTTTCTCACGCGGTGTGTCAGATCCCTGGATGAAAGCCTGAGTCCTAAGCCAGAAGTCCCACAGAGTCCAGCAAAATTTGGGAGCTATTTCTAGCAAATGTAATGGTGCCTATGAAAATTTAGAGCTACCTGTTTTTGGGGAGAAATATACAACTCCACAACAGTTTTTACAATGTCTCCACTCCCAACTATACCTGTTGGTAACCTGTATTACTGTCTAAGCCTAGTTATTTGCCATTTGCTGTCATTGTGACTCTGCTTTCTAAAATCACAGTACAAGTGGTAAGCAAGAGCTCTTTTTTCCCCCCAGTAGGAGAAAATGCATTTAGCTTGCGTTTAAATGAAGGAAGCTAATTTTATAATTTTACCATTTAAACTTTTCCTTGGTTTCAAACATATTCATTCTCAATTCTTCTAACAGGGTGTTCAGTTCTTACTTTGTTGGAAAGTCGGATACAGAGACAATTTAACAATGATAGTGTATCTGCTACACCTTGAAGATTTATTTCTTCTTGGATACTAAACACATGCTATGCAACATATAGAACTTTGAATTAGATTTTGATCAATGACCTCATGCTAATTTCCATTCTGTTTGTTTTGCTAGTGGGAAACTTTAAGAAGTGAAGTTTCAGATCTAGTATGTGTTTTTGAGGGTATTTAAAAAGACAAAAGGCTATCTTTTACAGAAGAGATGGCCCCTATCTCTTAATGTCAGTTCCCTACATATCCAGGTTTATTCTATATCTACTAGAAAACTCTGATCTTTTATGAAAGAATGAAGTGTGAGAACAATCTATTTCTAAGAACAAAACCACTGAATATCTATCTTTTCAGAAAGCCACATAATCTTAAATTGCCTTAAATTCTAAGTGATATTATCTGAACTGGAACACAAAGATAACGTCATGTCCTTTATATCACTCACCAACCCACACTCTGGAACTAATTAAATGAAAGATTCATAACAAATGATGAGATAATAAAACAAAGATATTTTCCATTTGTCTTAATTCTTACATCTATATATGCACTTAAAATGTCTAGAAAAATCCATCCAATCTTCAATTATAAATATCAGCGAGATATTCAATTACCTTTAAGCCCCAAGATTACCTACTAAAATGCAGGTACTATTTTGTTCTTTTCACCAGAGAGTCTGCAACTTGGTAAATTGTTCCAAAACCAGAGCATATTTTCCCATAGAACCAATCTACAAAGAAGTGTCAGGTCAACACACTGTTCCCACACAACTGTTAAACCCGCACTGTCCTCAAGTTGAATATTTTATCAACGCTGCTGAAAACCTAATCATCACGCTTATTAATATGCCTGTGGAAAATTAATACAGAGCCCTCCAATTCCCCAAGGGAGCCAGGGAATAACCTGTCCTGTCAGTGGGACTGTGGACTCCTTTCCTCTCAGTGGCTGAGTGGTGGGAAGTCCCTCTTCCCCCTCTAGTAATTAGCCTTGGTGTGACAGCCATGGTGTGGAGCTGGGACATCCGACACAGAGAAAAAAGTTGAATGGGCTAAATATACTGGATTGATAGCCCTGAAAAGATGCTTCTCACTCTGGCTGAACATATGACATCTTTTTGAAGTTGCCTCTTTAGGGCTTTAGGAGCCAACCTTCATGCTTCAGTTTCTTCCTGACACATTACTTCTGATGAATCCCATCCCCATATCTTGAGGTCCAGCAGATTGGAAGAGATTCTCAGTATTTCTTCTCTATCCTTCTCTTCCTTTATGAAGCATACGGAACTTCTAGGGTTTTTCTCCACTCACATACATTCTGCCTGAACACCCTCCTTTTATAATATAAGGCAACACCTGGGGAGATGTATGTGGTAAACTATTATCTTCTGAAATCTCTCTTTCTCCCTACACCTCACTTGGTCCTATAAGGGGTGGTCTGCAAACTCAGCATCTAGGTAGGAATGATTTGAAGTAAGAGCTCTGCTGATTGCTGCTAGTGAGGGGTACAGTTCAGGGTAGGAAGGCACCCTTCCCTATAAATATTTGTTTAACATACAAATCTCATTATTATTAAATATTGAACTTAAATTTAAAACAAATCTCTCTATTAGCTTGCCACACCAAAACCCAACCCACCATCTATAATCTAAATATAGCCCACAGGGCTATCAGCTTAGGGTCTCTTCTGGAGAGAGGAACAAAGACACACCAAAGGTGACCCTGGCTACTCTTGCCTAGAACATAATTGAATCCAGAGTCATCTATTTTGGAAGGTATACTCAGAGTTAGACATAAAGGGTTTCACATGTTTTGGAGTGTGATTAGTATCATATTTCTTCATTTCTTTAAATGTAATTAGACTGATTATTTCTCCATTAGTCAAATTCTTAGGGAGTTCATCATCGTACTCTTAGGATTTTTCCTTCACCTGATAATTATTCAAGAAATCCACAGGATTAAGACTTTGTTTTTTTTAAAGAAGAGGTCTGCCTGATTTCCACTGCAAATGGAGAAGAAACATGAGCATTTCTCCTCTGCTACTGTCATCTCTACCATGGATCCACACTGCCATAAGATGCGTAGCAGGAGTGAGATTCAGAAGATCACTCTGAGCTGTCCTCTCAGGACAATTCCTCAGCTCCCACATCAGAGATAAACCTCACAGCCACTTGCCCTTGTGTCTCCTTGCTTAGTGCCTATTCTGTTTGGGAGGGATTTTGGTTAGATGGATCTGCTCTGCCCACCTGACTTAACAGTGGACTCAATCAACCTTGTCATACCAAATAAAGAGAATAGATACTGGTCCACTGCTATCCCCTCCCCCTTCCCTCTTTCTTCAAAGCTTCATTCTCCTATCTAAAGTGTGGGCAGATTAATTTGTCTGCTGTTTAAGTAGATATGAAGCGACATAGCAAAATGTCCGTTTCCTTTTTTTCCAGTCCCTTCCATCATGAGTGCTTCTCTCAAAGTACCTCTCAATTGGCTCGAGGTAGGGACAACTATGCCTCTGTTCTTTTTCTTCAGAGCTAATGAGAAATGAGCTAATGAGAAAGCCTCAGCATTCCCCGCCAGATCAACAATTTCAGCTTCTGTAGATCCTTTCCTCCCCTCTCAGCTCTGATTGTTTGCTTAGAGATTAGAGAGTCTGATTTGGGGGTAAACAACGTGAGTGATGTTTGCAGGCAGCAAGTCTATGTTTTCAATTCTTAATGAACTCAGAGGGAGTTGTCTAGTACCAATTGCTGTTGTTTTCTATTTGATGTCTTTAAAAAAAAATAATGTGAGCTTTGGACCCCAGATCCCAGTTCTGGGACACCAGAAAGAGTTCTGCTCAAGATTGGACATTTGCCATCAACAGAGGAATGGATAAAGAAGATGTGGCACATATATACAATGGAATATTACTCAGCCATAAAAAGAAATGAAATTGAGTTATTTGTAGTGAGGTGGATGGACCTAGAGTCTGTCATACAGAGGGAAGTAAGTCAGAAAGAGAAAAACAAATACCATATGCTAACACATATATATGGAATCTAAGGAAAAAAAAAGGTCATGAAGAACCTAGGGGTAAGACGGGAAAAAAGACACAGACCTACTAGAGAACGGACTTGAGGATATGGGGAGGGGGGAAGGGTAAGCTGTGACAAAGTGAGAGAGAGGCATGGACATATATCCACCACCAAACGTAAAATAGATAGCTAGTGGGAAGCAGCTGCATAGCACGGGGAGATCAACTCGGTAGTTTGTGACCACCTAGAGGGGTGGGATAGGGAGGGTGGGAGGGAGGGAGATGCAAGAGGGAAGAGATATGGGAACATATGTATATGTATAACTGATTCACTTTGTTATAAAGCAGAAACTAACACACCATTGTAAAGCAATTATACTCCAATAAAGATGTTAAAAAAAAAAAAAAGATTGGACATTTGTATGAAGTTGGAAAGATCCCAAAGGGAACAGGCTGTGAGGCTGATTGGAGATTCTGGAAACAATATGAAGGCTGAGAGCTCAATGAAGTACCCCCATGCCAGCAGGGCATGAAGAAAATGAGAATGGCACACCAGTTTAGGAAGAGAGGTCAACACTTCCATTCTGGATAAATAAGTGGTTCTTGGAGGGTGAGGAAAAAGGGGGAAAAAGGCCTCTGATTCCCAGGGCAGAACACAGGAGTCATCAAGGGGTAGAGCTGATAACCACTTAGATTCCCTTAGGTATCTGCAGACATTGTTCAAAGCTGAGCACTTACTTTCTCTTACCTTCATGTACTCTCTTGTGTATGGCCCTCTTTTTTTTTTCTTTGCCACCATCCCTGGGGCATAAGTTCAAAGGAGAAAACAGCAGTAATCAGACCGTGGGAACTAGACCAGACTTCAAAAGTGACACCCCTTTTCCGTTCTCCCTCTGAGCCTATCTGTGATCCTATGTAAATAACCTAGAAGAGAGTAGAGTGGTGACGGTCATCGTGGTGAGAGGTGGATACGGGGCAAACTTTGCAAGATTTGAACTGGATAGTAAGTGCGAGGGTAATCATGAATTCTACTCAGAAAACACTTGATTTGAAGGAACATTTATTTGAAACTTTGAAGCAGGGACACATGGAAACACAAATGATATCTCTCTGCCTCTACTGGTCCTCATAAAGGAGAGTGAGTTGGGTTCATACAACAAACTTCCTATTGTGCAAACATCTGGTTTGTGACTATTGTTCACACCTGATGCAGGGCGGATCCCTGTGAGAAAATGTCTCTTCCCTCTCTCCTATATATTCACAGAGGGATCCCTCCCACCTTTGGCCCTGGTCCAATACCTCTGAACAGAGGAATCCTGGATTTAAGCAGGGAGCAGGGTGTAGTTTTCAGTCTCCACTGGATCCAGCCCAATGAGAAGTAGGAAAACTTGTTTCCTCTCCTACTCCTAAGTTTTTTCAATTCTGATCTATTGCACTTTGATCCTAGTCAAGTGCTAAGATCCAGTGAAGGTTCTCATGGTCTGATTCTTTTCTCTGGAGCTGGATTTCTAACTCGAGCTCACATTGCAGAAGTGGTGGAGAAGTCAAGTCCATAGTGAATTGACAGCTACAGGTCTGTGTGTGGTAGGATGCAGACAGGGGGCAGGTCTCTGATTTGAGATGGAGAAGAAGACTTGGGGAAAGGTGGAGGTGATCCTCTGGATGGCTGCAAAATCCACTGCGCTCAAGAAAGAGAAACCTGTGGAAAGGAAACCCTGCCTGAGTGTGCTACCCCGTGCCCTGGTCCGTGAGGCTCAGCGGTAGGTAAAGCTGCTCATTTCAAAGGACACAAAACGGGTCCCATGTGAAGTAGGTGAGCGGCAGCGTTCTGAGCAGAGTGGGAAATAGAACCATCCCGGGAGACTACAGCACGGGGACGGAGGGCTGCCAAAAGCTATAAGGAAGGCTCGCCGGAAAGGCTTGGCCTTGTTGTCAATGGCTGGGACCTTGCTGAAGATCAGAAATACAAATACACAAGGAAAAGGGAGTTTACTGATTTCATATACCCACCTCTGGATGAATGTCATTTTTTTACCATAAAGAAAACAATGTTTTATTTGAAATTACAATTTTTTTCAGGGTAGCCTCACAAAGGAAAATTTCTATGATGTTAAAACAGTCGAAGGCCACTTTACTTTAGCTGAGAACCTATAGAGGTCTTGCATATGCAAAATAGGGCCTTGGAGCTGAGTGTAGGAAACACAGTCACAATTAGCTGAGTACCACGCGGTGGAGAAGAGGCAAGAAAACGAGGGTCCAGAAGGGAATAGTCTACAAGGCGCAAGGAGAGCCTTAGCGGAAGAGACCCAGAATGGGGACAGCAGGTCAGGGACGGAGAAATGGCCCTTTGTTCAGCAAATTTGACAGAAGCACTAAGAGCTCTGGGTTTTCTGCACATTGTCCCATGAGCTTGGAGTGGGACCTAGCCTCCACCTTACAGGCAGGGGGTGAGAGGGGCTTCCAAATTATTAAACAAATGGAAATAACTAAGTGACCAGACGGTCATTCCCAGTTTAGATATTTTTAGGAGAACTGGTTCACAGTAAGGAAATATGTGATCACCTCAAAATAATCTAGGGAACAAATGACAAAAAAGCTTTAAGCAAGCATGAACAGATAGGGATATTTACCTTTACACACCTTTAGGCTGAGAATCCACCGGCGGAGGGCTTTTGATTCATTTCCATTATTTCAGTGACTGGTCCGATGTTGAATAAATGTTTGTGAAATGCAGAAATGAACAGCAAGGACAAGAAAGAGAAGTGAGGGGCAGGGAGGATACCAGGCTGTCATTGGTTATTGAAGCAATGGAGTAGCACAGCAAATATTTCCAGCTCAGCATCTTTGATGTTGCCCTTCTACGTGGAAGACTCCTTCCCCGCCCCGTGCTTGCGCACACACATACACACACATACACGTACAACCACACAGCCTGCTTTCCTCACCTGCTATAAGTTTAACTTCCTCTATCACTTTATTTAAAGGCACAACTCTCCACTAAACCCAGGTTGGCATTTCCTGGTCCGTTTCCTGCTTTTCTTTGCTACATGGCTTGTGTGCCATCTGGTCCATTATTTATTTTCTGTCACCACATTTTGGTATGTAAGCTCCAGGATGGCAGGAAAGTCTGACTGTTTTGCTCACTGGCATGTCCCTTAGCAACTAAAGGGCTCCTGGCCCATAGTTGGTATGTCTTCATTTTGAAGAAATGAATGTACAAATGAATGAATGAAGGTGTACATATGCGTTCCCGGTCATTTGAAAAAAAGAAATGATTTTTTTTCCCCTCTAGACTAAAAGAATCACATTGAAGAATTTGAAAAAGAAAAAAGAAGATGGAAAGAAAAAGGAAAAGCCGTTACTAGATATGAATTAAAGCCTGTTTGCTTTTATGTATTCAAAACCCCAACCAACACAGAACAGTAGTCAGAAGCTGGACCTAATTTCTAGGAAGGAAATTAGAAGCTTATTTTCTGTCTTTCCATTGCTTTTGAATCTGTGTCCTGATACAAGCCAAATGTTGTCTGTCAGCCCGTTACAGCATGTGCTCTCATGTGCTGCCACACTTTTCAGTGCTGCCCCCCCCCCCACGTTAAACTTCTCTGTTCTGCTGCCTTGCTATCTAAGGCTCGAGATAAAAACGCTCAGTTGCTGCTGTCACGCTGTCTGTCTCCAGTGTTTAAATGCTTCCGTATCATGGGGTTTGCATCTGACTACATCCTGGCAGCTTCCAAATAAGACTTAGAGAAACCAAGCGACCACTGTGATGATGACTAAACATTTTGCAGAACAGTGAGAGGGAGAGATAGGTATGGCTCTCTGATGGCTCAGTTTTTCCTTCTGAGAAAAACCATCCCTACCACCTAGACAGGACAGATGACTAGCAAGCACCATCATGGGCATAGCTGTGACTGGTCAACAGATGCCGTTCCATTAGTATGTGCGTTCCCCAAGAATATGGAATTGGATGAAATTAAAAAAACAAAACAAATAGATTGAGCCTTTCTTCACATGAGATGCGTATAGAAGCCAAAAAGTCTCCCTGGTCTTTGTTTTCTACCTTTCCAAGGAGTAACAGATGTTGGGAATTCTACAGAATTTTTAAAAATGCTAATGTCCATTGAAGCCTGAGTGGTCTTTAATGCAAAGCTGCAGGATCTTTGAAATTCAGAATTTCCAGCAAGTTATGTTGATTAATATCATTCACATATGCTTTTCTTTTTTTTAAAAAAAAGTCTTTAAGGTGTCCTCTGATGTAAGTCCAAGAGGCTGTGCAAAGGGTGTGGTACTCTGTGGTACAAAGTACGTGTGATACTCTCACTGAAAGGGAACACACAGAAACAGGTAAATGCCAGTTGCCATGAGCTCGTAAGCCTCATCTCAGGAAAGGTTTAGGGCAGCATGAAATATCATAGAATGTGCCCTTTTTTGGATTATATATATCTACCATTTATCTAAAGCACTCTCCCACTAGCATGGCTACTTTCTAAATTTCTTCTGTAATGTTCAGAAATTCAACTGCATTCAGTATATTTTCTCAACCTTTCTACCATATTTGTGTCCACATGTCTTCATAGAGTTTAAGTTAGAAGACAGAAAAAGAGAAGTTGTCATAGGGACAATTTGCCAATATTTTGGGGGTGTATTTATTTATAATATAAAAACCATGTTATCTTAAAACATAAACAGGTTCTTGGCAGGGATGTTTGAATGATGATCTGAACTTTATGATATTCAATAAAAATGATCACTCTTAGAAAATAAAAGCCCCCCAGATTTGGATTCACAGTTTTAGGGTTTACATTTAGAAGAAAATATTGAAGGCCAGAAATCATTTAATCTCTGCTCCCCTCTCAATGGAACCGATGTAAACTGAATATTGCAATCATATTATGGGAATTTGGTTCCCTTTACTCACTGTTGAGGGAACGCATTATGACAAGCAATCTTAATTTAAAAAGTTAAAATTTGAAAACAACAGTAATACAATTTCACATTGAGTTGAAGAACAAATGTCAAACCTTGCAGATTAATTTGTGCTTAGAAAAAATATTTTTCCACGTTGCTTTTTCTAAAAGATCTACTTGTCATCATTTGAGGAGTCGGAGCAGTCCTGCCTTTCCAGCGCCCTCTACTGGGCACTACAGCTGATGAATATGTGCATCTTGACTCCTTCACATTAGCCTAATTTTATTTCTAAAGCACAGAATCAAAGGGCAGGGCTAGAAGGATTCTGAGAATTCCATCTGCTTTCTACTGGGGTCCTATCCAAGTCACTGAGAGAGATGAAAATCTCCTCTGATTTTCAAGACTGTTAGAAAAGCAAAGTGTTTGAAAATTACTTTGGTTGATATTTTTACCCACCTGGCCTCATACTGTGGCTGCCTTAGTGGACATTTAGGATGACTTAAATTACTGCACCTGCCACAAGTGCCTTCAGGGTACTGTAATCTATAACACTACCTTTTATCCCTTAAACACAAAAGATGTGACTTTCACTCGAACCGTTGGAATTTATCAGTGCAACATAAAAATTGCACGTGTGTTTATCTCCATCATTTGTTTTCTTGCATAGTAATTGATGCATATACATGATGGAAATGACATACTGTTTCTGCTTTTTCGTAGAAAATATCTAGAGGTGCGTACATTCACAGGTAAAATCCCATGTTGCCTTTTAATGAAATTCATTTTGTCACATTTTAATGTGAGGGACAAAAAATCCTTTACTTAGACCGGAATTTAGTGTCTATCAGTATTTAGTGTGTGCTCATAACACAGCCTTTATTACATTTTGGTGTGAGTGATTGATGTCCAAAATATTATTAGCAGGATTTAAAACAAAATGAGTCAAATACCCTGTGGCTAAAGGGACTCTACAGCCTCCACCTGCTCTTCTTTCCTTGCCTCGGTGACTGGTAGAATTTAATTGAAAGCATTAAAGGGGATAAAATTTGGTACCCTTAAGAACTGCTTTTTTTTTTTTTTTTTTTTTTTTTTTGCGGTACGCGGGCCTCTCACTGTTGCGGCCTCTCCCGTTGCAGAGCACAGGCTCCGGACGCGCAGGCTCAGCGGCCATGGCTCACGGGCCTAGCCGCTCTGCGGCATGTGGTATCTGCCCGGACCGGGGCACGAACCCGCGTCCCCTGCATCGGCAGGCGGACTCTCAACCACTGTGCCACCAGGGAACCCACGTCTATACATTTTGTGTTAATATATTGGAGAGCAAAGACCTCAAGCCAGAATCATTTTGATCCAACTCCTGGACACAGAATTGTAATTATTTACATTTTCGTTACATTAGGCTACCAGCTGCTGTTTACTAACTGCATGTGGAACTCAAAAATGCTGAACAAAGCCAGATATACTATAATGGAAAAAGTGTTGCATTGGGAGTCAAGAACCAAGTTTGGTGTATTTTGTTTTTTCTTTTGCTTTTGTTTTTCTATTGCTGTCACTACGTGTTTCAATGGCCTTGAAGGGAGGTGTTTTATTTTATTTTTGAAAATAAGCCTTTAAAAAATACTGACTTCCTCGTCTACAATAAGTATTGGTTGGACTAAGATGATTAAATCTTTTGCAGCTATAAATTTTCATAAACCAGACTTGTATATCCAAATGCTTTGTCAACATCTTTGCTTAGAAATCTAATCAGATCTCAGTGGTAACATTTTAGTATGTCAAAAACAAACCAAAACAAAAAACACCAAGCTTTGACCTCCCTCCACACACCTGCTTCTCACCCAGTTTTATCAATCTCCGAACATAGCAGTTATTCAGGCCCCAAATCCTGAAGTCATCCTTTCTTCCCTTTATTTTTTATACCCACGCCCAATTACAGATCTTCCTTGACTTACAGTGGCATTATGTCTTGATAAACCCATCGTAAGTCAAAAATACTGTAAGTTGAAAATATATTCAATACACCTAACCTACGGAACAACATGACTTAGCCTCACCTATCTTAAAGGTGCTCAGAACACACACATTAGCCTATAGTTGGGCAAAATCATCTAACACAAAACCTGTTTTATAATAAAGTGCTGAATATAGCATGTAATTGATTGAATACTGCACTGAAAGTAAAAAGCAGAATGGATGTGTGGGTACAGAATTATTCTAAGTATATTAGTTGTTTACCCACGTGACCACGAGGCTGACTGGGAGCTGCCCAGCGTTACCAAAGAGCGTCATTCCCCATATCCCTAGCCCCGGAAAAGATCAAAAATTCAAAATTTGAAGTACAGTTTCTACTGAATTCTATTACTTTCAAACCATCATAAAGTCAAAAAATCATAAGATAAACAAACTTAAAAGTCTGGGACCATCTGTTATCAGCAAAATCTGTTGGTTGTGTCTTCCAAATAATTCTTATACTGACCATTTTCTCCTCCTCCAGTGTTTATTTTCTTGTCTAAGCCACTAGCACCTCCAGACTGGAATATTTCCACAGTTTACTGGTATGAGTTGAACTGTTTCCTTAAAAAGATATGTTGAGGTCTTAGCCCCTAACCCCCAGGACCTCAGAATGTGACCTTATTTGGAAATAGAGTCTTTGTAGATGTAGTTGAATAGAGATGAGGTCATTAGGGTAGGCCCTAATCCATTATAACTAATTTATTTATAAAAGGGGAAATTTAGATTCAGAGACAGACAAGCACATAGGGAAAATGCCATGTAGAAATGAAGGTCAAGATCTCAGTGATGTATTTAAAAGCCAAAGAACACCAAAGATTGCCAGAAAACCACCAGAAGCTAGGAGAGAGACATGAAACAGTTTCTTCTTCATAACCCTCAGGAGGAACCACCCCTACAGATACCTTGATCTCAGACTTCTGGCCTCCAGAACTTTGAGATCATAAATTTCTATTATTTAAGCCACCTAGACTTTGATACTTTGTTACAGCAGCCCTAGCAAACTAATACATGGACTGAGTGGTCTTCCTACTTTCACTCCTCTACTATGGTCTATTCCCGCTTGGAGCCAACTGGAAACAAATCTTTTTAAATGTATCTGTAAGATTGTATTTCTACTTTATTAAAAACCCTCCCATAGTTGCCCATATGGTTTTTTTTTTTTTTGGTGATTTCAAAGCATTTATTGCACTGATGGCACAGGGTGTTCACTGGGCAGCTTGGCTGCAGCCCAACACCTCCTCTCCCCACCATGTGCTTTTACACAGGTGTGTAAAGGAGACCCTTTTACTGCAAAGAGATTTTCAGTCTCTCAGGTAACAGGACCAGGGGCTTTCCTGGGGCCTATGCTTTTTGATCTACAACATTCTCTCTCCACTATTTCTTCTTTGACTTCCTCTGCCAGCACTGTCCTCTAAAACCAGTTTGCTCCAGCCAGATTGGTCTTCTTACTCCATTATCTGGCTCCATGTAGAAAAGCAACTGCTTAAAAGAATCCTTCACCAGGAATGTTTTGTCACCTTTATTAAAGAAATCATGAAGTGCTCCCACCAAATTAAAACAAAGCTGATTTTGTAGCACTTAAGCAAATAGCTAAAAAGTACAATTTGGCTTATTGAATTGATATTGGTATATCTGGCCTTAAGCAGAAGGTTGAAACTGCACACCTTTTTATAATCAAGAAATTATTCAATGAATGTAGAAGATTCTACATTGGAACAGAGAATACTTGGGAATAAAGATAAAAATTTAGCTGCTGTTATTTGCTTTTTTATTCTCCTCTTGTTTGGTTTGCAAAGAAACCGTGGTCTTAGAATTTTCTTTTTGATGCAAAAATTTTGAAATTAAGAATGTACACCTTTTGGCACACAACATCCTTCCATGGACAGAACTTTACTTTCATGTTTTTGTTTTGCACAATAAGAAACTCTGCATAAAGAACTTTCTATTTTAGGGAATATACAATTGTTTCCACTTTTGGGTATGTGTTTTCACAATATATCCACTTAACTAAGGCTCTCACTTCCAGTTTCTGCTCAGCTGTCATCTCTGTAATAAATTCTTCTCTGATGTTTAATACAAAATAACTCTCCACTCCTCTATTGCTGTAAGCTGCTTTATTTATTTTTTATAGAACCTATCATTGTCAGACATACAATATATTTATTTGACTATTTGTATATTTTTCATGAGTTTCATGAGAGCATGGTTGTTGTCTGTCTGTTTGCTTTTAATTGCTGGTACACTTAGTACCTAGAAGAGTTCCTGGCATGTAATAAATGCCTAATTAACATCTGTTCATTGCCAGAATATTTAAATTTTGCATCAACAAACATGATTTTTGAGATTAAAAAAAGGAGAAGTTGGAGGGAATAAATCAAATACACAAGAGTCAATTATATATAAACTGGTATGAACTTGCAACATTTCACTCATGTAGTCAACACATTTATGTTAACACCTGTTGTGACCAAGTGCCATTCTAGACACTGGAGTTCCAAATATGGAGAGGACATGGCTCTGTAATTCTGGTTTAGATGAGGGGTAGACTACAACACAAAAAGATAGATTCTACACTAGAAGTGAGAACAAATTCCTATGGTATCACAAATGGAAGGTCAATTACTTCTGCCGAAAACATTTAAGGGAGGTTTCACAAAAAAGGGGACACTTAAGCCCAGCCATCTGGGAGGTTTGGTGATGGTGGTGACTATTCGTGGGTAGGTGACATATAGGGAGGTGAGTATTTCAAGCTGTGGAAATAGTATGTGCAAACACAAGGTAGAATCATCCAGAAGAGGTGACATTTGCCAGCAGGTTTCTATAAAGCTGTGTATCCCTGGCTCCCTACTTTTCCGCTTAGCCAATAACCCACTGCAGAATGCTACGGAAACACTGGAATCTCTGCTATCCAAGAAACAAATCACGGGCCACCTGTACCTTTGGGGAAGTCCCAGGCTCCCTTTATTTAATATCCACAGGCCAATAAGGCAGAAGGCCAATGAAGTAGCAGCTACATTCTGTCTCTGTCTTCAATTTAGCCTCTGAATTGTATATCCAGCTGGGTCCTGCTGCTAGATGATTTTATATGACTGAATTCCAGCGCCCTCTCCCAGCAGGAGACAGCCAGGAATGGAGTCTGGACTCAACATGGAAGATCTGACATACAATATTTCAGCGTTTCTTCTTCCTACTTTTGGAATCCCAAATATTTCACCACATTAATAATAATTTATCGCCCGTTTTCTTATGTTGCAAGTATATGAGACAGAAATGCAAAGAGACCTGGTACCTTTTGATGGACTGACCATTACTCATTGTAAAGGTAGGGTTTTTAAACATCTCCTCATTTATATTTAATGAAACTAACCATCACAACTGCTCTGTCTACACCAGTAAAAGTGAGTTTAATATGCTTGATAAACTAGGGAATTGTGTTGTTTCTGGTTTCTGATCCCAGCTCTATAATTAATCATTTTGTGTCATAAAACAAGGCATCTGAATGTTCTCTTAGTGTCCACATGTATCCAATAAGGATCGGACGGCAATGGCTGCTGAGATTCAGCATTCCTTAATTCTAGAAATTAAAAAAAAAAAAAGTCGCAAATGAAATTGGAAACAATTTACAATCACCATCAGTAGTTACTTGAAAGGCACTCAGAGCTTTTTGGTTTGTTCGTTTATTTTAAATATTGACTTTTCAGATGTATGAATCCCTCTTATGCCTTCTCCAGCTATGTGTCTGCTATTCAGCAACCATCCAGTCATGGTTAGAGTGCTGAGTTTAAAGAACCCATATTTTACATATAGAGTTAATGGCATCTGGGGTGTGTGTGTGTGTGTGTGTGTGTGTGTGTGTGTGTGTGTGTGTTGTATTTAGCTTCCTCAACTTCTCAGGCAGGGATTATTTAAATCAACTAGGGACCGCTTTGTAACAAATCACTATAGCTGTTATGAATACAAGCATGACTTAAGTGGAAGGCTGGTGGTCATTTCACATCATGGCTCCATTTAGTTGCTCTTATAGATCTTAGAAAGTGTTAAAAAAAAATCCCTGAGCATGACACACCATTTTTATTTATTTATTTTTTTTGTGCATGAAATGATAGGCAATGCTAACTAAAACCCCTCACTTTTATTTCCCTGATAAATTCTTTTGCCTCTGGATCCCATTTGATCCCAGGAAATCTGAAAGACTCTTAGATCACGGGAGAGCAAATATTCATTCCCTTACAATACCCCCTCACAGCCCCCAGTTCCATGGTGGTATATATATATATATATTTTGTGTGTGTGTGTGTGGTATGTGGGCCTCTCACTGTTGTGGCCTCTCCCACTGCGGAGCACAGGCTCTGGACACGCAGGCTTAACGGCCATGGCTCACGGGCCCAGCCACTCCGCGGCATGTGGGATCTTCCCAGACCGCGGCACGAACCCGTGTCCCCTGCATCGGCAGGCGGACTCTCAACCACTGCGCCACCAGGGAAGCCCCATGGTGGTATATTTATCTATATTTAAGCCTTAAAATAATTTAGGAAATATTTCTTTATTTTCCTAGTAAAATACAAGTTCATTGAAAAAGAGAGCTGTTAAAAAGAACAGAATTGGGGTAAGAGAATATGTTTGAAAAAAATGGTACACATTACTAATTTAAAATGAAAGGTCAGGCATACATTGTGTATATAATTTTTAAAACATACATTTACTTATTTGTTTGTTGCTACTTTCCATCATCCTGCATATGGAAGTGATACAGAATTTACATTTTAGGTTATAGGAATCAATTCCTTTAAATTAAAAAAAAAGTAATCAATAAAGTTTTTTTTTAAAATGATACTTTTCAAAATCTGATGTCATTACTAAGCTTATGCAATTTCAAAGAAGAATCTTTGTATATTTAGAAACGAATTCATTTTCACATGATCAGATAATCTCATTGCTACTAGATTAAAACCTAGTTCACATGAGTTTGGGACACTTATTTGTACCATTTCCTTCTTCAAAAAAATGTACCACTTGGTCCCATGTCTGATAATATTAATTTTCTTGGTTTCTATTCAATACATTTTAAATTTTCAAAAAAATATGATTCTGACAAACATTTAAAGGACACACAGGAGTGCGATGAGCCAGATATTGTAACTATATGTGAAGGGATGAAGCAGCTTAAAACACATTGTCACAGATCCTGGAATCTCCCCTCTTTCTTGACAACAAAGGTTGAGTTTTCCTGGCTGCAACCATGGAGACTATTTTCAAGCTGTTTGGCAGACGCAGTCCTGTACACCTCAATTAATATATCTTCTTGGGGATGGGGGGACATCACCTTTGTAAAGACGTTTATGTTAAAGCCATGAATAAAATGCTTATAAATCCTGCAAAACAGAGCTCATTCATCTGCAGCTGTTGATGACAAAAATACCACTGAGAACAGCTTCTATTTCTACTTAGCTGACAATAAACTGAAACCACCAGTCCAGGCACAATTAGGATGACAGGACATGTTATGCTCTTATCTCAAGTTCCTCTTTGGCTCCCGCGCCGCCTTGATGGCTGTGCTCTGCTGTCTCCTGCTTTGAGAATCCGGTGCCCCTCTGTTTTCTATTCCTAGTTCACAAGGTTCTAATGCCCATCAGGACACTTTTGAATTTACTCACTTATTGCCCTTTACATGAAAGGATTTCAAGTGTGCTCCTAAAGCCTTAGACTCTTCAGCTTTTTATCTTTAATTGTGAAATAAATGTTAGAAATTCATGAGCAGCTGGCTCACAGAATTGTTAAAATACCTGAAATTAAAAAATACACTCTGTTCTGCTATAATACTTGTTTGAGAACAGAATTTGTTCCAATGTGATTGATATATTAGGGAACAATTTAAGCATAATGCAGATTTCACATTTGCTTATGTGCAAATTCCTCTTCTAGAAACACCAGATGTACTCAGAAAACAGCACCCGCCTGAATCCAGCTGCATTGGGATACACAAAACTCAAGACACACACATCTCAAACCTCTACTAGCTACTTCACCTCACCACGGTAAATAAGAGCTACAACCATGCACATTTGACGTTACAAGTTTCATTCAATTTCTGACAACCTTCCTTCTATCATACCCTCCTATCATTCAAAATAATTCGCAAACTTAACTAACCTTCCATCACTCAATTCCACAAGCAAACTCCTGGCCTCTTTAAAAGTGACGTGCCGTATTTATTGTAGTATTTACATATTTCTAAAGCAGTTAATATGTGTAAAACTGTGCCACTATTTTTATTAAGTTGTTACTTTTTTCTTATGTGCCATTGATGGAGTTTTTGAGTGTTGAGCATCTGTGGTTTTTGTTGCCTGATTTTGCATAGTGTGATGATTTTTAGGAACATATATTTAGCATATGTTTCTTACACTCATAGCAGAACTGACTGTATGAAACTTCCTCCATTCCCAAGAATATCTTACATTTCCTGGGAGGAGGTTTACCAGTGCCTTCATTGGACCTATTTTCTTCTCATCCTTGACTCTTATTCCTGTCAGCTCCCAGTTACCACACAAAGACTAGGGTTATTTTTTCGTTTTCGTTTTTTCTTTTCTAAACTTGAGAATAGATAGAAAACGCGTGGACATTATTCTAAAGAATTTGGTTTTTATTGGGAGGATAGGAGGTACTCTTGAAAATGTTAAGTTGGAGAATGAAGATGGAAGACAAGCCCGTGCAGGTGAGGGTTCTGTGTGAAACTTTCTGTCAGAAAGTTCTATGGATCAACAGCCTGTGGCTTCCTGGAGGAAGATTCCTGGAGATTGTCTTATCATCTCTAAAGTCCCAATGCTGGGCATCCTGCCTTACCTGGAATGGTTCAAAGTGTTTACTGAACTTAATTCCAACAGTACAAATGCGGATCAGTCCTAAACATGGTCACCGAGAGACACTGAAAAAGTCTTAATAATAATGCAGATAATCAATTTCTCCACTTAGACAAGGAAGCATTCCCACACATTTTAGAAAAAAAAATGTTTGACAATGAAAATTGAAACAAAAATGATTTTTCATTTACCCTAGCTAAATAGTATGCCCTTTGAATTCCTGTTTTAAGCTTAGTAATTCTGGGCACAGTGCCTTTCCCCTCATGATATGATTGATAATCATTCAGTTCATCAGAAAACCAATTAATCAGAATGTTCCACTTCCTCATAAGCATTCTATTTAAGTGTCTACCGTGTAGAGTTTAATGTCATCACACACTTTGGCTATTTTAATTTTTTAAAAGTATTTGGGAATGTTTATTATTATTATAGAATCCTTCAGAGACAGAAATATGGATATTTCTATCCGTATTTCCTATGCAATACTTATACAGTAAAAGCTAAGGAAGAGAATGAAAATCAGAAGTAAAACCATAGAGACTATGGAATCATTGTATGGCTTGTTCTAAATGTGGTATCTTCTGGGTGACTCTGACTTCATTTCAATTAAGTGCTTATTACAACTCTCCAGGTGGGTAGCCCATCTGCTTCTCATGGAAGGCAATGTCACCAAAGCTCCTGGCTCCCTTCCCTGCCAATTAGTCCCCTATATGCAATTTATATGAGTGTTACAGAGCTTGGATTGGTGTGAATATTGGAACTTCCTATAGTTTTGCTGAAATCTGATTTAAGCATACACTGACAAAGGAATGGAAAGAGTAAACATCAATATGGGAATTTAGGGATTTGTATAAATGCTATACATTTTTATTCCCTAGGTGGTTAGGTGAACTTGAAATTGTATTCCCTTTGGCTTAAAATAGATGAATCACCTAATAATAGATTCATTTTTTTAGCAATAATGTCATTGTTTTCTACCCTACTTCTCACTGAAATTCAAATATAAGACAGTTTTTCAAACATGGTTTAAGAACCTATAATTAACCATGGTCTTCTTGTGCACATTGATCCCTGTGTATGTTCTACATGTTTGCCAGTTGTTCAAAGTGGATGCATTTGACCACAAATAGTTTTATTGCCTCAATGCATTATTCTGTGTGGCAAAAATAAAGCCAGACTGGAATTATCTAGGCCAAATGATACAGTGAGTTTCTAGGAAGCCTGAGGCTGATTGGCTGTTTTGCACTGAGAAGAAGCCACTGTAGAGAGACACTTCAAGTAAAACTTCGTTGTGAAATAGTTGATTGAGGAAACAGAATTGAAAGTTCAGTTTAACACATTAAGCCACTATTATGTGCTCTCCGAATAGATTCCCTGGAGATAGTCTACCACCTTCAATATGTTTACCAAATTTTTACTTGAAAGTTTGTTGTTGTCATGGAATAGATGTAACCTGAATTAAAGGTATAATGTTATTAAATAATAATCTGACAACTTAAGAAAATGAGAACTGCAATTGTAAGCTTTGTTACTATTGGAGGTAGTGCTAAAATAAAAATTCATCAGAACCCTCTATTAATAATTATATATATTTTAATTTTTTAAACAAGTTACTTTAGGTTCTTGTTATAAGTATAGACTAAGCTGTTGTTCCAAAGAGACCCATAATATCAGTGATGTGAGAAGAACAATAGAATTTTATATCTCTTACCTGTGACAATCAGGAGGTAGGCAAGAGCTCCAGGTCAGATAGTCAGTTCTGATTCATGAGGTCACGCAGGGATCAGATTAATTTCTCTCCACCTTTCCAGAGGAGATTTTCTTTGTCTGTGTGGGGGAGGCTGACCACCATTAGAAACTCCTTGTGTTTCTGTCATTAAGAGAGAAATGAGAAGATGGACCACAATTTCCATTTAAAAGACGTGATCCAGTACTTGTACACACAGTTCTGCATACCTACTTGCAAGTGAGGCTGAGAAATACAACACTCTTTAGTGCAAAGGAAGAAGGGGAGGTGGATACAGGAGCAATCTTTTTTTTAAATTTTTATTGGAATATAGTTGATTTACAATGTTGTGGTAGTTTCTGCTGTACACCAAAGTGAATCTGTTATACATATACATATATCCACACTTTAAAAAATTCTTTTCTCATATAGGCCATTACAGAGTACTAACCTTACATCTAAAGCAATTAGAGAAAGAAGAACAAAAAACCCCAAAGTTAGCAGAAGGAATGAAATCATAAAGATCAGATCAGAAATAAATGAAAATGAAATGAAGGAAACAATAGCAAAGGTCAATAAAACTAAAAGCTGGTTCTTTGAGAAAATAAACAAAATTGGTAAACTATTAGCCAGACTCATCAAGAAAAAAAGGGAAAAGACTCAAATCAATAGAATTAGAAATGAAAAAGGAGAAGTAACAACTGACATGGCAGAAATACAAAGGATCATGAGAGATTACTACAAGCAACTATATGCCAATAAAATGGACAACCTGGAAGAAATGAACAAATTCTTAGAAAAGCACAACCTTCTGAGACTGAACCAGGAAGAAACAGAAAATATAAACAGACCTATCACAAGCACTGAAATTGAAACTGTGATTAAAAATCTTCCAACAAACAAAAGCCCAGAACTAAATGTCTTCACAGGTGAATTCTATCAAACGTTTAGAGAAAAGTTAACACCTATCCTTCTCAAACTCTTCCAAAGTTTAGCAGAGGAAGGAAAACTCCCAAGCTCTTTCTACGAGGCCACCATCACCCTGATACCAAAACCAGACAAAGGTGTCACAAAAAAAGAAACTACATACCAACATCACTGATGAACATGCAAAAATGTTGCAAAAATCCTCAACAAAATACTACCACAAGAGTCCAACAGCACATTAAACGGATCATACACCATGATCAAGTGGGGTTTATCCCAGGAATTCAAGGATTCTTCAATATATGCAAATCAATCAACGTGATACACCATATTAAAAAATTGAAGGAGAAAAACCATATGATCATCTCAATAGATGAAGAAAAGCTTTCGACAAAATTGAACACCCATTTATGATAAAACCCTCCAGAAAGTAGGCATAGGGGGAAACTCCCTCAAAATAATAAATGCCATATATGACAAACTGACAGCTAACATCATTCTCAGGGGTGAAAAAGTGAAACCATTTCCTCTAAGATCAGGAGCAAGACAAGGCTGTCCACTCTCACTGCTACTATTCAACATAGTTTTGGAAGTTTTAGCCACAGCAGGCAGAGAAGAAAAAGAAATAAAAGGAATCCCAATTGGAAAAGAAGAAGTAAAGCTGTCACTGTTTGCAGATGACATGATACTATACTTAAGGAATCCTAAAGATGTTACCAGAAAACTACTAGAGCTAATCAATGAATTTGGTAAAGTAGCAGGATACAAAATTAATGCACAGAAATCTCTGGCATTCCTATACATTAATGATGAAAAATCTGAAAAAGTAATTAAGGAAACACTCCCATTTACCACTGCAACAAAAAGAATAAAATGCCTAGGAATAAACCTAGGAGACAAAAGACCTGTATGCAGAAAACTATAAGACACTGCTGAAAGAAATTAAAGATGATACAAACAGATGGAGAGATATACAATTTTCTTTGATTGGAAGAATGAACATTGTGAAAATGACTATACTACCCCAAGCAATCTACACATTCAGTGCAATCCCTATCAAATTACCAATGGCATTTTTCACAGAACTAGAACAAAAATTTTCACAATGTGTATGGAAACACAGAAGACCCCGAATAGCCAAAGCAATCTTGAGAAAGAAAAATGGAGCTGGAGGAATCAGGCTCCCAGACTTCAGACTATACTACAAAGCTACAGTATTCAAGACAATATTGTACTGGCACAAAAACAGAAATATAGATCAATGGAACAGGATAGAAAGCCCAGAGATAAGCCCACACACATACAGTCACCTTATCTTAGATAAAGGAGGCAAGAATATACAACGGAGAAAAGGCAGCCTCTTCAATAAGTGGTGCTGGGAAAACTGGACAGCTACATGAAAAAAAATGAAATTAAAATACTCCCTAACACCGTACACAAAAATAAACTCAAAATGGATTAAAGACCTAAATGTAAGGCCAGACACTATAAAACTCTTAGGGGAAAACATAGGCAGAACACTCTATGACATAAATCACAGCAAGATCCTTTTTGACCCACCTCTAGAGAAATGGAAATAAAAACAGAAACAAACAAATGGGACCTAATGAAACTTAAAAGCTTTTGCACAGCAAAGGAAAACATAAACAAGATGAAAAGGCAACCCTCAGAACGCGAGAAAATATTTGCAAACAAAGCAACTGATAATGGATTAATCTCCAAAATATACAAGCAGCTCATGGAGCTCAATATCAAACAAACAAACAACCCAATCCAAAAATGGGCAGAAGACCTAAATACACATTTCTCCAAAGAAGATATGCAGATTGCCAGCAAACACATGAAAGGATGCTGAACAACACTAATCATTAGAGAAATGCAAATCAAAACTACAATGAGGTATCACCTCACACCAGTCAGAACGGCCATCATGAAAAATCTACAAACAGTAAATGCTGGAGAGGGTGTGGAGAAAAGGGAACCCTCTTGCACTGTTGGTGGGAATGTAAGTTGATACAGCCACTATAGAGAACAGTATGGAGGTTCCTTAAAAAACTAAAAATAGAATTACCATACGACCCAGCAATCCCACTACTGAGCATATGCCCTGAGAAAACCATAATTCAAAAAGAGTCATGTACCACAATGTTCATTGCGACACTATTTACAACAGCCAGGACATGGAAGCAACCTAAGTGTCCATCGAGAGATGAATGGATGAAGAAGATGTGGCACATATATACAATGGAATATTACTCAGCCATAAAAAGAAATGAAATTGAGTTATTTGTAGTGAGGTGTATGGACCTAGGGTCTGTCATACAGAGTGAAGTAAGTCAGAAAGAAAAAAAAATACCATATGCTAACACACACACACACACACACATATATATATAAACACACATATATATAACACACATATATATATAACACACACATATATATAAAATCTAAGAAAAAAAAATGTTTCTCACGAACCTAGGGCCAGGACAGGAACAAAGACGCAGACGTAGAGAATGGGCTTGAGGACACGGGGAGGGGGAAGGGGAAGCCGGGATGAAGTGATAGAGCACCATTGACATATATACACTACCAAATGTAAAATAGATAGCTAGTGGGAAGCAGCTACATAGCCCAGGGAGATCAGCTCAGTGCTTTGTGACCACCTAGAGGGGTGGGATAGGGAGGGTGGGAGGGAGATGCAAAAGGGTGGGCATATGGGGATATATGTATACATATAGCAGATTCACTTTGTTACACAGCAGAAACTAACACAACATTGTGAAGCAATTATACTCCAATAAAGATGTTTAAAAAAAGAATTTATATAGAGCTTCTGGAACCATCTCCATCCCAGCATAGTTTTTATTAAACACGTTTCCAAAGTCACAGCCTTGAGATAAATAAATAAGGGGATATCTGTGAATCCTGTGATTATCACAGTGATTCTTCCTGAGGCTCTGTGGTGATTCTAGTAAAAACAACAACTGAATTGTTGTTCTGTTAATATTAATAACAAAACACTTTTGTAAAACTAGCGAAATTTTCTTTCTTATATGCTAACTTGAATGACTAAATATATTGTAACTATCTGAAAGTGAATGCAAATAAGAAAATTCTTTTAAAATTTAACTGTTAGTTTCCTCTATTAGAAATTGCACCTTAATTCACATGAAGCATCCCAAAACTGTTCTATATGCAATTATCATTAGAAAGACCTCTTTACATCATAAAGTAAGTAAATATTAGCCACATTGAAGAGTCTATTGACTCAGTGTGTCCACCATATGCATAGCCATCTTCTGAGAAAAACAACCTCAACTATTCCTTGTGCATAAGTGGTGGTTTTTCTGTTCTGTCTCTTGAAACCTTGGCTGTGGCAGATTGGGTCTGATGGGACACTTTCTCACTGAGAGCTTTGATTCTGAAACATACAAAGGTGAATTAATAGAAAGAACTTATAGCAGAGAAATAGAAGCTGATGAATTGAGGGAGAGTGAGATGCAACCTAAATGAGTTGAATCAGATTATATTGGATGGGATGCAGGCACCAGTATTTTTTAAAACCTCCCAGATGATTCCAATGTACAGTCAATACTGAGAATCACATGATGGGAAAATGAGGGAAACTTACTTACTGAAAGTATGAGAAAGAGGCCAGGGCACCATGACCACTGCTGTATCATTAGGACGGCTATTGCCTTTGTGATATATTTGGGATATAGTTGTATGCTTTCTCTGTGAAGCTTGAAAATGCAGCTTCATTGCTGGTTTTTCTGTGTTTCCTCAGTTGGTTAGATATCCTTATAATGATAAGGTCTGAGGTAACGTGAGTTTGTACATAATCTTCGCAAATTGCAAGGACTTAAATAATGCAATTGTTTTCAATCAAATCCGAACACAGTATTATTATATTAAATAAACAAAATCCAGATAGGAGAAAAAGAAGTTATTTTCCTTAACCATTTGGTGGACCCATGGAAAATTTTCCAAAAGTATTATGGTAGTAGAAAATATAAGATTGTTCTTTGAATTGTTAAAATGTGCTTGGAAAAACACTGAATCTAAGATTAAAGTAACAAATAAAATCATACAAGGCATATTTTCCACTAGAAAAATTTAGAGGTACACTTTCAAAATAAAAAAAAAGGGCATTTGTGACACAGAAGGATTATGACTCAGAACTTAAAGAAGGATGTGAGAAAATGAAAATATTACAAATTATTTAAAATGTTAATAAATACAATATACTGACTTACATCAAGGAGTTACAAAATATTTAGTGTAGTTAAAGAAACCTACTTGCTAATATTTGAATACCAGGTGTGAGTTTGTGTGAACTGAAATCCATTCATTTTGCTATGTGCGGATGGAAGACATACTTTTGTACTTTAATTAAATACAGAATGAGTAACTAGTCTTTGTGTACTCTACATTAACAGCAAGAGTATGACTCACGTGCATTTTAATTTTTGTAATAAATGTAGACTTTAGGACTGGAGTTGTATGTTGACATCATTAAATGATTTTTTTCTTAAGTTTTATTAGTGTTTTTTCAACCTGTTTCTTATTTTCCCAAGAAATTATGCTGCCACTTGCATAAACTAGTCAGATTTTCAACTCCGTTAAAAGCAAACGTATTAATAGTGCATCACTATTGAGAAAAAAACTGGTATTTATTACACGAAATATACCGAGAGTGACTGCTGAACTCTTAACACAAGTGCATTTCTTCAGGTTTTACCTTTAATTCCATCATAGCTTTGAACCACTTATTTGTTTTCTTCTTCACTCTTAATATTGTGAGAAAGAGATGAAGTATTCCAGATGGGCTACAAATGTTAGTGACATACATTATTCTTTCCTGCTGACTTCTGCCTTACATGTTAGATTACATATAAAATTGCATAAATAAAAGTTCTCAAAAGCAAAACTGTGTATAATAAAGATATAATCATTAACAATGTTACCAGTGCTTCTATGACTTCATTTTAATGCAAAAATAGAGCCCATACAGAACTCTTGACTTTTTCAGAGCATATTTGATATATGGTTAAAATTCCATCTGCTTTTTAAAAATTAAAGTATTTTAAAGTAGCAAAAACAACAAAGGGAAGTCAGCCAATATTTTATAATAACTATAAATGGAGTATAAGCTTTAAAAGTTGTGAATCACTATGTTGTTCACCTGACACTTATATAATATTGTCAATCAACTATACCTCAATAAAAGAAGTAGCAAAAACTCTCACTCTTAGGGCCATAATAATGTTTTACATATTCTCAAAATAAGCAAATAGTTATAGTGAACTGGGGTATGGGGTGGGGGACACAGAGTGGAATACAACCACTAATAAATGATTCTAACTGTATTTTAAAAATAAATAACATAACTGCACTGAAGGAAATGGGGAAACTAAAACCGAATAACTTTGGAAAACAATATCTTGACTGGACGTTATGAGGCTAAAGACAAAAAGAACTCTACATATATGCTGAAGTATAGGTGGTCGATGTGTTTCTGCTGCCTAGTATAGACAGAAATTTTTGTTCTTGAACTTCGATAACTCATAAAAAACAATAAAAACAATTTATCTTTATAAGTATGTTAATTATATAAAAAGCAATATGACAATGATCTTTGTAGAATATTAGGTATTATCACTGTTTATATGGAAGGCTAATTTTTTTAAATCAAAATATATTGTGTCTGGAGTTCTAATAATTCCTGAGAAAAAAACACATTTGTCTCCATGTAATGAACAAATTAGTCATTAGAAGGTCTTTATAGTCTTTTCCAATTTTGCAGAAAATGAATTTTCATGAAAATGACTGGATCAAGCTTCAAGATGCTATTAATCTTTGGTTAAGATAGAAGAGAGACCAGATCTCCTTCAGCATGATCTAATTTTTTACTCTGATGGTTGAAGTAGCTAAAGTTAGGCACTTTAGAGAATAATAATTAATCTTCTCATTCCTCTAGAAAGAATCTCTTAGGTTACTGAAGACAGGGTTGTCTTTATGGTTTAACAGAAGCGCCTTATATAAGCACATGGAAAATTGTATTAACTGGAAGTCTCCTTCCTGCTTAGCATCTAGCTATTTCAGTGAAAACCTTGCATTCCCCTCAAGACAGACATTTAGCTTACTCTGAAATGGACATGAAGTAATCAGGCATTTCGTAATATTGGACTAAAGCAGATCAATGAGTAAGGAGCTTTGCCTTTGAAGTTCTTACTGAAAGTTTTATTCTCTCCATTTCAGCATGGACTTCTGATTCTTGTAGACTGTGTATTTCCAGGCATCCTGATGTTTATTATTTCCTTTTCTGACAAGACCTGATATCTGACAATGTAATTATATTAGAATAGCATCTTCCCTCTAACACTGACTAAGCAATTTGACTTTTTTCAGTACCAGAGATGACAAATGATTTTAGATTGAATCATGTGCTTCTTTCTCTGGAATCTTTTCCCCAAACTGCATTATAAATTCAGATACATTATGGAAGGAAGGCTATAAAAGAAAAATATAATTGAACAATGCCCGTGTATAAATACTATGCTATATACTTTCAAATCTTAATATAATGTGCTATGGTAACTAATACATTAATCTCCCATACACTTTTACCAAGTATTCTATTCTAATTTCTTGATGGATGAAAATACTTTAGATTCATATTTTTTGACAGTTAGTTTTATGGAAAATTGTATTTCTAGTATATAGTTCCAGCTGTGACTTTAAACTTTTGAATATTGATAAAGTCACCAAGTTCTAGTTCTAATTCTGTGGGATGGTTCCATTACTCATTCAAATCAGGAAACTTTCTAATATTTAGAGCTTAGTATGTTTAGCTTAGATTAACTCAGAAACCAGCTTAGATTTCTCTTTAGCTGGTTCAAATACGATTGAGATTTCTTTGAAAGACAAAATCTTCCAAAACTCACAGAAGAAGAAATAGACAATATGAATAGGATTATATCTGTTAAAGAAATTGAATTAATAATTGATAACCTTCCAAAACAGAAAGCACCAGGCTCAGATGGGTTCCCTGGTGAATTCTACCAAACATTTAAGGAAGAAACTATACAAGTTTCCTACAATCTCTTTCAGAAAAGAGATTGTAGAAAATGAACAATTCAAAAAAATGGGCCAAAGACCTGAACAGATATCTTAACAAAGAAGATATACAGATGACAAATAAGTATATGAAAACATGTTCCACATCATATGTCATCAGAAAAATGCAAATTAAAACAACAATGAGATACTACTACATAGCCAGTAGAATGACCAAAATCTGGAATACTGACGACATCAAATGCACATGAGGATATGTAGCAACAGGAATTTTTATTCATTGCTAGTAGAAATGCAAAATTGTACAGTCTCTTTGACAGATACCTTGGTATTTTCTTACAACGCTAAACATTTATCATATAATCCAGAAATCTCACTCCTTGGTATTTACTCAAAGGAGTTGAAAACTAATGTCCACACAAAAACCTGTAGACAGATGTTTATAGTAGCTTTTAATCATAACTGTCAAAAATTGGAAGCAACCAAGATGTCTTCAGTAGGTGAATAGATAAATAAATGTTAACTCATTTCTTGTTCATTCTAAAAAGCAATGAGTTATCAAGCCATGAAAAGATACAGAGACATCTTAAATGTATTAGCATTAAGTTAAATAAGCCAATCTAAAAAGGCTGCATACTATATGATTCCAACTATATGATATTTTGGAAAAGTCAAAACTATGGAGACAGTAAAAAGATCAGTGTTTGCCAGGGGTCAGGGACAAGGGAGGAATGAATAGGTGGACCACACGCAATTCCTAGGTCAGTGAAACTACTCTGTAATGAAACTATAATGGTGGTTCCGTGTCATTATCAAATTTGTTGAACTGCATAGAACACGTAACACCAAGAGGGAGTCCTAATGTAAACTATGGACTTTGGGTGATGATGTGTCAGTGTAGGTTCATCAATTGTAATTAATGTATTGTTCTGTGGAGCGATGTTGATAACAGAGGAGGATATGCATGTACGGGGCAGGGAGTATATGGGAAATCTCTTCATATTCCTCTCAATTTTATTGTGGATCTAAACCTGCTATACAAAAATAAAGTATTTTTAAAAATGATTGAGATATTAATATCATGTTTTGTGAATGCCTACATTTGCTGAAATGATCAATAGAGTGTTTGGCATGTATTGGTTGAATTTAGATTTATGGTCCAACTGGTATGGGAAAAAAAACACAAAAATATACAACACAGAGGTAAATACACACACACAAACACACACAAACACAGGGACACATGGACATAGTTATGATCTGCAATGTTTGAATCTTTCTATGAATAAAAGAACTAAATGAAAAACAGTCTCAGGATGGTGTATTAGTTTGCTAGGGCTGCCATCACAAAACACCACTGTTCTGGTAGCTAGATGTCCAAGGTCACAATGTCAGCAGATTTAGTTTCTTGAGGCCTCTCTCTTTGGTTTGAAGATGGCTGTCCTCTTGCTGGGTCCTCAAATGATCTTTCCTCCGTGTGTGTGTGTGTGTGTGTGCATCCCTGGTGTCTCTCTGTGTGTCCAAATTTCCTCTTCTTATAAGGATACAAGTTAGATTGGATCATGACTGCTTAATGTCCTCCACTTACCTTAGTCAACTTTTTAAAGGCTCTATCTCCAAATACAATCACATTCTGAGGTACTGGGGGTTAGGGCTTCAACTTACGAATTTTTCAGGAGGTGGGCAAGTCAGTCCATAAAAGAAGTGATAAATAGCTCACTTTGAACAATTTTTGTTCTGGTTACTTCCATTTGAAGAAAATAATTCATAAGTTTACATTTAATAGATTTTCCATACAATCTCAGCCCCTACATTTCATTCTAGTAAGAGACATTAGAAAAAAAGTCAGGAAAGCCATCACAAATAAAATGTTGGAAATAGCCTTTGGTGTCACTGTGCCTGCAGTATAATCTTGCAACATAATTCATAGTCTTAAACTTATTCTGTAAATTTTTTCTTTATGCTACCCTGACACATATCTGATAGCCAATCATTATTATAATTTTTTATTTTTGTTATGAATAAATACACATAGAAATATTGCTTTTTACCTTTGATTGTGAATTGCTCTTAGCTTGAATTTTTAATTTCTTGATAATTTCCACACAGTTAAGTATAAAAAGAGAATTTTCGATCAGTCTGATTGAGAGCATGTATATTTTTAAAAATATATTTTTACATATAGTGATTTTTCTTCTCTACGCAACCATTGACAAAGTGAAATATTTAAGTAAATTCTGGGGATAATTATTAGACAGTGAAAGCCTATTGATAACATCTGTTAATAAAAATAGCTTAGATCCTTCTTTCTGTAAATCATTTGCATGTGTGTGTTATACAGCACTTAGAAGAAAAATGGTGCAATGTTTTCTTTGCATCTTACTACAAATTGTTTACATTGTTTTAAAAAAGCATATTTAAAGCTGTCTCTATGTAGAAATTTATTTACTGCTATTTATTTGTTTCTTAATTTAAACTATTGTATTGCTGAGTCATATATTTTTTAAGAATCTGAAATAAAAATTAGAACTGACTTTTAAAAAGTTTCATGGAGTTGTAAATTCCAAAGGATGTCATAGTTTCAATGTATCTCCACAATAAAAGTGATGATGACTGATAGGTTTAACTCAAATGCATTTTAGCATTTTCTTAATACTGGCTCAATGTACAACTAAATCCAATAGTGGCCTTTTCTGTGCTTTTAAAAGTGCCCTGCAGTCTGAGCTCTTCAAAGAAATGGAAAATTAAACCGTTAAGATTTTGATTTTACATTTTACTAAGATTTTGATTTTTCTTAAAAGTTTAATAATTCTTTGCCATATACATTTAGACTTTATCCGTAGTAAGTCACATGACACTGATGATGCCATTTAATTAACTTTCTGATTTTATTGCTTTTTAAATATTAACTTTTTTAAACGAAAAATTTTTTTTCACGGAGATTACTATGCTCTAAATTATGTCCTCACTAATTTCGTGCAGACCAACACCTCCGAGTTTTTAGAGACAATATCAAATAATTTAATAGCTTCACCTGGATGTTGGAATCTGCATTGAAATAAAGGAAACATTTTCCATCCACTTGCCCTTCTTCCCACTCTCTGCTGAGCATCTTTTGTGCATGGTGTTCCTTGGGCAGTTCCAGCATGTGATCCAATGGGCCAGTGGATGGAGATAGATGGGAGTTTGATCACGTGATAAGAGGAGGAAACAGGTAGAGATAAGGCTAAACTGGAGGGGAAGGATGCCAAGTAGGGATGCCAGCCTGACAGGGGAATGTACTAGCTATCCAGAGGATAAAAGATCAGTGGGCGGTGGTGGGTAGAAAGGAAAAAAGCTTACATAGTAAGGAAAGGAGGTAATAAGCATACTTGCATGCTTCCAATAAATGCTTGTGCAGATCAGTCAGGGTGACAAGCCTTCACATGCTGCTGGTTTCCTCTCCAAATCCAATCCTAGAAAAACTGCAGGAGAAGAAAGCATGTACTAAGATAAATCAAATAAAACCTTTGAGAAACTTCTGCCAAGATCGAAAGCTGTCTTGGACTGGAATGATGGGTTGTTTTCTGTAGTGGGGTGGCCAGAAAGCAGGGGCAGAGCAGACTGAGAAGAAGTTACAAATTCTACCTTTTCCTCCTCACAACATCGCCTGGGCACAAATTATTTCCTCCTTCTTCTCTATATAAATCATCAGCAACAATTGAGTCCACTAGTGGGCAGGAGGGGTTGTAATAACTTTAGGGCAACACAAAAGCCCTGCTGGGTTGCAAATCTAGTGATAAGAGTTGCAGTTTATCCATGTCTCCTCATCCAAACCTCCAGGGCTGGTGTGTTGCCTCTTGTCTTACTGCATTTTTCCTGAGAATGTTACAGGGAAATCCGTGACAACAGTACTTCTTTGGTGCTTGTGCCAGCAAATGGGGCTGTCTACAGTTTTGGTGCCTGACTTCTCTGCCCTAGAACTGATTCTTCCCTTCCTCTTAAACTCTTGAGAAGTGACAGAGAATAGAGTGTGGCTTTTACTGGTCTCCAGTGCCCCCCACCAGACAAGATAGCATTTCATCCAGGGAAAATGAAAGCACAGGGCAATTACACACACAAGCTACACATCAACTCTATCAGAAAGACAAACAGAATAACACCTATCAAAGACAAAAAGAGACTCCTATCGGATTTGGCAACAACAAAACAAAACTGAGATTCCTACAGGAGACACATTTAAACAAAAAGACAGAGAAACTTTGAGAATAAATACATGAAAAAACATATACCAGGGGAAAGAAAGCTGAGGTATAAATTTAATATCTGCAAGATAGAACTCAAGAAAAAAGCATCTGAGACAAAGGTGGGTTTTCTATACCGGTAAGATTAAAAAAATTGAGATAACCATTACAAAATCCATTTATTAAACACTTGAGCCTCTAAATTTATAAAGTTACAACTGACATTGTGATGGATTGGTTCACTATATAAGGAGAAATAAAAGTGGATTTGTAAAAAAAAAAAAAAAAAAGTGGATTTGTTCCTAAAACCATATGGTGAGCTGGACACCAGATGAATTAAAGATCTAAATGGGAAAGGTAAAACTATAAAGTCAAGGGAAAATAGGGGAGTCCTTTTAAAACAAACCCCCAAAACAAATTGTAAAGTATTATATTTATGCATGTGACTATGCCAAAATGAAGGCTCTCTGTCCAATGAATTACATCATATGCTTCTTTCCAAAGTAAATGAACAGATGACGATATCCTATACAAACTTATTTACAACCCTATTTATCAATCTAAAATTGAAAATTGATAAGCTATTAATATGTACTGTATACCATCAAGGTAACAACAGAAGGACAGGAACACAACAGAAAAATTGCATAAGATGAACAGAAGCAATTAAAAGAAAAGAAAATCCAAACATTAAATAAACATAGGAAGAGATATACAAGCGTTAAGAATTATAAAAATGCAAATAAAATGAGATACCACCTTAAATTCATTAGATTGACAAACTTTAAAAAGCTAGATAATGTTAAGCATCGCTAGAATGTGAAGGTATAGGAGCACCTGTGCATTCTAAGAAGGTCTGTAAACTAGTAATGCCATTTTGGAAAGCACTCCGGCAATACTTAAGCAATACTTAATCAAGTAGTATATGCATACTCCATGACTCAAGAATTTCAGTCCTGGATATAAGCCCCAGAGAAAACATCCCACAATCCTAAAATGGACCATACACAAGGATTTCACATAGAAATTTTGTTGTGATGGATGAAGTTGGGGCAATCTAGGTGTTTAACACTGGGTGATTATAAGCACATATGACAACATGAAGAACTGTTAAAGACATTACTGAGCAAAAAAAGAAAAAAGTAAGAATCAGAATAAGACATGTGGTACAATGGCATTTACATAAATTAAAAATTCATGTAGGAAAATATCAATAAAAATTTTTCAGGAATGCATACTCATCAAACACATTAGATTGGTGGAAGGACAGAAGTTATGGAGGGCAGCAGGGATCTAAAGGCAAGGGAGTTTGGGATGGGAGTATAGAATGGGGATGGTGGGGTTGAATAAATAAATAAAAGGGGCGTTGAAGGAAAACGTATGATTAATTCAGACATTATTTGTACCTGAAACTAAAAGAAATAGAAATTTAAAGCAGATTAAGAAATAAAAAGAGGAAATTATATAAACTAAGTATGCAGAAATTCTGGCTCTTAACAAAATTGTATATTATCTACTTCGGTTAAAAAAAAGTCTTATCCACACAATTGAATTTCACAATAGCAACAATGTATAGTATAGTTAAGACATTATAAACATTGGCTTATTTTTCCACATCATGTAAATATGACTACTGAATAGTATGCCTACTTCTCCCATTCTTATTATCTTAATAATATTAAAATAGACTTTCAGCTAGTTTTAATTAAAGTTCACTTTATATTGATGTATTTATAGTTCAAATTTAAGAATAGATTCTAGAAATAACCAAGACTAGGAAAATGAGCATCGTTAAAATTTCCATCTAATTTTATTAGAAGAATTTGATTTCAGGTTTTCAATGAATAGATCAATTATATGAAAGCCTGTAACTTTTTGTTTTTAATAACTTTTAAAAATCCATCTATCAGCAAATGTAACATTGTAATTATTTCCAAGAACATTTTAATTTACTGACTCAAATTCTATATCTTGTATCCCAATTAAAAAATCTAATATACCAATTTATATTAATGAAGATTCTTGAGACTTAAATATATCCTCATGCCTGTTATATATAAAGCATTGACATTTTGGTTTCTGTATTCATCTGATTCTCAAAATGGCTTCCAAAAGACAAATCATACAATTTTCTTTGTCCTTAGAAATGCTTTTCTTGATTCTTATTTTGGATAATCTCCTGATCCTTTACAAGTTCTATGCCAAACAGATGCACAAAAGAATGTTGGATATAATTAGAGACTTTGAACCTTTCTACAGGTAGTATCGGCTGCTAGAAAGTCAAAATTTTGAAACAGCAGCCTTCCAACAACCCCTTCCTCCCACCTGACTGCAGCTATTCCATCTAGAAAATGGTCTGGATGTTTTTTAGAGGGGATTTAAGAATTGAGGTGGATGTTTTTTAGCTACTTGGTGTGTCACACGGCTGTCATGCCTCGAGATGAACATCTGAGATACTGACAGCATCAGAGAGGTGTGTACCGGACAGAGCAAACCTCTCTACTTCTTAACCATTGTCTCTCCTCAGCTACCTGTGCCCTCTCTACCTCTATCAATTGTTCTGTTGTCCCCTCTGTTTATGTCTGTTTCTCCCTAGGTTTTAGGTGCCTATCTACCTGCCTCTGGCTCATGCCTTTTTTTCATTTCCCTCTGTTTTTCTCAATTTCCTTGATTTTTATGTTTGTAATAGTGTATATGTCATCAGATAAGTTAAACTTTGATATGCTTCTATCTCTCTCAAGCTTTTAAGTCACCCTGAAACGATTTGTGCCCTGATTAATGAACTTCAGAGGAAGACAAGAAATGCACTTCTAATACACAGACCACTGTAGACTACACCTAATCATCCACTTTAGCAGTCAACAAGACAACTACTTAAGTAGTTGCCTTCTTTCCAATCAAATTAATTAGATGCTTTTTAAAAAAAATCTCATAGTATCAGTCACGTGAAAGAAGTAGAGGATTACAGAGTCAGGACATGAGTTGTACCTCTGTTTCTTGGATAATTTTCTAGAGGAAATATAGTGAATCTTTCTCTTCTTCAATGTTCATTCTACAAATGTAAATAACTTAGCATCAGTGCTAGCCACCGGGTGTACAATGGTCCCCACTGAGGGAAGTTAAAGGTCACAGAGAAGATAGAATTAATAAAATAAACATACTAGCCAGTGTAATGTTAAAAATATCCTGGAGAAACAAATGACAGGTTTAGGACAGCATACAACAAAAAAGTATGGTGGTTCTCTGAGCAACTGATGCTTGACATGAGGTTGGTTGGGTGAGAGGTGGAGGGTCACCTGCATCCACTCCTCCCCCCACCCATCTCTCCTCCATCCAGCAGCCAGAGAAATCTAGTTGAAATTCACACAAGATGCCTTGTTCCTGGACCCTAACTCCTTCAACTCAGAACTCTTCTGGGCTCATTTCTCAACATTACATGAAAGTCTCTCTGTGATCTACACATACTCTCACCTCAGAGAAAAGCCTTTACATATGCCTTTCCCAATGCCTGGAAACTTCTTCCTACATTCTCCCTCTGTGCAGTTAACTCTTTTGAAGCCCCAGTTAACTCATTTTAATCGCCCTAGATAGAAATGCGAGAGGCATAGTGTTTTCCCTGTCCTAACACATTTTTGGAACTTCTTTGATGTAAAGAAATACTCTCTAGTTAGATGCATATTCCCAGGAAACAAAGAAAACTAGTATGTTCCTAACTTATTGGCACGTATGATTTACTTTACTAATATGTACAATTTGCTTAGGCTGGATGTCAAACTATGCCTTCCCGTTAAGTATTTGCTAGTACATACACTAGAGATGATCACAAGAATGGGTTTTCATCTAAATTTTTAAATCCATAAAATATGTTATGAGATGGGAAATTGTATTTTCCAGCTGATGGTGCTTGTTCTGATCAGAGATACAATCTCAAAGTCCTCTAATCTGTTTCCATATGAATATATCCTATACTTCAGTTTATGCACTCAAAATTACATATAAGGTAAAAATCGTTCACGTTGATCACTCTATTCGTGATTTTTACCAGTGACTGCTGATTTCACTCACCAACTACCACTGTTATACATTCTTATGAAAATCACATGGATTAAAATATGTAAAAGCACATTGTAACCATCAACAAGTTCTAAAGCTGTAACATACAATATTTTGGGAGTAGTATTTCTGTCCTTAATAAAGAACTGGTGTTATTCTTTTGAGACATAATAGCAACAGTTGTGTTTTCTTAGTTGTCAGAAATCTACACAAGTAAACCCAGCTTCCATGTCTGGATGTGAATGATTTTCATTTATATTGTTTGCTTGATAAAAATGTGAATAAGCACTTATGAGAAATAAGAGACTGCCTTAAATACTTTTCTTTTGGTTTCTTGTTTGCAAATTCACCCTCTTCTGTGTACTTTGGAAAATTATATTGTTGTGGTTTTACATTTGATAAAATCTTATGGGTTTAGAAAATCAAGAACTGGATCTATATGTAAATGGAATAAATGGAATAAATGCCTGCTTCCAAACATCTTACCACAGGACTGAGAAGAAATCTAATTTTCAAAAAATTTGAAGGAGTTTTTTGAATTAAACTGTGTTTTCTAGACATCTTCTTCATTGAATGCCTTTGAAGTACCACATACACGAAGAGATCCAGGGGGTAATATGAATTCTCAACTGTGTGCATTGGTGGGGGGTGGCTCATAGGAGATGAAAAATATATAAGTGTATTTTTGTGTGTGTGTAACACACATATAACTTTTCATGACACTGGTTTCTACAGGAACCTTCTAGATAAAATCTATGATTTTCAGGCTGTTGAAAATCGAGTTGATTTAAATAATCATAATTATTTATTAACAGTGAGGTCTGTTAATACAAACAATAACAATACAAAACTAACTAAAAATTTTCAGTAACTCTAAATATGGGCACTTGCAAGCCAACTTACAAACACGTTTTCAGCCCACTGACTTTCTTTTGGCCTCTTTCTCCACTTCACCCCAGGTAAAGAAAACATTCTTGATAGAAAATTCTTTTTTGTTACTTTTCTGTAGACTTAGGCAAGCATTAACCATTTTCATTTTAAAGTAGGATATTTTTCTTTCCATTAATGCCAAATCTAAAACAATCTAAATGTCTCACCTTTGGGAAATGAGTAAATAAATTATTACATTTCCACGTCATTGAAAATCATGTCAACAATTTTAAAAGGAGATATAAAACGTGGTAAAATATAATCCTGTTTTTTTAAACATTGAATATGGATTCATTGAACATGGAAAATTTCTAAGAGAACTTATATCAACTGTTAATAGTGTTTCTTATCTGTGCAGTTGGGCAATGAGTGATATTTTTCTATATATTTTGTGTATTTTTCAAATTTTCTGTAATAAACACCCATTTTCCATATCAGAATAGTTTGTTGGTATTTTAGATGAAAACACTTATTAACCTGGGTTGTGTAAAGGTTTTAGTAGCCATAATGCACATACATGTGTACCCACTGGCTGTGAGGTCATCAAGGATACACCAGAAAATGATTTCCTATATCAGACAACCAGAGATACATCTTAATCAGAAATCTATGAACATATTCTTTTGGGTCAAGAGCAATCTCTGTTTATTCATGTGGTCTCAAGGAATCTAAGAGTCAAAACCTGACCTCATTTTCATGTCTTGTAAAATTTATGTGAAAAGATGCTCGATATGAAAAAATAATGTGGTTGGTGGCTACAAGAAAAAAAAGTGATCTTTAGTTGCCTTGAGAGTTCTAAGCATTTTCAGGCAAGAAGACGCAGTGTTTTGTACCTACTTCTGCATCAACACTTTAAAACTGACATGGAAAGGCTGGAGCCCTTGAGAGAAATGATCACACTGATAAGTGGATTTTCAAACCTACCACATGAGGTAGAGATGGAGTAAATTGTGAACTTTAGCACAGAGAAGAGTAGACGTGAAAGAGAAAGGAGGGCTATCCTGAGATGCAAGAAAACACGTCAGGAGAAAGACACATGGTACATAGTCTGCTTGTTCAGATTTGTTAAATGGGAGAAAGTAATTGATGACTGATGAAAACAAAGAAATACCTTTTGAATAATTGGAACAATTTGACAATTAACTAGATGGTCACTAAGGATAGTATAATCTGCATAACTAAATGAATTTAGACTGAGTTTGCATGATAAATTACTAGAAATATTTTTAAAATATTGATAGGTCAAAAAGAGATTGGATGAAATGGACTCTAAATAACCTTTTAAGATGTGATAATTCCAGAGTAAGCCAGGGAGCAAACTAAAAAGCACTGGTCCATTTGCAAGTACATGCTTGTAGTGGAGGATTTTGCAGGTAGCTGGAGAGGGGACAGTAGAAGTAAAAAAAGACAAAAATGTTACATCAAAAACCTGTATCAATACAATGGTCACAAATCACCCTGACCACTGGCAAAAGGTTAAACAATATAATGGACAAACTCATGCAGTATTAAGACAGATGTGAGAAATATAAATTTCTTTACAAATTTATTTCTAAATATCTTAGTCCTTAATTAAGTATCTCCCTTTCCAGACTCATGGCATTCAGGATTCAGGAATGCTTGGGCATGCCAAGGCATTCAGAAATGCATCTCTAGCAACTGCCCACAAATATTAACCTGAGTAGTTAGGCAGCCTGACTCGGTCCTTTGCAGGGGTTCTTTCCCTTGGGAGCTGTGCTCAGGGAAGAGGAAGCTTCTCACAGGGTAGTACCTACCTCACTCCATATCCCACTGGGTTCTGGCCAAACTCCTGGAATGCTAAAAAGAGGCTAGGCTCCATGTCCACTGCTCATGGGATGTTCCCAGACTTCTGGAGTCTTTCTGTACCCACTAGAGCACTGCAGGAGACCAGGGTGCAGATGCAACCCTACTGCAGTCCAATCCTATTGCAATCCCAAGGAAGTGTGTTTCTAGTTGTGAGAAAGAAACTCTTCTCTCCCTTCTGCTTTTGGTTAAGATATATTATTTTCTATACCCTGCAATCATCTTCCTCATGCTTTTGGACAAGATGTTTTGTCTGTTCTGGCAAATCCTTTCCTCTCCCTGGGGCTTAAGTTTTTGCACATAGACCAGGTTGTCTTATAGGAGTTTCAGTTTTCTGACCTGCTACATCCATTCCTGGAGGTAATAAATACAAGCTGACCAAGTTGCTTAAATAGGAATAAGAGAAATAGAAAGATATAAAATTTACCCAAAGTTGACCAATGTCTCAAAATATTATCTTCATTTGAAAATGAAAATCCCATAATAACATATATACATGTTTGGGTGGAAGACATCAGTGAATTAGGATACTAGAGCAAGGAGCTCAAGAAAACACCAGTAATCAGTTTCTTAAATGGCAATTTCAAGAATTCGGGTTAACCGTGAATTATACAAATGATAGGGTAAGTTTTATAAAAAGGATTGGCTATATCATGTTAGAATAGTGGGACTAAGAAGATAATGAGTATGCATTTAGGTAGCTGACTGAGACCTCCTCAATACATTCTCCAGAAAGGCTACAGCAGGTATAGAATGTTTTCACCCTTAGCTTATTTGCCATTTTACTCTTTGCTTTCCAATTCGCATATGGACGAGTCTTCCTGTTCTTGGAAGTATCTTCATCAACTTACCTTCAATATGGCCAGTTGTGAATTATTTCTGGACATATCATCAACAGAAGGATGTGTCAGAAGCCTTTTTACACAGCAGATACTGATGAGCCTTGATCAGTAGGAAGTCACTTTGAAAAATGCCACTGCCTTTGATAATAATTCTGTCATAGTAATAGCTACAAATTCCCTACAAGTATGCAGTTATCATGGTTGGGAGGGATTAAGGCTATGCAAATTGTTTTTTTTTTTTTCCCTAAGCAGGATATAGGGTATAGTAATGGTACCAGAAGTTTGTATTCCTCCCCCAAATCCGTATATCTTTCCTTCTATGATAACAGACACAGTCTGATTTTAAGTGATAGATATAGACTACATTTCTCAGTCTCTTCTGCAGCAAGGAACAGAATGTAACTGTAGATGATGAGTACAGATTCTGACAGGTGTTCTTAAATAAATGGCAGGTTTATTTCTCCTGGCTATTTTTTAAAAAATTTCTTGTTGGTTAGAGTGCAGATGTGATGGCTGGAATTGAAGCAGTCATCTTGGGCCATGAGGCTCTTTGAAGATGATAGAGCAATCAGAAAAAAGGAGCCTATGTCACTGATATTGTTAGAGTTACCACTCCAGCTTTAGACTGCTGACATGAATTTTTATGCAAAAAATAAACTTTGATTCTGTTTAAACCTCTCTATTTTTAAAAACACCAAAGTCAAATCTAATCCTAAAACTTCCAATAACCTAATTGAGTTCTTATTAATATTCAGAACTGAAACTGTCATAGGACTCTTACACTCAATAATACCTCAGAGATAATCTATAGAATAAAGCATTAATGAAGATATAATACTTCTATATTAATTAGAAGGTATGCAGTTGCCATAAAAGATTTATATGATATTTAATAAACATTTCTATCAGAAAATACTTGTGTCCCTTTAAAATAATTATTTAAAATTTAGTTACTCTAAACAAGAAAAAATACACAGACTTCAATTAGCTCTCAAAAGTACTCAAAGTAACTCTGGAGAAAAGAATTAAACTCCTTAACATTAGCCAAAAATATTTCATTTGCTGAGGAAATTGAATGTTTAAAGAAACAAATATTTTCCCATTAGTAAATTGTATATCTTAAGTGTAGTATTTCAGAATCTGAGAGGCTTTCCTTTGGAGTGTAGAGCAGCTTAGACTTCACACATGACAAAATGCTCGAGCGCTTAAAACATTAACCTTATTTTCCAATCTTACTGAAACGTGAAAAATCGAGTTGGCAAGCAGTGAATTTACAACTCTGCAAACAAAATAGATATCCAGCTGGCCAATTATGGTTTAACTTTTTCCTAAGTAGAATAAAGATTGTTATATTTTCTAGTATTTATATAAAAACATTTATTCTCTGATTGAGAGGATGGCACATCAATGTGATAGTGTTGTCCAGTATTCATTGCACAAGCAGACTCAGCCAGATGGAACCACACAGAGGGACATAATTTCCATTCGCTTCAATGAGCGTTTTACTGATGGAAGGACTTACTAATTCACCCTCAGCTTGAGCTGCAATCATTCATTTTATCTGGCAATATAAAGCCTTTTATTCACATTTCATTCTTTTGCACATAGAGCTGTTTATCAATTGATAGAGAAATGCCCAGTTATAAACTACATCCTGGAAAAATAAATTAGGTAAATTTGAATGATGCAGGATGTTGTTAAGGATTTAACAATATTGCTAACATTCCTGGGTTTCACAATTACGGTTCTGTAATTTTTTTCCTTCTGTCTTCTTTGTTAGTTTGAAATCCTGGCGTAATTTCAAAAGTGGTGTGTGTAGGGCGGGGAGGGGAGAGAAGTATATTTACAAACCTAGTGAGGGGAGAAATGTCCCCCTTTCAGACTCATTACAGAACAAATAATTATTACTCTAACGAAACCTACCTGATTCCCATATTTAGTATTTCAAATTGTATAAAGTCCATTTCCCTTGATTCCTGGTGTACATACATTCTTCTGCTTAAAAATGTTTTAAAATGATAATTTTACTTCATTTTGATGACATTGGTCCCCTATGTGAAATAACTAGCTTGATCTGCTATAAGAACATGGGGTAAGGTGGGGATGGGGGTGGGAGGGAAGGAGTTTCTTAGGAATAGCGCTTAAGTAACAAGGAGACCACAACCAATAAAAAGAAGCTCTTGAAAAGGCGAGAGCCCATTTCAGATGTTTGTGGAAAATGAAATTTTAACACCAGGGAGAAGTGTAGTTGCATTTGGCAACTATGTGGAAGCAGCCTCCTATTTGTTTCAAGGTACTCAATTCATACTTTGAACTTAGGTTCTAATGTACACCATGTTTCTTTTGTCCCTGCTATTGAATTTAAAGACAAAACTGTGGGCAACACAAGTATTTGCTTTAGGGCAACCTCGAATTGAGATAATCACCATTTGCTTTATCATTGTGTAATCCTGGGCTGCTGTTAATTTAGGATAAAGTAAGAGGAGCAGCTCGCTCTACACTTAATATACTTTTCACATTTAGTTCTCCCGAACTGGTTTTCTAAACCCTCAAGGCTTATTGTGTTGTATTTTGAAGGAAAGAGTCTATTAACTTTCTAAGAACTTTTCACAGAAACTTATTGCTGACCGTGATAATAGTCTCTGAAGCTGGCAATATAAAGAGAATGAAGATGAGGGCACCTCTTTTGTCAGCATGCTGGGTTCATGGTGGATATGGTTTACCTATTATGTAAAAGTAACAAAGATATCCTTCCTGGGCCATACATTTGGACAAAAGTATTTTTAAAAAATTACACCATAGTTTCCGGATGACTTATTGAATTACAGAACAGCCAGACACAGTTTTTCCTCTTACTCTTACTAATTCCAAAATGAGGTGATGCTAATAAACTTGAATTATACTTATGTACGTATGATACAGTACACACATGACAGTAATGAATTTGAATTCTAGGAACTATAAGATAATAGATTAATCTCTAAAGAGAAAACATTAGAGGAAAAAACTTTGTATTTTTATTTTAAGCTATTGGACCTAATGGAAGAGTCCACCTTTGTTTTGCTTTAAAAGGGTATCTATTTTTCATTAGCCACCACAAATAATTAATGAGAAAAGGGTATCATAAAATTATTTGATCACTAGGGTAAATATTAGTCTACATTTTTATTGTGTTAAGAACAATTAACATGAGTTTTACCCACTTAACAAATTTTTCAGCGTACTATTCTATGTCAACTATAGCCATGATATTGTATCTCAGATCTCTAGAACGAACTTACCTTGCATAACCCAAACTTTATATCCATTGGATAGCAACTCCCCATTGCCCCCTGCCCCCAGCCCCTGGCAACCACCTCCTTTCTGCTTCTATGAGTTTGACTCTGCTAGATACGTCGTAAGTAGAATCATGCAGCATTTGTCCTTCTGTGACTGGCTTAGTTCACTCAGCATAATGTCCTCTGGGTTCATCCATGTTGTCATATATTGCAGGATTTCCTTCTTTTCTAAGGCTGGATAATATTCCCCTGTATGTTTATACCACTTTTTTGCATTATAATTTTTCCCAGTTTTATTGAGATGTATGCTGCAATGAACATGGAGGTGCAGACATCTTTTTGAGATTCTGATTTCAACTCTTAAATACATACTCAGAGGTGGGATTGATGGGTCATATGGGAGTTTTCTCTTTAACTTTTTTGAGGAAGTTTCGTACTGTTTTTCATAGTGGTTGTGCAATTTTGCATTCCCACCAGCATAGCCATCCTAACAGGTGTGAGGTGGTATTTTATTGCAGATTCGATTTTCATTTCCCTGACAATTAGTGATGTTGAGCATCTCTTCGTATATCTGTTGGCTATTTGTATGACTTCTTTTAAGAAATATCTATCTATTTAGGTCCTCTGCCCAGTTTTAAAGATTGAGTTAATTGGGGTTTTTTTGCTTTTTATTTGTGGGAATTTCTTATATCTTTTGGATATTAATTCTTCATCAGATATATGTTTTGCAAATATTTTCTCCCATTTCATAGGTTCCGTTTTTACTCTGTTAATTGTTTCCTTTGCTATTAGATTATTTTTAAACTTAATCATCATAGTTGTTTTGTTGTCTGAGAATACACTGCTTCCAAAACCAAAATATGGGTTATCACAACTGAGTATCTAACGGAGAATCTGCATATTCTTTATACTATACCATATGGAATATTTGATTATCAGAATGAGGTTTAAAATACTTTATCTGTATAAAATATATAATTGTTATTACATCCATTTTAAGTTAATACAGAACATAAGATATCAATGCCATTATTCTTACTTTAAAAGTCAGGCCAAGAAAATTTACACTCAAAACTAATCTTCAGCTTCTGCCCTCCTAATATTAAAGGTCTATTGTGATATATTCTCTATCCAATTCATTGAGGAGCCTGAAAAGCTTTATGCACAAATATAAAAATATGTTTGTGGCTTCAGGTCTTTCTACAACTATTGCATTATTGATGTAATAGACAGAAAAAATTGAAAAGAAATCTGGTTCCATTTAGGGGTAAATCCCTTATTTCCCTAAATTAAATCTTAAATCATGCACTGTATACTTGTAAGAAGATCCTAAGTCTAGACAGCTGTTTATTTAAAATACTGCAGTTGTCAATACAATGCATCAATATTTAATGGAAGAAACAAATATTACAGTGTTATTTCCTTTACTTTCCTTATTTAAAAAATCAATCAAGAAAAGATGATTTAATGAAGATCCCTCTCCATTTGCAAAACTAACAAAGGTGGCTAATTCTTAATGGAAAAGATGACTGGAATTTAATGGTTTACAGGAGAAATTCATATAACTCAGTTTGCTTTTGGGTACACAAAAAGATATAAAGATGGCTTGACTATGCTTTGAAATATCCTGAATTCAAGTTACTTTCTTTTTAGGTTTGGTTTAAGGGAGATTATTTTGGTGAAAGTGGAAGAATGGGACTGGGAAAAAGCTTATAGAAAAGCAGAACTTTTTTTTATTACCCATGAAAGTTTTTTAAAAGTTGCCCATTTTTCTGTTCTCTTGATGTCACATAATTGTTTCACAATAAATTATGAGCCATAGTAATATCAACCAAGTCAATTCTATTATCCTGTTTGGCAGGAACCCAAAGAAGGGAAACATAAATTTTTGGTTTCCATTAAATCTTTGGGAATCTTTAAAGCTTCTTTAAGGACAATAGGAGAAATCTGCTTCTGCAATTAAAATGTATTTATTTCAGTGACATCTAAAGAAATGGTTTTGCATTTCACACTGTAACTCTTTCAGAGGTGAAAGCAAAGAAAGTTGCAAGATATGTAGCCTGAATCAAAGTGGTCATCTGGGAATATCAATACCATTCGAACTGTCCAAACACAATAGTCCAGACAGACACACTTAACCTGTACCATCACACGGCTTAAGAGATATAACCATGTGGAGATTTCATTAGTTGCATCAGGATCTAAGTCTTGCTGAGACCTGCCAGACAGGCATTGCAGAACTGCAGCTCTCATTTCAAATCCAAATTTATACTCCAATCTCTTCTTCGACTCTGCATCCATTTTTTTCTGATTATTTTTCTATCAAAAAAATTTTTTCTGAAATCTTACAAAGTTTTCAACTCCATCATAAATCTTATATTTTGTTTAAGGTAGGTATATTTGCTTCAGTCATCTAGACATCCTTAGGAATCAACAGAGAGTAATGAAAATCAATAATTGAGTGGCATTCATGCTATTTTATAGAATGAATTCTGCCTTAGCTCTAATCTTGGTGCTGGTCACACTGAGAATTTGAAAGATTTACAGCTGCTTCCCTAGTTGAAAGAGAAAGAGGGAGTGAAAATAATCTCATCGCAGCAAACTTTTCCCCTTCAGTAAATATTAGGGTCACTCCTAAAGATTTGTAGGTAATATTTTAGTGTGTTGGGTTATTTGTGTTGAAATTGAAATTCACAATATTACGTAGCAAAGGGAAGATAGAAGGAAAAGGGAAAAATATCAGTGAATATAAAATGATAGCAAATGGATAATCTCATTGTTTAAATCAATTTTCCTTCCTTAAATGAAGAAATGTGTTCTATATTAAAAAAACACAAGACTATTTTGTTAGCCAAAAATCATCAAACTCATTGCAATGTCAAATTTACAATGGTGTACTCATTTTAAAACTTACTTTCTCATTTAAGAATTGAAGACATGGGAGTGGTAAACGTTTTATTTTATTTTTTCTCTTGTAGAAATGTTATATCCACAAGCATGGAGAAATAAAGATCTTCATATAATATTAACATTCTAAGAAAAAGCTTAGTATGAAAAGTTCATTACTAGAATGAACTCTTACTTTGTGCATGAGATTTAATTATTATTTCTCTAGATGGCCCAGGTTGCCTCAGAATTCTTTATAGAATGGAATCAAGTATACCTTTGAAAAATGTGGGACACATGTAAGCTTATAAAATCAAATTTTGTTTTGTGTTTTTATAGAAATCTTGACAGTTGAGATAATGCTTTTATTATTTATGATGAATAAATGATTTTGACTATTTGTATCTCTTTTACTGCATATTATGAGACTTTTAAAGCTCTCTTCTAAAATAAAATATGAAACATGTATCTAATAAAATAAACCTTGTTTGTAGTAAATGCTTCTTTGGTTTTTGTAAGTTATAGTATGCTACAAATAATTTAACTGATATTTTAAAAATGGTTTTAGATCATCTAAAATTTTACATTGCTTATATGCATTCATTTTATAGCTGAGGTGGATATGTGGTGTGTGATGTAAAAAGATGAAGGCAAAGTTCGAAAGCATCTCAATTGAATAACAGAAAACATAATTATTTTAACAGTAAGGAAAAGTGACTTAAAAAAATTAAAACCATCAATAAGCACTTTGGTAGCTAGAGAAGATCACTGTATGCATGTCTGTCCTTTATCTAAAGGTACGAACAGTTCTATGTAAATGCAAGAGATGGAGAAGGATAGAGAATTACAGATATAGACTGTCTTGTCAGAAAATTCATCTTTTTCTCTAGAAAATATAGTGACAGCTTACCTCCTAAATCCCTGACATAAAGAAATGTATAATGATGAATAATGGTATAAAACTATAAGTAGTCATGAAGGTAGACATAATATATTCTAAGAATCCCAACTATGAGTGTATTATGTGCCTTCTAGAGTTCCTTTTGCATGTTCTTTTCTCTAAATTTGGGTGCTAGCAACATCCCCACCCCTAAGTCTGAAACCACACTACAGTAGTAATATTACAAAATATTGGACAATAAATATTACCATACATTCTGTGCTTTTCTCCTATGAGTGCGATCTTTTAAAAATGGACAATATTTACTCTTAAACTGTAAAATGTTTTTTCTCCATGTCAAAATTGAAGTTATTTATTCCTTTTTAAAGGCATGTAAAATGCATTTCTCCATCATGAAAGTCTTTTCTTTTTTTTTTTCTTTCTTCACCCAGACAATAGTTTTACACATCTCTTTTAATTTCCTTAGTAGGTTTAACTGTTTTGGCAAAATATTTTTAGCTTTTTATTTGTTAAGATTCTTCTTATTCTGAAGATAATTGTAAACCAGTGATAAAATATTAGATTTAGAAGCAAACTCAAGATGATCTAGACCCAAACTATTTCCTTACAGATTACAAAATTAAGGCACAGAAAATTTAAACGATTAGCCCATGGCTATTGGAAATGTCAATGAAATACATCAGACCTCCTGGATGCTTTCAGAAAATCTCACTCTATTTAAAAAAATTTTTTTGGAAAATATCCATATATAATAGTATTTTGGATGAAATACTCTTAGGTTGCTCTTCCTACTCTATCTCAGCACGATGTTGTCCTTGGTCAAATACAAAGAAATATTTGAACATATTGCTGACTTACAAGAAATTTGTAGGAGGTTGAGGTTTGGGGAGCATTGTGAATTAATCACAATGAATTGAATATTAAAGACTGGAGTAGCTACATTGTATAATGCATCTTTAAGCCAAGCATTCTAAGGAAATATAAAGGGAACCAATTCTGTAATATTACATTTTCTAGTAGTAAAATTGTAAAAAAAGTAAAAAGAAGCAGGTGAAATTAATTAATATATTTTACAAAATCTAATAAATTAAAAGTATAATCTCAACTTATGTTAGATCTTATTATATCCTTTATGTTTCTTATACTTATCCATAACTTTATTATATTTTTGTCTTTCTGTGCTATCTTGAATAAGTTTTTTCTGACCTACCTTTTGGTTTACTAATTCTTCCTTCAGCTGTGTCTAATATTCAATAACCTTTTACTTCATCAATTGCATTTTTATTTTTTATTAAACTTTCATTTTCAGAAGATCTTTTTGATTTCTTTTTATATCTATTTTGTTTTCATGTCCCTGAAGATATTTTCAAACTTGTCCTATTTAAAAAGCAGTTTAAAATTGTGTGTGTGTGTCTGTTCCTATGTGTGTCTGTGTCTTATAGTTGCTGTTTTGTTTCCTTACGGGTGTATTTCTCCTGCAGATATTTTTCTTTGTATTGCTCTGGCACTTGGTTTTCATTTGTTGTTTGGTTTGATTACCTTCTGAATGTCCTTAACAAATTATCTGAGATGGTGAAGAAAATGACTTCCTGTTGATGTCCTATAGGTCTGTGATTACTTCTTCTCAGTATGAGGTGCCACTACCAGTCTGGGACTATTTCAATTCAAAGTTGTGATTTTGGCTCCAAACCCATACAATGGCTGCCTTGTGGTTATAATTTTTCAACAAGTATTTCTTTTCTGCTAGCTGCTTTTCTTAGAACCAAGGGAACTAGCAAACTTTTTTTTTAGCTTCTTGGATAGATTTTTCTGGGTCTTTTCCCTCATAATGATAGTGTAACTCTCCAGGGTCTCAGCTTACTGTGGCCAGTCTCTACTACAATAACTCCTTCCTTGGTCAGGCTCATGGTTTTAAGCTTTGTCTCTCTTACTCCAGAGCATCAAATATCAAAAACAAAATAAGATTTTTTTTCGGTTGCCTGTGTTATGCTATGCTAAGTATAATACTATGCTATGCATAAAAGGCTTCAAGAAATCCTTTCTTCTCTGATTTTCAGCTTTCTCTTAATTTTTAGTCTGGCAGTTCCACACTATCTTGTCAGTTATTTAATTCTTTTAAAAATTACTAAAATATATTTATATTTTTATCCAGTATTTTGAGTTGGTTTGGTTGGAACAATTCTCAAAATACCCTATGTTGTCATATTGCTGAAAATGGAATTTTAGTAGAAGCTCTTATATCTGTGAGTATGAGTGAAATACATTCAGACACTCTGAAAAATAGTAGGTATTATTGTATAATTTCAAACATGTTTATATCCTGTGACTAAAGAATTTCACATGGAGATATGTAAAATAATATACTCATATAATATATTGTACAACCATGTACAATATAATGTGCAGTTATTTTCACAGTTGCATTGTTTGTTAGAACAAAAGAAGTAAAGCAATCCAAAGTCTGGTGACACAGTAATACCATATTGCAGGGGACCCATACTAAGAAGTAAATGAACACATAAATTCTGCAACAGTCACACAATGGTATATTATACAGCTTTGAAAATGAACAGGCTATTAATGCACTAAACAAAATGGATAAATTTCAGAAATATAATGACTCTCCTTGAAGCAAATCTGAAAAGTTTAGAGTTTGTGATGCCATTTTTATAAAGCTCATAATCCAGCAAAATAAAAGGATATATTGTTTATAGATACATAAATGGTAAAACTAAAAATAAGGAACACTGACTATCACAAAATTCAGAATACTGATTACCTCTAAAAAGAAAAGACATGAATGGAAAATGGGAGAAACACACAGGTAGCTTCAATATATTGGTGATATATAGCCTACTTTTGAATTTATGTAGTGGTTTCAAGGTGTTCATTTTATTTTTATATTTTATAACTGATCTGTACTTATAACCTACATGTATAACTTACATATGTAACTGAATGCAAACACACATGATTTTATAAATATCCATAATTGCATGATTCTTATTAAAAACTATTAGAAATAGTTTTAGTGCTTCTCCAAGGCATCCAGTAATCAAGCATGCAATGTAGTGACTTGATAATCGTGGTTTTAAATAACCCTAGTAGAATCTTATTTCTCTTAAGCTGAAGATCTGGCTGTGTGGCTGCACTGTTTTGGACTAGAGTTCCAATCCATTTTCTAATCAATTTGGATGTTACCCATTGCTCCATTCAGATGTCTGAATTTACAAAATATATTCTATATTAGTCTAGTAATTTTAGTCTTATTATTTTAAGTATAGTCACAAAGAGAAAGGGGAGAAGAGATCTGATAACTCTCTCTTTAAACTGTGGCTCATGATATCAACTATTTCATGTAATTCAAGAAAATAACTTTTGTAGGCTATATTATCTATGTCAGATAGCTAAAGTGAACACGTTAATGACGTAGTCTTTTGGATTCTAGTTACATTCTTACAACACATAACGGTTGTTGAAATTTATAAGGAGTTGAACTTTGTTAATATAAGCTGGTAATTAGTCTAATGTGATGGACAATTTACTTGAAAATTTCCATGCACGTAAGTGCAAAATGTCCTGAAGATTTTGCCTACAATATGGGCAGTAGCAGCAGCACAGACCAAAATTGTGCCACCAGTTACCCTAATCTGCTTCATGCAGAGATTTAAGGAGAGAGGCAGAATCAGTGTTTGTACTCTTGACTTCTATGAAGAACTTATTATAATATTTCAGAAATAAAGAGAGGAATCCACACCAAGGAAGAAAAAATATATATTTTGTTACATTATTTCACTCTCACTGTATTTTTTTTACTCTTTTGAAAAGAATCACTGAATTAAAATATTCTTGTCTAAAAAGGAGGTTAAGGGCCCATTTCTTTTCTTTATGATTTCCCTTGTGATGAATGAGAGAAAAGACACAACGTATTCAGATTGCAGATTAGTTTTCAAATTGTATCAGTTTGTCTCACAGAAAATAATCACTGATCTTGATATACTTTGCTTTTCTTTATATATAATCATATCCTCAGTTCCACAATAAACTCTCCAAATTTCATAGATTTTTATTTACATTTTTCCTATCTCTATTTCTGTTTAAGTTGTAGCATATGTTATGTTTGTCCAAATCAGTGAAATCACATTTGAGATGACTGGAAAAAGCAAAAGGCAATATAAAGCATTTACACATCACGTTGTTCTGTCAAACTAAAGCTTCACTTAATACTACAGAAAGTATTGACTGTTTTGCAGGTGTCCCATTGCCTTTGGTAGCCAGTTCTGTTTGGAGAGGGAAGTCTCCTAAAATGGACCCCCTAAATTGAATTGGTGTGGGATACCTAAGTCTCTTGGCTGCCTTTGAAAACAGGTCTCCCGGGTGGCTGTAGCAATGTTGCTGTATCACCAATTGAAAATTTCCACTTTACTTTCCTCTTTAGATCTGCACACAGAATGAGTCCACATCAAATTGTTATGATCAAGGAAGACATTGCTTGTAACAGTCTTTCCTAGTTTAACAATGATTTCTTCGCAGTCAAAAAATAGTATACATATCAGTAATAAAGGAAATAGGAAGGACTGAAATGACTCAGAATGAATTGTATATGACTTTTGTTATAACTGATAAAAGTATATTAACAAAAGAAAGGGTAGTAAATAAAAATAAAGAATTGTTTGTGTGTGTGTTTGGGAAGGGTAATATAAACTTTAGTTATACCTAAACTTTATACCTAGCTTTTTAAAGTTGTCAGTTATACTTTTTTTTGGCAACCTTATTTTAAAGCACATGAAGATAAAGATTTTGTGTGACAAGTAGAATCACACTGACTTTACTTTGAGCAGGTCTATTTATTGAACAGCATTTATTAAAATGCTGTTTTTGATAATTTTTATAAACATTTGAATATTTAAATTTGGCAACAACTTTTTCTTAGTAAAAGTGTAATGCCTAATTCATCTAATTTAAAATATTGATAGAGATCTGTTCACTTAGGCACTTGGTCTTTCCTGAGCATTTTCCAGTATAATTAAACAAAAATCATGACATGTTTTTTTAGGGTTGACTAAGAAAGCCTTAACATTCCTTCAACTTGTCTAAACTTTAGCATCATCCTGACTATAGGCCCATGGCTTCCATTTTCTTAGAGCCTTTACTTTAGAAAACTTGCTATTGTAAACTACTTCTCTACTCCTTTGAGATGTAAATCTTCAATAACTTAGGAATGTCTTTTTCAAGGCCGTGGGAGCCATCCCTTTGAAATGTATTCACCAGGAAATAGAGAGCCCCTGTCACCTCCCTGTGGGAGGGCAGATGTCTAACTTCTTCCATAAGCACCAATTAGCAAACACAGATGACCTATTCACGCTGACAGCCTTCCTTTCCCTATGTCCTTCAGTATATTTTCATTAGCTTGCTCCACTGTTTAAAAACCCTCCTGTCTTGTTTCAGCAGAGTTGAGTTCAATCTCTCTCCCCTACTGCAAGAGTCTTGAATAAAGTCTTTCTTACCATTTTTAATAAGTGTTTGGTGTATTTTTTCTTTGACAGCTAATGGCCATTAAATGCAAGTATTCACATAAGAATTTTGGAAAAATTATATTCTTATATTATTTATGTGCTGTTTTGTCATGGTAACATTATTTCTATAGCATTTTTACATGTTGCAAAATTCTTCCAATGGCATTATTTAATTTAATTTTCACAACACTTCAGTGAGAATAGCAAGGAGGTTAACACTGGGCTAACTTTTAGGTATTTGATACTTGCATTAATTTTCCTGCCCAAGATTATACCATAAGAGGACCATCTAGAGTCACACTAGAAGTGAACGTCCTCTAAGTTCCCTATTGCTCCTGTATCCACAATCTCCAGATTCCATATCCTAGTTCCCTTTATTGCATCATTTTCACAAATGTTGAGATACCCAGAGTTCTACTACCACAAAACATGGCAATGTTGTAATTTAACAAAAGTTCTTTGATTTCTATTACTTTGTTTTATACGTCATCTTAAAAAACTGTATTCTTTTATTTACATGTAAATTTATGTTAAATGTATGCTAATCCATTTTGAACAAAGCACTGTGAAGTATATTTGCTTCTAATACAGAGGCCAAGGATTGACACAATTTTTTTATTTTTTAACATTTTTATCAGATTATAATTGCTTTACAATGGTGTTAGTTTCTGCTTTATAACAAAGTGAATCAGCTATACATATACATATATCCCGATATCTCCTCCCTCTTACGTCTCCCTCCTACCCTCCCTATCCCACCCCTGTTTCTGAATTATGGTTTTCTCAGGGTATATACCCAGTAGTGGGATTGCTGGGTCGTATGGTAGTTCTATTTTTAGTTTTGTAGGGAACCTCCATACTGTTCTCTATAGTGGCTGTTTCAATTTACATTCCCACCAACAGTGAAAGAATGTTCCCTTTTCTCCACACCCTCTCCAGCATTTATTGTTCCTAGATTTTTTTGATGATGACCATTCTGACTGGTGTGAGGTGATACCTCATTGTAGTTTTGATTTGCATTTCTCTAATGATTAGTGATGTTGAGCATCCTTTCATGTGTTTGTTGGCAATCTGTGTATCTTCTTTGGAGAAATGTCTATTTAGGTCTTCTGCCCATTTTTGGATTGGGTTGTTTGTTTGTTTGATATTGAGCTCCATGAGCTGCTTGTAAATTTTGGAGATTAATCCTTTGTCAGTTGCTTCATTTGCAAAAATTTTCTCCCATTCTGAGGGTTGTCTTTTCGTCTTGTTTATGGTTTCCTTTGCTGTGCAAAGGGTTTTAAGTTTCATTAGGTACTATCTGTTTATTTTTGTTTTTATTTCCATTTCTCTAGGAGGTGGGTCAAAAAGGATCTTGCTATGATTTATGTCATAGAGTGTTCTGCCTATGTTTCCTCTAAGAGTTTTATAGTGTCTGGCCTTACATTTAGGTCTTTAATCCATTTTGAGTTTATTTATTTATTTTATTTTTTAATTTTTTTTATTTTTGTGATACACTGGCCACAAACCACTGTGGCCCCTCCCGTTGCAGAGCACAGGCTCCAGACGCACATGCCCAGTGGCCATGGCTCACAGGCCCTCCCAGACTGGGGCACGAACCGGTGTTCCCTGCATCAGAAGGTGGACTCCCAACCACTGTGCCATGAGGGAAGCCCCGTGAGTTTATTTTTGTGTGCGGTGTTAGGGAGTGTTCTAATTTCATTCTTTTACATATAGCTGTCCAGTTTTCCCAGTACCACTTATTGAAGACACTGTCTTTTCTACATTGTATATCCTTGCCTCCTTTATCAAAAATAAGGTGACCATATGTCCATGGGTTTATCTCTAGGCTTTCCATCCTGTTCCATTGATCTATATTTCTGTTTTTGTGCCAGTACCATACTGTCCTGTTTCCTGTAGCTTTGTAGTATAGTCTAAAGTCAGGGAGCCGGATTCCTCCAGCTCCATTTTTCCTTCTCAAGATTGCTTTGGCTATTCGGGGTCTTTTGTGTTTCCATACAAATTGTGAAATATTTTGTTCTAGTTCTGTGAAAAATGCTATTGGTAGTTGATAGGGTTTGCATTGAATCTGTAGATTGCTTTGGGTAATATAGTCATTTTCACAATGTTGATTCTTCCAATCCAAGAACATGGTATATCTCTCCATCTGTTTGTGCCATCTTTAATTTCTTTCATCAGTGTCTTATAGTTTTCTGCATACAGGTCTTTTGTCTCCTTACGTAGGTTTATTCCTGGGTATTTTATTCTTTTTGTTGCAGTGGTAAATGGGAGTGTTTCCTTAATTTCTCTTTCAGATTTTTCATCATTAGTGTATAGGAATGCAAGAGATTTCTATGCATTAATTTTGTATCCTGCTACTTAACAAATTCATTGATTAGTTCTAGTAATTTTATGGTAGCATCTTTAGGATTTTCTATGTATAGTATCATGTCATTTGCAAACAGTGACAGTTTAACTTTTTCTTTTCTGATTTACATTCCTTTTATTTATTTTTCTTCTCTGACTGCTGTGGCTAGGACTTCCAAAACTATGTTGAATAATAGTGGTGAGAGTGTCTGTTCCTGATCTTAGAGAAAATTTTTCAGTTTTTCACCACTGAGAAAAATGCTGGCTGTGGTTTTTTTCATATATGGCCTTTATTATGTTGAGGTAAGTTCCTCCATGCCTACTTTCTGGAGAGTTTTTATCATAAATGGGTGTTGAATTTTGTCAAAAGCTTTTTCTGCATCGATCGAGATGATCTTATGGTTTTTCTCCTTCAATTTGTTAATATGGTTTATCACATTATTTGATTTGCGTATATCGAAGAATCCTTGCATTCCTGGGTTAAACCCCACTTGCTCATGGTGTATGAACCTTTTAATGTGCTGTTGGATTCTTGTGGTAGTATTTTGTTGAGGATTTTTGCATCTATGTTCATCAGTGATATTGGCCTGTAGTTTTCTTTCTTTGTGACATCTTTGTCTGGTTTTGGTATCAGGGTGATGTTGGCCTCATAGAAAGAGTTTTGGAGTGTTCCTCCCTCTGCTATATTTTGGAAGAGTTTGAGAAGTATAGGTGTTAGTTCCTCTCTAAATGTTTGACAGAATTCACCTGTGAAACCATCTGGTCCTGGGTTTTTGTTTGTTGGAAGATTTTTAATCACAGTCTCAATTTCAGTGCTTGACACAATTTTTAAACATGGTAGACATTCAGTATTTGTTGCGTGTATATATTAAATGAAGTCCGACTTTTTTGGGGAAATCATATCTATATTTTTGGTGATGTTCAGGATAGGGTTCACACACTATTGATGACCAAAAGCCAATAAATATTGATTCAGGGGAAAAATAATGATGATTCTTCAATTCCATCCAATTCAAAGGTTTGAATGTAGAACCTATAGAGTAAAATATTCTTTAAGATTATCTATCTATCATCTATTTTCCATCTATCTATCTATCTATCATCATCATCATCTATCTATCATCTATCTATCTGCCTACCTATCTATCTATATCTGTATCATCTATCTATCTATCTATCTATCTATCTATCTATCTATCTATCTGATAGCCTATTTGTTAACACTGTAGGACTGTCATGAAAGAGTTCAGCAGGAATACTGGCTGAGATGTTCTAGTCAGAGAGGATAATTGAATTTGTTACACCAGAGACACTGTGATATTCACATTTATGAGAAAAGGGAGCACAGAAAGAGGTAATATGTGCAGAACATCTCACGTAGTCTTTCCCAAAATATTTTGCAATATTTTTATGGATGAGGACCTAAGAGAAATGAAGATCACACATCTAACTCATGGAAGTGCTGAGGTACCAACACAGGTCTCATTGACTCCAATACTAAGCTCATTCCACTGTCTAGATGCTTTCCCCATTTTACCTTAAATCCAAATCACAATCTTACTCTTCCTGTACACACACACACACACACACACACACACACACACACACGGACACGCAGTTTAAATCTTCCATCCAGTTACTTCACTGAGACAGAATAATTTCATACAAACAGAGAACTCAGAAAATAAAGGCAAGCCATGGACATTTCACATATTTAAAATGAGATAAATGAATATATGTTGAATATATGCATATATATGTATATCTTAATGTCTGCATTGTAAAGGAAGAACTCTATTGTTTTCCTTTACATACACACAATTCTACCACAACACTACTTCACCTTTGGTTACCAAATGCGTGGTAGTTTTTCCCACACCAGGCAATTCTGCAACAACAGCAGGATTTCCTAAAATTTAATTCAGTTCTGATGCTATCCACAGCATCATATTCTGTAGGTTAAGGGCTTAGTCCCAGGACACTTTCCTACCCTTTCCCCCACTTTATGTGACAATAGCAAGTCCAGAGTATCACCTGCACTTCTGACCAACCTGCTATAAATCAGAGGTTCCCATGACTCCCTCCTCAGTTTCAATTACTTTGCTACTTTGCTAGAATGGTTCACGGAACTAAGGAAAGCATTTATTCACTAGATTACCAGTTTATTATAAAAGGATAAAACTTAGGAAACAGCCAGTTTGAAGAGATGCAAAGGACAAGGTATAGGAAGGGAGCAGAGCATCCATGCGTCAAAGTCCGCCATTTTCCTGCATCTCAACCTGAAAGATGCTCACCATCCTAAAAGCTCTCCAAACACTGTACTTTTAGGTTATGAATGGAGGCTTCATACCCAGGCTTGACTTGATTAAATCCTTGACCATTGGTGATGATTGAACTCAATCTCCAGTCTCTCTCCTCTCTCTCTGGAGGGTGGTTAAAGTTCCAACTCTCTATCATATGCATTCCCCTGCCAACCAACCTTCTCCCTTAGGTTTCCTAGGGGCATTCCAAAGGTCACTTCATTAACTAAACTTAGGTATTGTTGTTGAAAGGGGCTCATTGTGAATGACAAAAAACACTCCTTATCACTCAGAAAATTCTTTAGAGGAGCTTTGTGCCAGGACCCGGGGACAAAGACCAAATATATTTCCTTTTATATCACATGCAAAGAATGTAGATGTATGTATATTGCATGGTGAATGTCTATGATTCTTTTCTATAATATATAGTTAATAATTATTCAAAAATGATCTTTTCTTCATAAAGTACAGATATTATAGACTTCAGCTTGAGTGAATCCTACCAAAAAATATAGTTATAAAATCATATAAGAAACTGTAGAATAAAAGAACATTTGGTTAGTAGCCTCTGACATAGTCTGCCTCAATTTCCCAATAACATTTCAATTGAAAAAGAAACCCAAATTATTATCTTTCATAAAACCATTTGAACCTGGGCATAGGTCTAAGTGATTCTTTGAATGCCAAGATTTGGAGAGTATCCCAGTTTTATGCTAAGTGCTTATGTACACCAAGAGCCAATAAGAACAGTGAAGATTACTGGTGAAACCCTCAAAAACAAGCTCCCCCAGTTTAGGAAGAAAGAGCTCATTAACTGGCTTTATTTTCCCTTCTTTTAATGACCTTGCCATTGGTTAAGAGCTATAGTTTGTTATGTTTATGGGAGACAGAATAAAATAGAAGGGGACTGTGAAATATTGTAAAGGAAGAATCATAAAAGCAGTACAATTTGACCATATCCTATAAGTAAGGTTGGATTTTTTCCTTGTTGTACTTGACCACAAAACCCTAAAGAGGGAATGCCTGATAGTGCTAGCATTCTCCTTTGGTAATAAATAAAGATAAAAATATGATAGCAGTCACTTGTAAATACACACACACACACACACACACAAACAAGGGAATGCTTTCCTGATGTTTCAGAGGAAGAACACACTGCCATACATAATTTACTATAAAAAACAGAAGAAAATCGTGTAAAGTGTATAAATACGATATAGAACTACATAGCTCCATCAGGAGCTGAAAGTCTTATGGGGAGAATAGTATATGATAAAAGGAAAACAGATGAAAATATAAAGAGCAGCAGAGATGAGAAAAGGCTTGGCTGAGACATTGAACTATTGCAAGGAAACTAAAATAGTAATAGCAAAATTAAAATCCGTAATTGAGGTGATAAAGAAAAGCATTAATCGTTCAGGAAAACTGAATTAATAATCTGAAGGGGAATGTTTTAAAAAATCCATTAGAGTCTGAGAAAATGAAAAAGAGATGATCAATGGAAATGAACATGATTGATGTGAATAGAGTACAGATTGTGGAAGTTTTACTTGCAGAAAACTGGTGCCCTTGAAAAACAGTGTGAATAAATATAGGAAAAAAGCATAAACTAAATATAAATCATAAAACATGATTTTAATTTGGTGCTAAGAATACGGAGTATGTGTGTGAGCATATGTATGTTTCTTGTGAATATATATACACATTTAAGGGGCTATAACACCACACAAAGATTTCTCTTTGGTGGGAGTTTTATTTTTAAAAATAGTTTTTCATTTTCTTATTTTTAATAATAAACAGTAATAATAAGCAGGCACTTACTATCATAAAATACTAAATAAAATATTGATGATATTGAAAAACATGAATTGTGTTACCCAGAGTGGGTAAAATTAAGAGAGCCTCATCTTGTAGAAATTGTTGCTTTAATAGAATTTATTTGTCTAGATGTGTTACGTGTTACTAATTTGCTATGCCTGTGTTTCTGTATTCTAAACAAACTACATCATAGCAGTGCTGTGGGAATAGTTCATCATGGCCATCTAGTTCTATCCATATGAATGTACAGGGGCCTGCACATTCGCTTGTTAGCCTGCTGAATTTTCCCAGAAGAAACACTTATATCCAACAAAGTCAAGAAGAAGACATGAATAAATGGAGCAAAGTGCTAAATAATTCCGAAGTTATCCATTCTATGTTTATCGTGGGACAGAATAGAATTGGGGGAGAGAGAAAGCCCCAAGTTGAGAATGACTACATTATTAGAAGGTTTACTGCTTGCATACATTCCAACAGATCCTCTCTACACATACTTGATGGATAAGTAGAAAGAAGAAGAGAAACAGAGAGACATCTATATACACACACACACACACACACACACACACATTCTGATAACCACAAAGTATTTAAAAACATTGGTCATTTATGCTACTGAAACAATTACTTTATGAGATAATTACCTAATTGAGATCAAACTAAATGATATTGAGATCGAGAAAGGGAGATGAGAAAGCAATGAAAATGTGAAAGAAAAGACATATGCCAGTATAATTCAAACCTCTATATTTACAGAACTTTCTTCACCATGGCATTCACTGTCTTTCTGTTTTGTTGTTGAGAATATATACACTTGAGATGACTTCTATCATCTCGGGTCCTTGAATAACAGTGTCTCTAAGACATCTGCATAATTCACCATCCACTGATCTGAATTGATTTTAAGCATCCATCAGAAAGTTTAAATGGCATTTCTGGGCCATGTTATGGACCTTTTCACTTATTGCCTATATGTAAATTTCTTGTTTTGAAAGACAGTAGCATTTTATATTGTTTTTGCCATCTGAATGATAAGTGAAATTTTGTACAATAAAAAGGATTGCTGTGAGGCAGTTGAGGTTTAATTAAATTCACTGAGCTTTGTGATTAAAAAAAAACTGCTATTCCTAAAACTAGAATGCACACAACACATTCCAACATTTTGGAACCAATATTAGACTTCTCTCATACTTCATTACAAGTCATGACAGATGACTGGAAAAAAATCTAACCTGCAAAATATATCGATTTTGACAATAGTTCAGAGTTCATAGTTAGCATTAGTATTGTGGATTATTCAAATAAGTATGTACTTCAATATTTACAATTGAAATGTTTTAAATAATTCTCAATTTAATACTACTGTATTATACACTCCATCTTATACTTATGATTGCTATCAATTATCAGTTAAATAAGTACACGTGCAAAGATATGCTGCCCGTTTCAGATACATATGACTTATCTCTTCACTTGGTTGTAGAGTCCTAAAGGCCAAGGACCATACTTAATATTTCTTTCTTTACCTCACTTGATATTTCTCATAGTATAATCCACTTGACATATGATTGCTGATAAATTGACTGATTGCTGTCAAGTTCTTGTTAAGTATTCATCAAATTTCAATGGCATTTTTCCTCAAAAAGATCAAAGAGTTCTACAGAAAACTGCATATTTATAGCGTTGAACACACAGAGTTGAAAATAGTAAAACTAGAGAGGATATAGAAAAAAAAATCAGAGGGATGAAGAAGAACAAATGATAAAATCAATTCAACACACACTTATTGGTCACTTAATTTTATGCATTTATTTTCATTTCCAAATCATATCAAAGATAATTTTATTACACTGGGTACAAAACCAGAAAATTTATTTTTAATTGCATAAGCTTCCTAGATTTTCTGTCTGGACTGGCGTGGGTGGGTGTTTCATTTCCATCTTTAAGCCTTATTTCAGTTTTTCTGATTGTCACGCAATGGATCAGAAACACATACTACCGGGGTCACGCCGTGCAGATACACGGTTGGGTGCATTGGGTCGTGGGAGGACTTACGTGCAAGGAATTACTTGAATACCCACAAGACCCTGAACTCACATTAGCCCATGGTTTAAGCCAGGCGTAGATGGTTTGTAGGTAGCACATCTCAAGTTCCTGTAAAGAGACTCCACCCTCAGGATACTATACAAATGTGTGTAGTGGAGGAAGAGGGAACAGGTGAGGGAAAAGGAACTTCTACTCAGCTATGTAAGGATGGAAATTCTCTGTTCAAAGAAGCGTCCCTGTGGTCGCAGCCTTTCCTTCTAGTCAGCTAACACAGGCATACCGAGACAGCTCTCTGCTAGCACAAATGGTGTGGGTAAAAATTGAGCCCCTGAAGTCGTCCAGAGACAGAATAAGAGGGCTTAGAAGCCAACATTAAGTCACCCAGCTAAGTCTTCTGGAGTAATGGGGCAACAGTAGCCGTTATATTACATTTCTGGAAAACTCTTTAGTTTTAACAGCACGTGCTATTGAGAAGCACAGCACCAGAGCCCACCTACCAGCCACTGGGGAAGAAAGGCATGTATATTACAGTTCTTACAGCACAGAAACCACTCTGCCCTGGGGAAGAAAGGCATGTATATTACAGTTCTTATAGCACAGAAACCACTCTGCCCTGGGGAAGAAAGGCATGTATATTACAGTTCTTACAGCACAGAAACCACTCTTGATCATACTCCTTCATGCTTTTACAACAGCACATTTTCCTATGAAGAAAGGACTGGGAATATCATTTTCAATGGAAAATGGTTCACTTGTTATATATAGGAACATAATTTGGAGATTTCTCGGTTGCTTTAAGTATTTTAAAATTCGTTTGTAAAATGTATATTTGAAATAATTATATTGTCTCAAATTAAAATGTTTGGGGATAATTCCAAAATCCCCTTTACAGTTATGCTATCTAAATCATCACAGAGACCACCTAACCATATAATCGTGAAAACCATTATTATAGTCCTTTTTGACTTTTTAAATTATATCTGCCATTCAATTTATAATTTATTTTGCCTGTTTACATTGTGTAGTTCAAGTTTAAACACCTTCAATGTGTATTGGTTATTTGGAATAATAGGTGATTTGTTGCAATAATTTTTTTCTTTTCCTCATAAATTCATAAATAACAGCATTACTCTTGTTCTCTCTTTTACTACCTTTTTGCTCTCCTTTGCATCTTTAATCTCATGTTTCCTTTGAGAACAAATTATAACTATAATAATTATTATTATGATTTTGTATGGCAATAGAAAATGAAGAGTTGGATAAGAGTTGTATAAGTGTCCTCAAGTAGGAAAACAGACCAGGGAAAGTTTAGTACCAAGGATTTTATCCTGCCCTATAGTGAGATTTCTGGTTAATCTATTTGTATTGGGTAACTCTCATAAAAATGGAAGACATCAGAGTGGTGAATTGTAAAAGTTTCTTGCTTGACCTCTCATTCTACTTACAGTTAAATCAGGGTAGAATAAAGAAATATTGGGGTAAATAGCTTAGTAAACATTGTATGTATAGTTGTTTCATTTATAACTCATCTAATTTTCTTCTGTGGTCTGCTCATAATTCTTAAAACATACAAATCAAAAGTAAAGTTGAAGTCCTTCTTATACCTGTCTTAGTGAAAGTTTGGATTTACTTTTCAAAGCAAACCTCTCAGGGCCAGTTGACATACATATCTCAGTTCCTGAACTCCTTCCTTCTAAGGTGCAGCAGGGTCAAGGAAGTCCTAAAGTGCGGCTCAGTTGAAATAATTGTTCCACAATGCCCCCTCCCTCCCGCCCACCAACACAGAATATCCATCAAGACTATTTTAAAGCCATTTCAAGTATGTTTGTTCATAACAAATGTTAACACAGTTGTCAATTAATACATGATTAAAAAAGAAATAAAAATAATCAATATAGGTGGTAGGATTGCTGGAATTCTAAAGGGAAAAAATATGAGGGAAAAGCCCTTTTATTCTTGTTTTCACAAGTCTAAAATGAAAAAATTAGGTAAACTTTTTTATTAAGTGTCTTGCAGTTTCCTGTTCTATTATATGAGATGCATTTATACCGAATATATTAATGAGAATACAATTGCTATTCTGCTCAGAATACAAGTTGAAAATGACAAAAGGAAATGACAAAAGAAAATGACAAAGCAACCTTGATGTCTAGTCTGGTAGCCACACCCATCTCAACAAAAACAAATATTAGAAAGGGAAAAATAGTCATCAAACAATTTTCATAAATATGCCATCTAGGAAAAAATAAATAAACCCCCTCCTTTTGCTATAAAAAGTTGTCCTTTACAATTTCTAGGCAAAAGCAGTAGATATATATATATCTAGTGTATGTTTTTGTACTTGTGTACAAATATATAGTGTGTGTTTTTGTACTTGTGTACAAAATAATTTTAAGTACATATGTATAATCCTGTAAGATTTTTGATGACGCATTTAATACTCTTAAATATTTAGAAAATATTTATATTACATTGATATTTTATTACTTTAAAATAACATGAAGGGTATACTAAGGAGATGTCAGTTAAAGTAGAAGAAACAATAGCTTATACACAGAGGGGCTGGGCTTCCAGCTACAGTTAATCATAATGGTTACAGTTTGGGTATCATCCAAAACACTCACGGCACCTCTATAATGACACAGTTTAAACTCCATGCCCAAGTCTCCTGAGATGGATTTAGTGTTTGAGAACCCGAAAACTTGCTACTCAAAGTCCATGCAACTGCTTCAATACAAATTAATACATAATTTGTGTCACAAAAATCTCAAACAAAAACGCAGAAGAGATTAGAGTTTCTCTCTAACAGTGGTTTTGATGGAAAGAAGATAGGAAAGAAAAGCAGGGTCATTCTACTAGTGTCAAGCTCCACAAAAAAACAACACATGTAACATTAATTTGCATAAACCAGGTGTGCGGGCTGACATGCTAGTCCTTATCTGTCGTTTTCTTTCCATCGCTTAACAGTAAAGTTATATTTTAATATCAATGATAAAAGAACTGATGAGAAATATTTTGAAAATGTGATAAAGTTTATTGAAATGTATGTACTTATATTAATTATACCTTTTCATTTCCAAAAAATGCACGCTCATTGTAGAGAATTTAGAACGTACAGAAAAATAAAAATATGTAATAAAAATTATTTTACATAGAAAATTATTGTAATCACTTTCATATGTTTTTGCCAGTTTCTAAATTTATGTATTTGAAATCTTTATTACATATTTATATACAATGTATTAAAATTAAATAGACAATACAGAATTGCATCCTTATTTTTAACTTAACTGCAAATGGTAAGCATTATTCCATATCATTATATACTATTTAAAAATCTGCATTTAGGGCTTCCCTGGTGGCGCAGTCGTTGAGAATCTGCCTGCCAGTGCAGGGGACACGGGTTCGAGCCCTGGTCTGGGAGGATCCCACATGCCACAGAGCAACTGGGCCCGTGAGCCACAACTACTGAGCCTGCGCGTCTGGAGCCTGTGCTCCTCAGCAAGAGAGGCCGCGACAGTGAGAGGCCCGCGCACCGCGATGAAAAGTGGCCCCCGCTCGCCACAACTAGAGAGAGCCCTCGTGCAGAAAAGAAGACCCAACACAACCAAAAATAAATAAATAAATAAATAAATAAATTTTAAAAAATCTGCATTTAATCATACCACATGTTCTGCCTTATAGCTGTACTAAATATATATTTAATCACTATCCAAACATTAGACATTTAGTCTGCTCATAGGTTTTTCCTGTTATTAATATGCCCTGATTTTCATCTTTGTATTAAAACGTTTGCCTGGATTTTGACTAGTTTCTTAGAATCGAGTTGTAGAAGAGAAATTACTGTACTAAAGGGTAAGAACTTTTTATAGACTTTGGTGTGTATTGACAAATTGCTTTCCAGGAAGGATGTACACTCTCACCAGTACAGCATATAGATGAGGCTTAGAGTATACACATACTAAATGACTCTTAAGATCTTTACTGATTTGTTATTTAACAGTAGTAACTGTTAGCTATTTTAACTTGAACATGTCTGACTAATGGAAAGATTGAAATATTTCTCATAGATTTATATACCATTCATAGTTCTTTCTTTCTGAAATATGGTTATGCCATTTTTATGCTGCTCTATTTAGGTTTAAGTGGTCATTATAACTTGCACTAAAATTTGCAATTAAGGTAATCAATTAGTTTGTTTCTTGAAAATATCTTATAATCCTATTCTTTGCCTTTTAATTTTGTTTTTATGGACTTTTATCATATATACCAATCTTTTGCTATTTTACATTTGTCCCCATAATCTGACATAGCTTTTATGATTAGAAAATGTCTTCTGAGTTGATAAACAAATACTCAACTTCAATTTTTATAGATTTATAACTTTCCTATTGTAAAAATTATGAGATACTGCTATTGTTATTCAACAATATAAAACACCAGATTTAAAGTGCTTTATATTCATACTCAGTTATTTATTATATAACATGTAGCACTTTTTAAGGTATGACTAACAGTTCATTTAACTTTCTAGGGAAATTTAAACCTACTGTAATTCAGTGTTTGAGATCTGTCAGAATTCCTTTAAGCTGTCAGAGGTTTTGATATTCTATAATAATATTTATACATTTTAAAAGGAAATATAACACCATATTCCCAGAATCAGAGTCTTTCACATAAAAAAGTGGAAAAGAGTCATCATATGAAGATTGTATTTTATTTCATGGTTTTTCATTGCAGTGCAAATTTGTTGCCTTGTTGTGATTTTCATCACATATTTTTCTTAGGTTATTTTATCCATTTGGGATTTGTATGAGTTTCTTCTCATATTTAATAAAATGATTCTAGAATGTTATGGGTGATTATCTTTGAAATGCTCATCCAAATGATTGGCCATTACTTTATAGTTTATAAAAAACTTGAACATCCATTCTCTCTAAAATTTGATCCTTATGACAACAGCCCTGTGGAATTGACACTTTACAACTACTTAGGTTTATTTATTTATTTATTTTCCCTACTGATGAGAAAGGCTCAGAGATGCTGAGTAACTTTCCTAAAATCATACAGTTCGAGTTGACAGACCTGGGATTTGAAGAGGTTCTTTTCAGTCCAGATTCCATGTTCTCTATTATAATAGCTTCTTAGCTCCCAATTAACAAGCTTTCAACAAATGGACATTTGAATGGAACATTAGTCATCATGGAGTGAGTCACAGTCTACATAATAGAATAATAATTGCTTTGGATAGGGAAGATAGGGAAGCCATGAGAGATTTGTAGGAATTGGTTTCTGTCAGGGCTAACAGGAGGGCCTGGATAACTTATTTGTACCTATGAGGAAACTATCCATTTGAACATTATCAATCAGACTATCAGTATGAACACTTAAATACTGAGCCAATTCACAAAAGTGAAATTATCAGGTAATGTTCATTTGTTAACCTTTTTCCCTTACAATCTGTGGGAAATAATTTTCTCATAAAATTTCATGGTAAGATTTAGCATCCATTTAAGATTTTTGCCAGAACCAATTTTTACAATGATGGTGAAAATGGTGATTTTTCTATCATCACTATTTCTTCCACATTTATCAATTGACATTCTACTGGAATGAAGGGCCCTCATTTCTTCTGCACTTATGTGTGTGTGCTTGTACTTTATCTATCTATCTATCTATCTATCTATATATCTATCATCTATAGTCTTTCTATTGTAAGTGTGGACTTATAAATTCCTATTTTATTCAGAGGTCTATCTTCCATTTGTTTCTTGTTTATTTTTATGCTCAAATTGTCCCAGATTTTCCCAGTAGTAACCCCTTTCATCCTTTTGCTATGCTATTGTTATTATTATTGTTGTTGTTTTTATTGTTCACATTCTGAAAGATAGTCCAGGCTGATCTTCCAGTCCATAAATGAAAACTGCCAATTCTCCAAGAAGCTGGTTCCTCTTGGTGAGGAATAATATATGCAAATCAAGATCTAGGTGAGTTTATTGCTACAGGCTCACCTGAGAGATATTGTTGGCTGGACTCCAGACCATGGCAATAAAGGAAATATCCCAATATAGCAAGTCATAGGAATTTTTTGTTTTCTCAGTGCATATAAAAGTTATGCTGATGTTATACTGTAGTCTGTTAAGTGTACAATAGCATTATGTCTAAGAAACAATGTTCTTGCCTTAATTAAAAAAATACTTTATTGACAAAAATATGTTAACCATTATCTGAGCCTTCAGTGAGATGTAATCTTTTTGCTGGTGTAAGGTCTTGCCTCAGTGTTGATGGCTGCTGACTGAGCAGAGTGATGGCTGCTGAAGGCTGGGGAGACCGTGGACATTTCTTAAAATGAGACAACAATAAAATTTGCAGCATCAATTGACTCTTTCTTCATGAACAATTTCTCTATAGCATGTAATGTTGTTTGATAGCACTTTACCCATAGTAAAACTTATTTCAAAGTTGGAATGAATTCTTTCAAACCCTGCCGCTGCCTTATCAACTAAGTTTGAATATTATACTAAGTCCTTTGTCACTTCAACAATCTTCATAGCATCTTCACCAGGAGCAGTTTTATCTCAAGAAACCATTTTCTCTGCTCATCCATAAGAAACAACTCCTCAACTGTTAAAGTTTTATCATAAAATTGCAGAAATTCAGTCACATCTTCAGGCTCTACTTCAAATTCTAGTTCTCTTGCTATTTCTACCACCTCTGCAGTTAATTCCTCCACCTAAGTCTTGAACCCCTCAAAGTTATCCATGAGGGTCAGAACCAACTTCTTCCAAACTCCCGTTAAGGTCAATATCTTGCCTTCTTCCCATGAATCAAAAATGTTCTAAATAGAATCTAGAATGGTGAATCCTTTCCAGAGGGTTTTCAATTTACTTTGTCCAGACTCATAAGAGGAATCACTATCTATGACAGCTATCACTGTATTTCTTAAATAATGTATTTCTTAAATAATAAGACTTTAAGGTCAAAACTACTCTTCAATCCATGGGCTACAGAAAGAATGTTGTGTTAGCAGGCATGAAAACAATGTTAATCATGTACATCTTTATCAGAGCTCTTGGGTGACCAGTTACATTGTCAATGAGCAGTAATATTTTGAAAGGATATTTTTCTGCACAGTAAGTCTCAACAGTGAGCTTAAAATATCCAGTATATCATGTTAAAAAACAGATATGCTGTCATCCAGGCTTTGTTTTTACATTTATAGAGCACAGGCAGAGTAGATTTGGCATAATTCTTAAGGGCTATATGATTTTCGGAATGGTAAGTGAGCATCGGCTTCAACTTAAAGTCACCAGCTGCATTAGTCCCTACCAATAGAGTCAGCCTTTCCTTTGAAGCTTTGAAGCCAGGCATTGACTTCTCTCTAGCCATTAAGAGCCCTAGATGAATTTTTCTTCCAGTGTAAGTCTGTTTCATGTACATTGAAAATCTGTTGTTTAGTGTAGCCGCCTTCATGAATTCTCTTAGCTAGATTTTCTGAATAACTTGCTGCAGCTTCTACATCAGCACTTGCTACTTCATCTTACACTTTGATGTTATGGAGATGGCTTCTTTCCTTAAATTTCATGAATCAACCACTGTGAGCTACAAGCTTTTCTTCTGCAACTTCCTCACCTTTCTCAGCCTTCATAGGACTGAAGAGAGTTAGGCCCTGCTCTGGATTTAGCTTTGACTTAAGGGAATGTGGTGGCTGGTTTGATCTTCTATTCAGACTACTAAAATTTTCTCTATATCAGCAATGACTGTTTGGCTTTCTTATCATTTGTGTGTTCACTGGAGTAGTACTTTTAATTTTCTTCAGGAACCTTTCCTTTGCATTTACAACTTGGTTAACTGATGCAAGAGGCCTAGCTTTTGGCCGGTCCCAGCTTTCACCATGGCTCACTCACTAAACTTAAGCATTTCTAGCTTTTGACTTCAAATGAGAGACGTGGGGCTCTTCCTGTCACTTGAATACCTAACCAGATGTTGTAGGGTTATTAACTGGCCTAATTTCAATATTGCTGAGTCTCAGGGAACAGGGAGGCCTGAGGAGAGAGAGAGAGATAGGGGAATGGCCAGTCTGTGGAGCTGTCAGAACACACATGACATTTATTAAGTTTGCTATATTACACAGGTATGGTTGTGACCCCTCAAAACAATAACAATAGTAAAATCAAATATCACTGACCACAGATTACCATAAAAATATAATAATAGTGAAAAAGTTTGAAATATTACCAGAATTACCAAAATGTGACACAGAAACATGAAGTGAGCAATGCTATTGGAAAAATGGTACTGACAGACTCTTGAGACACAGTTTTGTCACAAACCTTAAATTTGTGAAAAACCCAATGTCTGCAAAACCCAATAAAGTGAAGCACAATAAAATGAGATATGCCTGTATTGGGATATAATTGCTACTAGTCCCACTCAGCTCACAGAATTAAAATATTTGTGAATGTATGTGTATATACATGCCTACTGGATAAATACAGATACCTCCAACTTCAGTCCACCCCCTGGGTTCTTGCTTGCTTTTCCCCGGTCCATATTGTATATCCCCCCTTCCATCATAATGGAAATCCTGGCTCCAAATGCCAACACACTTGTTCATGGACTCAATCTGACAAAACATATAAAAGAGCTTCAGAATTGCTGGACTTACATGACTATGAAAACACAACCTACAAGAAAGAGTTTAAAGAATTTTTTTTGCAGTTCTACATTGCCCTTACTTTGAGAATATACAGTTAAAATGCTTCTCATTGTGGTGGCTTCTCTTGTTGTGGAGCACGGGCTCTAGGGGCGCGGACTCAGTAGTTGTGGCTCACGGGCTCGGTATTTGTGGCACACGGGCTTATTTGCTCCACGGCATGTGAGATCTTCTCGGACCAGGGCTTGAACCCATGTCCCCTGCATTGGCAGGCAGATTCTTAACCACTGTGCCACGAGGGAAGCTCTATTTGTATTTTTGTTTGGTTTGTTGGTTTTGCTTTTTCTTCCTTCATTGTGGTTATATTATTCATGTGTAGTACAGCAGAGTTCATTTGCTTCTCTTTGTAGTCAGGTTTTTTTTTTTTAATTTCACATTGATTTACTTTTATTTCTTGCATATGTATAAGAGTAATATGCATAAGAATAGTGCACATCACATTTGACATTTTATTTACTTGTGGTTAGGATATGTTTCTCATTAAATCTGATGACCTGAAGCTGGAATCAGACATTCTGTGTTCTGATCTTTGGTTTTCATTGGTCCATGAAACCAAGATGGTAATTTGTCTCCTCTTTTGTGAACTGCTCTGAGTTCTACACTGTGAATAGTGCGTCAAGAAGGTTGCATGAACAAAGTTTAGATTTAGCAGAGATTCTATTACACAATGAATCCTGTTATCCACTATAGTTGACACCAGGGCCTGGAAGCTGATGTTTATTTCTTGTTTATTTACCAGAGAAAATCACTTCTAATTTCTTCGCAAACTCTTGTTTTCTGTTTAAAAAAGAAAAAGAAAAATTAAAAAAAAAAAAAGGAAAAAAGAAAAAGGAGAGATCACATAGTTTCCTTATCAAAGGTTTTTCTGAGAATTTAATCATATGGTGTTTGTAATACCTTGGTAAATTATGAATAATCTTAACACATAAGGTATTTTGAGTTTGGAACATTCTAGAAGACATGGATGCATGGGACGTCGCCAGCTTATTTTAAGATGAAATCGCTGGTGCCTTATTTTTGGCACCTCTGCATGGTGAGAGTTAAAGTCCTACCTCAGAGATTAAGGTCTGTAATTTTAGAGTATCTAAGAATAGCAGGATAAAAATTGACCACAGGCCAGCTCAAACTGGCCCCTCCAATGAGCCCGTGGGCTACTGGTGGGTCATGATCACAAAGTCTTCCAGAGCTCTGCCGTGTTTTCTTTAAAGATTACTCTGCTGGAATCCTGAGAACATCTGATCACAGCAGGAGGAAAACTTCAGCTCTCTGCCTTCTACATTTCATCAGCCTGACTCATGACCTTCCCAGCCATTCAGGCAACCAGTGAAGGAGTCTGTATTTCTGATTATATATCCTAACTTTCCTAGCATATCACATAAAATAAGCACCTTTCTCTGAAGTTTTCTAGTTCAGAGCCACAGAATACTCACCGCCACGCCATCCATGATCCCTAAACCTGAGTCCCTGGAATGGGACTGCCAGGCCATTGCTCCTGGAGCCGTGAAGCAGAGGCAGCACTGAATGCTTCTCCTCCCAGCTGGGCCCTGAAGTGAGCAATAAATCTGAACGGCGACAGCCACAGGGGAATCATATACTGTTTTTCTCCAGCTATGAGGACTGATTTTTAAAATCACTCTAGAAGCCCCCCCCCAATTCATAAGTCACCTCCTATATTATGACCAATAAAATGCCAAGGCAGAAGGATCATGCTGCTTTGCGGAATACTGAACTTATGCACCTCAGACTCATCAGGAAATATAGGAACTACGAGAGTGTCTTATCTGTATAGTAAATATTTTATTTTTCTGTTTTCATCTATTTGTTGACTAGGCCAAATGCAAAATACATTCTAAAATAAAGAAACAAAAAAACAAAGTCACCTCCTTGGAATATTTATGTCTCTTTCCTGGCATCAGATTGTTTATTCATTTACATTTGTATTTATTATTCATCAAAGCACTTTGGTATTTAAAACTTCGTGTCAAGAGATGGAATGCAAATAGTTACTTCTCAAAAAGAAATCCCAGAACTTTACCCTAGTTTAAATCTAAGTTAGTGTACATGGGTATATTTTACAGTAACATTTCATTCATTTAAATAGCATTTAATAGCCATTACTAAACAAATGTTTCCAAAGCACCTGATGGTTTGAAATAAACTTTATATTTTGAAAAGCTTTATAAAAAGTCTGAAGTATTATGAAAATCTAAAAGTGTTACAATGATGTCAATTCATATTTTAGAACCATATCATTCTTCTGATAGAGAAAAGATAGATAGATATAGAGAGAGAGATAGATGTACACATCTATCTAGATATACAGATGTACTTTTTTCTTCAGAATAGTGGATTAAATAAATTTTTGGTTGTTGCTGTTTTATTGAATGCTTATTAAAATATACTGATATGCAAGATTAGACCTCAATGTTTTATGGCCTGAGGACAGTCACAAACAAGAAAATAAAATATCAATAATAGACTAAAGACTTATAATATCATTATTTAAAAGCATGCATTTTCAGTACAAAGTTGGGAGGTGGATTTACTATACGGTCACCCTTTACTATAAATCTCTATTATTGGAAAGTGATTGTAGATGTTGTAAAGTACTTTACAATTGAAATAATGAAATAGATAAAAAGGAAATTGAGGGAAATAATAATGATGAGGCTGCACTAATGTGTCTCACTGTTAATCTAGATGAGGCAGGGGATCAGAGAATAACCATAGAACGCTTTCTTGAAATTTCAACTGCTTAGGAAAATTAAGACTATAAACTTCTGGTGTGGAGACCTTTTAAAAACAGCAACATATTTTAATCAGTTGTGTCTAAAGAAGGCTTGTGAAGTGTGCAAGGATTTGAAAAAAACCAAATCAAATTTATGTTAATATTCATTAAAAATAAATTTCACCCTATGTTTCAAAATATTTTGTGGCTCAATCTTGATTATATGTTTTAGATCATTGTGTATTCTGACATTTCTTTGCCTTGAGAAGATAAATTTCAAGTGCTAAGCGTATTGCATTTTTCACAACTAATGTAATATATATGTATTCACCGTACACTGTAGATTCACTTTCACATTCCAATCTGTAAGAACAAAATGGCAATTGTAAAGACATTTAGTAATTATTTAGTAACCATCATTAATTTTATTTTTTTAGGAGACTTAGCTACATCATGACTATTACGTAGGCAGAGAAACCAAATTTCACTCAATCTCAGTTGCAAATCTTTGATGACATGTTTAAATGCACTCTACATACACTCATTCATTTTAAAAATTCAATTTGGTTTGCTATTTTTTCTTTTTCAAAATAACAAGTAATCCATCCCCATCAAATGGACATTAGTTGCATTCCACTGGAAAATGATTTTTGAAAAAACATATTGAGCAACTGAATCAAATCAACAGTAATAATAAAGCATCTTTGATTACTAATTTTTATTGGGTGCCTGCCCTCTGTGCTAAAACGATGTGGTACAATTTCTAGACCAGGACTGCGTGGGTCACTGCTGCTGCTAGTGGATTTTTAAACAATTGAGCCACAAACTTGGAAAGTAGGGATTCGTCACGGAAATACTGACACAACCGTAAATGATGCAGGGTAAATGGCATTGCTGGACAATGCATGCTATTGGTAGGGGCAGCAGTACTGGCCCCTATTGTATTTTGCAAACTTTCACCAAAGAGAAGTCCTTGACATTTCAGCAAGATATGGAAGTGTCTTGCATGTTTTTATTTGTGTGGTGTGAAAAGAGGTGTGTTGCGGTATTCATCACCAGGTCAGTTTCTTGGGGTTGGCTAATCACTGGCCGAAATACAAATCCATGATCCCAGCTTTTCCAGATATTTGTATGGCAGGCGGATATACAGCAGCAACTTCTGTAATCCCTTCTCCTGCAGTTAGAGCTACTAGAAAAGCTTAATAATATCCCAGAGGCAAAGATGAAACGGTATTTCCACAGCTACTGTTTGCTGTAGAGAGCTTTTGAAGTCAAGCTTAAGATGTCTTTATTTCCCTACCAGAAAGAATTTTTTTTTGCCCTCTTTTACTCTGGTGTTGTCATGATGATGGCTTTCTGCTTGAAAAATATTTCAAGCAGCTGCAGCTCTCCCATAAAGCATTAGGGAATGAGAACAGCTTTTCATCAGGGGCTGTTGGAATCTGTAACTACAGTTTGTCACTGCTGAAACCCACAGCTATGCTGGTAGTGATCTCAATTTAAAACTCTCCATTTCTTTCTTATCAGGTTTAGGACAGCCACGATTTTCATTGTCAGCTTATTGGGGACTGCCCTCAGTTTTACCTTTTGTGGTTAATTAGGTTCTAAATTGGGTGTAGTGTAGAGTTCCCAATTCAACCTTTGTTCTGTACCATCTAGAAAACAAAAAGGAGTAGCCCCAGAATGCACTGCAAGTTAAACTAATTGCAATAGTGGGCAACAAGGTGAAATTTAGATCCAATTTATTTAGTATAGGGGAAGAGATACTACAATACATGTTGATTGAGAAAACCTCCATTTCGGACAATCCATGAAAAGTTGCAAGAAGATGTAGAGAGTAAAACAGCCTTTTTATTCATTGAATTTGCTGCACAATTGTCAAGTATAATAGGAACTGATGAAATATGGAGAAGATTGTAGGAACAAATCTCAATTATAAAAAGAAAGAGAAGCAAATCAAACCAAACAAAGAACAAACAAATAAAAGCAACACATCTGTAGCAACAAAGTCTAGAGGGTTTAAAACTTCTCCAGAAAAGTGAATACCACAAATATCTTCATACATAAGAAAAAATACGATTTGTTAAACAAGAGGTTGTATTGTACTGACATTATTTTACTGTGGAAATTTAATATTACTATATATTTAAAAAGTAGTTTATGAAAAGAACATTTTATTCTTGACTAGATATGTCTGTGAATTTTTCAAAAATATATTTTACAAACAAAACTTGTTGCATTTATATTTTGAACTTTAGCAGAAGAAACTTCAGGAAAAAATGTCTAATTCCAGATATAGATTTTTTTTTATTTAAAAAAATAAGAAAAACAGACATTTGAGGAACTTGTGCCTTGTTTTGTTTTTGAGTATGTAAAGCACTAGGTACTATAAAACTATGAGAACAATTTCATCAGGAAACAAATACTATCAGATGGCTTTCCTATATTAAAGTCCAAAATTATGAAGAATTAGAAATTAATAATTACATTAATTAAATATGTAATTAATGATTATCTGAACTTTAGGAAGTTTTTCTTTAACCTGACAATCTCATCAATGAGTTTAAGAGATTTTAACTATTTCTGAATTTTGAAATGTATTTTTTTAAATAACCTCTTTACTTCCAGAAAGAATTTGTAAAAGTTGAGATCCTTACCCTATTACTATTAAAAAGGTATATAATTTGTTTCACAGTTGTAGCTCAAATAGTTCAATATCAAAGTTGGGAAACATGACTAATGGGGTTAGTGCTAGGATGAGTGTTATTTAATAATTCCATCAATCATCTCAAAACATGCTCATTTACTTAGCTAATAACATCAGACTGGGAAGGGTTATTTAGCACCTTGAAGGACAGAATTCAAATGTAGTGTGACCTTGAGAATTAACAAGTTTCAGAAGTTATCAGAATCAAATGATAAAATCTTAGGGAAAATACATATTAATGTAGTTCTGTAGGCCTAAAATACCTGAACAGCAGATTTGAAACAGATTTACTAATTTTATTAAAAAAGAATACCTCAGCCCCACTGTGTCGGAGGGTGGATGGGGACACTGAATCGTAAATGATTTTGTTTCTGATAGACAGTATTGCATAGTGGATAAGAGCGTGACCGCTGAAATCTGACCTGGGTTCAAATTCTGTCCCTACCGCTCATTATTTTGGGTGATCACTTAATATCTCTGGCTCTCATCTTTTTCATCTGTTAAGTGGTGAAAGTTATAGTATCATCTTCATAGACTTTTGTGAGCATTACACAAGCGGCAATGCCTGGAATATGATAGGCGCTCCATCACAATAAACACAACATTTTGTAATTTATCTGTCACCAGACAAAGAAATGAACAGAACAACTGGGTGTATTTTATCTACTGTGATAAAGGATGTATTTTATCCACAGTCTAAGGATGAGTTTAGATCTAATTTTTGAAGATAATATGGATCATAATTGGCACATAAAGGAGAATGTTTGTTTCAGACACTTTTAATCGTCTGTTACAGCACAGGTATATCCTGAACCTTAAAACATAGTTAATGTATATAGAGCACTTTTCATATCTGTTTTTGGCAATGGGAAAATATCTGCGGCTTAAGAAACTGAGAGAGTTTCATTGAAAGGAGAATTATGGAAGGCCTTATAAGACTACAATTTGATAAAATCTTGTGAATTACTGACCTGGTCTACTGGGTTAAAAAATTGAACTTTTGATTCTCATATAATAGGTGCTAAAAAAATGAGTATTGCTTTCTTCAGCTGCGAACACAAATCAGTGATACTCAATTCTGAAAAGAAATGTCATTTTATTCACATTAAGCAAAAGTATAATAATTTTTTTAGACTAAATAATTAGAGGATATAATTTCAGGCTGTCCCAGAATTTATGAATGCCATTCTTTCAGGTCAGTGATACTTTTGCAAATTAAACCCACTCACACCCAGACAAAAAGACACAAATTCTAGCTTGCTACCCTGGAGGAGGATGCTTCTACCTCTGTAAGGATCATCAACAAGTGAGTCACTGCCACAGAGGAGAAAATCTGTCAGGTGATGCCATTCATGAGAAAATTCATAATCTTCTATTGTTATTATGTTAGACTTCTCCATATAGGTCTTTCTCATAATTGAGTACAACTAGGCTTAGATAGTGTATCAGTCAGAATTAAATTAACCATCACGGATAGTTTAATGTACTCATGCCTCAGTTTTTTTCATCTTTAATATGGAAATATTACAAATTATTAAACTCTAACAGGAAAAGTTAATTCAAACATGTTTCAATGCTTTGCAGATGGAAGAGCGCTACATGTGTGCAAAATAATAAGAAATCATCACTATGGGCTGAAAATAGCCAGACCCACGTGCACAATAATTTAGACTACATAAAATACTGCCCCAGTTTGAATTCCAGTTAATTAGGTCAAGATAATTTGGCAGCCTTTCTAATATCCTTGTCTGAGCACTAAGGGGTGTGGTGATGGGCAACTCCGTGGTCCCTAGAGATAGACGCTGAGCAGAGCTGACTCAAGTGCTTTACTAAAATTCATCATGCTCTACAAGCCTGCAGATTCGCGGCCATTCCTCATTCATTCCCAAATGCCACTTGTAATATCAATGTCCTCTCAGCAGAGTTCTGTGCCCAGGTGTTTACTTTTAAAGGCATTGTACAGTTACGGTCAGAGCCCTAATAAATCCATCATTAAAGTTGTCACCATATGCCCCTGAAACTGACTATAACAAGATCCAGAGATCTTTTTCAAGGAGCTGATCTTATTCATGTTTATTTGGGGCATTATCTTCTACCACTAGAAAGCATTTCTTGTTTTCCTTAATAAACCTCTGTTTTTTCAGCTGAACCTAGAGGAATGTGTGTCATTTTACATAAATGTTTCTTTTGTATGCTTTTATTTATTTTTAGAAATACTAAGAAGACAGTGTATTTGGGATTTAATATATAGCCTGCTGCTAAACTATTTATGTAAAAATAATAGCTAACACATTAAGAGAAACGGTATTAAAACTAAGCCCCCTGCAAGTACCTGAGAGAAACATCAAACTCTGCAAATGTTTACTAAAGTTAAAATGGAAATTCTTGATCAAATTCAAGGAGGCATTTCTTTAACCTTGGCCAAGAATTTCTTTCAACAGAGCTGAGGGAAGAAATTTACTTATGAGAGTAAAGATATAAATTCTTGATTTTAGCTGACCACTTGAGTACGTAGAAGAATTGAAAAGGAACCTGGTGGCCTTCCACTGATTTCACTAGCAACAAACTATTTTTCTAATGGCCCTCACTTCTGCTCAGTGCCTACTTCCTGCTAAGGAGAAGAGTGAATTTAATTTCAAAAGATCAAATTTAAACCTGAGATCCCCACAATCAAAAATATTACACAAACTCTCCCTTATGGTTGTTATAATTTAGAGGGGGAAAAACCCCACATTTGCGTCAAAGAAGAACACCTACTTTGATAACCCAGTTCTGTATAAATTGCTGGGGTAATTTCTGTCTTTTGGATCTGTCCTTTTCTAAATGTGTGGTTGTTATTTATCTAACTGCATTCATCACTCACTCAGCAAATTGAAGGGGAGCAGAATTTGCCACCCCAAACTGAGCGACGTTGGCATGCGGATTATTTTGAGCTGAAGGCAATCAAGACCCAGCAGACTCAGGAAAAACTTTCACCTCTCTTTTAATTGCCTAAAAATATAGATAGGGGTCTGACCCAGAAAGAGAGCTATTAGCAGAGATAGCTCTTTTATCTGAGAGACTTACCTGCAGGGCAGTGCACATATCCCGTTACCAAACACCTTCTCTTCTCATCTTCCTGTGAACTGTCTTCCTCCCTTTTGAAGCCTCAGATGCCTACCCATTCCTTAGCTCAGGATAGCATATAAGCCTCAACTGCCTTGTATGTGCATAATTAACTTTCTTTGTCTCCTGTTCATCTGTCTTATGTAATTTTTATGGTTAGACCAGCCAATGAAACTAGTATAACAACAAATACTTATTGAGGACCCACCAGCCCCCAGGATGTGAATAAGACACTAGAGGTAACGTTGTATAGCAGACAGTGATTCCGACTTCAAGTTGACCACAGGTTAACTAGAGAAGCAAACAAAAATGGCAGTGTGGTGTGCCATCATTCTAGTTTCATGGAGGTGCAAAAAAAGGACACCTCAATCTTGTGTTTCAAGAATTGATGGTTTTCCAATCAATTGGAATGGGCTAGACAGACCTAGCCTGTGAGGAGGCACTAGCAATGGACACTGGAAAACAAAACAAAACAAAATGACACAAACAAGAACTTTGAATGTTAAGATACCTGATTAGAAAGGGGTGGTGGGTGGTGCACAAGGAATGTATTGGATTTCCTTATACTTATTTGTATGGCTTAGTATACATTTTATTTTGAATTGCACTCAGAATCAATATAAAGTGACCTGGAAAACAGGATGAGTTCAAGCATAGAAAGAGACGGGAAGGTCAAAGGGGGAGTTGAATATCCATGACATGTGGAGTAGTGCTTACAAACTCAATGTGAGAGCCTGTTCTAGAAACTGATAATGATCTCCTTAGGAGAACATGGGTTCCTTTAATGCAGAAATCTTGTCTTAGTCATGTTGGTTAATACAACACCTGGAACTGTATTTAACACATTTTAGTATCATTAAGTCATCCTGAAACCTTGCTAAAATACACATAGTTTCTCAGAAAGTGAGAGATGGGTCCAAGATTCTATTCTTGACAAGCTCCCAGGTGATGCCAATGCTGCTGATTTGGGGCCCACACTTAGACTTTCAAGGAACTAGTACTTTGCCCTCTTATATGGGAGAGCTCACAAATTACTGAGGACAGATTTATATCTAAATAATTTGAATAAAATCAGACTGTTTTTAAAAAAGTTATAAGCCATATACTATGGAAACATAGATGAAGGAAGGAAACTACTTATTCCACATGCAAGATATGGAAGACTTCCTAGAAGTGATGTTTGAGCAGAATCTTGATTTCTTATTGGAATTTCAATAGACAGGCCAAGAACTTTTGCAGAATTAGAGAGACAGAAAAGGGAAATGCTTTCTTGTGGATAATTACTTTAGGGTTGCTTAGTGTGTATGCAAAGAAATGACAGCAATTAGAAAAGTGGAGAGAAGATTTTGACCTCCTTCCTAAAGCATGCAAATTCCAACTTTTCCTGAGTTCACAGATTTAAATTCCACAGAGAGCTGATGTAGAAAAAGTGAGTATATTTTGGCAAAACTTCAGTCAGTGCAAGTTGGCTACTGAAATCTTTATCTCTGGGTGTTTAATCAATTTTTTCCACAGCCCTTTCTACACCAAACTGAAATGATTCAAAAAAGTTTTTTTCCCAGAAATTCTCATATTATTGTAATATGTAGTATGATGGTTAATTTTATGTGGCAAACTTGCAAGGCCACAATATCCAGATATTTGATCAAACATCAGTGTGGATGTTGCTGTGAAGGTATTTTCTAGATGAGACCAACATTTAAATCAATAAATTTTGAGCAAAGCAGATTGCTCTCCATAATGGGTCTCATCCAATCAGTTGAAGGTCTTAAGAGAAAACAAAACAAGGTCCCCCAAGAAAGATAGAATTTTGCCTGTGGACTGTCTTTTGGACTTGAATATATATATATATATATATATATACACACACACACATACACACATATGTATATATATACACACACGTATATACATATATGTGTGTATATAATGTATGCGTGTGTATACACACACACACACACTCAAACACACCTTACTGTTCTATTTCTTTGTAAAACCCTGACAAATGTTTCACTTCCACTGATTCTAGAACCCTATTATACAGAGAAGACTGTCAGCCTTTCAAAAAATTCTATGCCTTCAGGAGAGTTTTGGGCACTCACTCATTAGGAAATGGTTTCATGTTGTTTCCTCCATCAGAGCTATCAGGAGAGGAGTGGAACTATCCTTGAATTCAGATGTCATGATTAACAGATTAAAATTACTACCCATGGAAATATATTTTATGTGTATGAATAAATAAATGAGATACACTGCCTCAGTCTAGTTTGTTTCAAAACATATTTGGATAGTGCCGGCTCTAGGCCAGACTTTGTGCTAGGAGCTGGGAAAAAGAAGGTGAATGACAGAATCTCTCCTCTAAAGGAGATGAGTGTTCCATTTTACACGGTAAGTGCAAAGACAGGTGAGCCTGGGGTACTCATGAGGCGATGTGAATATCCTGCAAAGATGAATAAATAAACACTGCTCTACAAACAGCACGGGATGGTACATAGACTCTTTGTGGAGTAGAGTGCCCTGTGGTTACTTTAAGAAAATAAGCCATTGACCACTAAGGAAAACTACCTAAATTAAATGTCCTGAAAGATTGGGTTATGAGGAGGGAAGGAACAAGTGGGAACAAATGGGAAAAAAAACTCTCTCGTCAGCCTGACTTGCTTTTGATAGTGTTATTAAGTCATAAGTCCAGGGTTTGGAGTCGTGGACAAAGCAGTGATGGGAAGCAACAGAGCTGTTCCTACCTCGTCTCTGACTCATTCCCCCGCCTGACCTGACCAGGTCTAGAAGTATCCACAGGACAAGCACGTGAGCCAGCCCTGCTGTGAGTAACGCGCAAAGGCCTCAGCCCTTCACCTCCTCCTTGCCCTCAAACTGAGACAGCAGAGATTTGCTGCCACTCGCCTATTAGCCCGCTCTCTGCAATTGCCCCACGTATTTCCTGGGTCACTCAGTTTAGACTGGGAATTTGGCTTGGGAATAGTATGAACAGCTCCAGACAAAGATTACATTGCGGTGCAGTGACTTTGGGTTAATGTGTCCTTTTAAGTTTTTCTCTGGGGCAGAAGGGAGTAACCACACTCTGTGGCACTCTACAAATTCAACCACTGGGCCAATGGGGTGGAATCTCCACACTTTTTCTAATGGAAAACCAAAGGGCCGTCATTCTTCGGAAATATCTAACAATCTGTCTGACATGCAGTAAGCTTTCATAAAATGTAATCATGATGATGACGTTAATGATGAGTGTTGGATAATGAAGACAACTACAGCTGAAAGAGGAAATCATTTCTCTTTGCCATTGTTTTTAGTGAACTTCTGTGTTTCATGTCATTTCCCCTATTTCTCAGAAAAGGCACATGAAATGAAGGGAAGCCAAATTAAGGTGTGCAGATTTTCTGGATCAACTCAGTGTTAGATAGTAGTCCAAAAACAATGCAAGGAATGTGTTTGCCTGTGTGTACTTGCAGGAAGATTACATTTTTATGGCGCATTTTCTTTCCTTAACATGATTCCTGTGGTGTATGGGCAAAGGCATATGGGTGCTTTTCCAGAGATGGAGACTAACACATAGCTGCTTCAGCAAACTGAGGGAGAAGACAGAGGGAGGAAAAAAGGAGGAGAGAGAGAGAGAGAGAATGAAACCCTTCTGCTATTCATGTCTATTATATTCCATGAGCTTAGAGAGGAAGGTGGGGACTATTAAACCTCTTTCCTTGAGCCAAGCAATTTAGTATTTGTGAGATTGGAAGAAGGAGGAAAATGAAGGGAGGGTCAACATCCAGGGAAGTGTCTACTGTTTAAATTAGGGATATATTTGGGGGTTCGTAGACAACCAACTGAGAAAGCCAAGAAAGTACTGTCTGCGTGTTCGTTAGACTGCTGGCGGCTACATCATTTATTTTAACAGATGATACAACAACTCCACTACGTTGTGGTGTTTCTTGCATCTGTATGACTGTGCCTTTGACTTTCACTGGAAAAAAAAAAATCCTACTGTGCAGCTTCCAATACTTTCATTCTCCTTTTTACCACTTAAAAATGCTCACTGATTGAGATGTTACATATCATTTTGAGTGTGTTAACTTAATTATTTCTTATCTGTTGAGGATTTAAACATGCTGGTGTAGCTGGCATTAATTATTAAATAAAGGAGAAAATGATCTGTGGAGCAGAGATGTACTGTAGATGAAGCCATTTAAAAAAAGTCTTGCCCTTTTTTTTCAGACTTCAAAAAGGTTCATGGTACCTGCAAATTAATTTTAGATTAAAAAAAAGGGAGATTTTAAGTACTGGAGCTGCAAACTTAATAGTCTGTTTTATTAATGAAGGATTTGCTTATCAGTGCCTTTAATTTTTTTAAATGCTTCCTTCTCAAGCGTGGCAGGAAATATTGAAATGTCAGACCCCCCATGGGAGCCACCAAAATATTCATGAGTGCCTCAGAGAATCTTATCTGTGTACAAACAGAAAAAAAATATGCCTAGATATAGATCAGGGAAAACTTAATTTTTTCTACATGAAATGCCTCACAAATGAAGATGTATTATTTTCTGATATACTTGAAATTTGGTTCTCATAAACTAGCAGTAAAAGGTCCAGCCACTCATCAAAACACAATATGATTACAAATGAATGATAACAGTTAAATGCTATTGAAATGATCTTTTTTATTTTAACAACCAAAATTACATGTTTAAACAGTGCAGGAAAAAGAATCCCACCCAGCTCACAAAGGATCTCAATCTGTCTTATTATCTAATTATGAACACTCTCAAATTTCTTCTCACTTTTGGGTTCCCTTTCCTTTACATTAAATTTGGCTGCTGCAATTACCTTAAATCATTCTATCTAAAATATTTCATCAGCTTATAATAGTCTCTTAGTAGGAAAAGATATATATTTTTCACTTGGGCAGTTCTTCTATCTTTGGCTGAATGCTTTTAAAAGCATTCATCAGATCTAAACTCATCTTCAGTTTAGATCTTTCCTTTCTTCCCTTTATAGAATGTATACTTCCTAAAATCCAGATTTCTTTTTCTGAGTAAATTCAATTTTGAGACATGATTTATTAAAGGCAAACTGATATTTTCGGCTTTGAATATGAAGCTATCAGAAAATGAAATATTGAGAAATAGATAGGAAAAATGGACTGGGAAAAGTCTTAGAGAGCAAAGTAAATCTGGGTAAGATATAAAAACAGAATTTCTATCAGAATTATTCTATGATGTTTTTTGAGCTGTCCAGATGTCAAAACAATTAAAAACAACATATTTATTTATAACTCTTCAACAGTTTTTAGGATTTATCTTAAGAAATAAATAACAATTCAAATACTGCTTTGTAAATGATCATCTTTATTTTATCATTTATCTAAATCCAAATTTTCCTTTTCTGTATCTTGTTCAGGCAAAGGACACCTCAGAAATCAATTGGAATGATTTGGAGTTACCATTTTATAACCTTAAAATACAATTGGATTGACTATGTTTTAATTGCTTGCATACTCTAGCACTTATTATATATATAATTTTAGCATTTATTATGTAGTAAGTATAGCAAAATAATTTAGGAGTTGCATGTGAAATTCAAATAGATGAACTCTTCTGCACTGGAAAGAGTTTAAAATGTACCTTGTGTCAGCTGAAGCTGGTATACACAGAATATACAGCATAGTATATCAAAGAGCTAATCTGGATAATTTTGGCAAATGATAATCAGCCGTGTAACTCCACAAGTAATTTGTTTATAATGTGAAGACAGAAATGGAAAGAAAAGGAAAAAGTAAGGCCTTTAATCAAATAGCAAATGATTGTTAAGTCTATAGGCCTTCTTTTGGTATTAATAACCAGTTCTTCCTTTCCAAACAATTACAGTGCCTTTAGAACATTATTTAAGGAATTTAGAGAAAATCATTCATGGAGAAAATTTTTTGCTCTTTGATCTAGTTTAACTTATTATAGTCTCCTTTAATCTTCAACGCATTTTTTTCAATTTCATATTATTCAGGTAGTACAATAATTCAACATTTCACTAATTATAGAGTGATGTAGAAACATCTATTTGTGGGGTTTTTCAAATACTGTTAGAAGGATAATAAATCAGTAACTTTCTGAGGAACGAGTTGGTAATGACTCACAAAAGACATAAAATTCACAAACTCATTAGCACAGGTTCACAGGTTCACATAATCGGTGCTAAGGAAATAATAAATATTCACACAGAAATGCGTATAAAGATTTTTCAGTATTACCCAGTTTACAATACAGAAAGCTATTTGAAGACACCAAATGCCCCCCATCCCTAGAAAATGCCCTCATGGCAATGGAAAACATGAACAATGTTACAGTGAATTCCAGTGCACTGGAATATTTTGCATCAACTAAAATGTTATTAGAGGAATATATAATGAAATGGAAGAACAAGTAAAAAACTCTTGACTCAGAAAAATGGAGTTGCTTTGATCTCATTTGTTCACTCTGATCTCATTTTATTTAAAAAAAAATGTTCCATGTATTTTAAGGAACATAGTCTTTTTTTTTTTTCCCATACGCGGGCCTCTCACTGTTGTGGCTTCTCTTGTTGCGGAGCACAGGCTCCGGACGCGCAAGCTCAGCGGCCATGGCTCATGGGCCCAGCCGCTCTGCGGCATGTGGGATCTTCCCGGACCGGGGTACGAACCCATGTCCCCTGCATCCACAGGCTGACTCTCAACCACTGCGCCACCAGGGAAGCCCAGGAATGTAGTCTTAAAATGTATAGTCTAAAATATTTAAATGTGAAAATTTTCAAATGTTTTGCCAGAATGAATTTTTAAAATAATAGACAATGACATATATTTTTTAAATCCAAAGAATATGTACAATGAACCTTTCCAAAAGATTCACCTTTACTCTCTCATTTAAAATCTTGGTCTGTAACTAATAAGGACCTACTGTATAGCACAGGGAACTCTACTCAAAACTCTGTAATGACCTATATGGGAAAAGAATCTAAAAAAGAGTGGATATAGGTATATGCATAACTGATTCACTTTTCTGTACACCTGAAACTAACACAACATTGTAAATCAACTATACTCCAATAAAAATTAATTTTAAAAAATTAAAAAAATAATATCTTGGTCTCTGTGGGGAAACCAAGTTTGAGAAGCAATGAGATCTTCCCAGGAGACTCTCCATGCTCCATTCCATTGCCTTCCTCCCGTCTTCCTTCCTCCTCTTTTCTATTGCTCGCTATTTTTTTTTTTTTTTTTTTTTTGGCGTAACGCTGGCTGTTGTGGCTTCTCCTGTTGCAGAGCACAGGCTCCAGACGCGCAGGCTCAGCAGCCATGGCTCACGGGCCCAGCCGCTCCACGGCATGTGGGATCTTCCCGGACCGGTGCACGAACCCGCGTCCCCTGCATTGGCAGGCGGACTCTCAACCACTGCGCCACCAGGGAAGCCCCCAAGTCCCCTGCTCGCTATTCTTGAAGTTTTCTTCTCTCAGGCTCTCTCATCCTCCTCCCACTGACGCCTCTCCTCATCCCCTTTCTCCTTTTCTTCCTCTCTGCCTCTGCTTTCTTCCGCTAACTGCCCCCTATCACTGCTTTTACTCTTTTCTCATCCTCTGTTGACCATGACCTGGAGATTCTGAGGACTGAATACAGAGATGTCTTACCTAAAGCAAGTGCTCTATTTTGCTCCGTTGCCTTTCTAAGAATAACTGTAATGGGATTTTAAGAATAAAACAGCATCTGATTTAGAATCGAGTAGATAACATCTCAGAGCTGAAGCCAGGAAGTCTCTTAAGAGAATTAGAGTATCATGGAGCCTGCAGTAGCCATGACCATAACCTTAACACACACTTACAAAGACTTATGCTATAATTCTTTTTTATGCTACCTAAGCTGAATCATTTATGAGTTAACTATATACTGTACAGTATAGTAATAAAGATGCTACCCTCGTATTTAAAAATGTGGCCTTTTATAAGAGAAAGTAGGTTAGAGGCAGTAGTTAAAAAGATAAAAAAATATTCTGTATATTATTTTTAAAAGCGTCTAAAAACCATGTGAACAATTAAAAGATTAGATAGTCATTCTCATATCACAAATACTTCATTTAACAACTCTTTCACACTTACAAGTCTTAATAAAAACCTGGTGTGGACGGCTCAGGACTGCATTCTCTCCCTTCTGTCTCCCCACTATTCCCATCCCCAGTTCTACCCAAGAACTTTCTTGAATGTCAACAGGAGGACAAAAATTGATCACAGGGCCAGTCCTGAATGAGGGCTTATAGAAGCTTGAAAATTCTGTTTGATGAAAGATAAATCATTAACCAAAGGCCTACAAATTAAGATATTTAAGCAAGGCCGAATGACACTTCCTGTTTATCTGAAAATGGTAACATTTAAAGCATTTAGCCTTGATCACTGAGAACAGGTAAATATTTGCCAGTGATGAGAATAGCTGTCCTTGATTACCTAGCCATTTTCCTAGCTAGGCATATGACTGGAGACAAATCATGGTTCATGCTAAACCAGAAAGAGTTATTATTTTATGCTTTTGTCAGAGGTTTCTCAGAAAATGGACAAACTGTGGAAACGCTTAGGAAAAAAGAAGCAATGGGAGAAGGCCCTGAAGCAGCAGGAGCACTAACCCCTTAGGGAAGGGCTGCTCATGGCTATTGGAAGGCCATGTGGCCCTTGCAGGTCATGTTACCTGAGTTTGTTTTCTAATTACCTCATGTGCATGTATATTTGGACCAGATTATCTCTGAGCGCCATTAGATCTCACTATATATGACCTTTCATGCTTTGGTCAAAGCTGTCCCTTTCCTCTCCAAAGACACACACACACACACACACACACATTTTACCGCTGCAATTACTGAGAATGTTGGGAAAATGCTGCATGTGTAACCAGTTCAGAAAACAATTGAAACTTGAAATGATATTTTCTTTAATTCTCTGGTCGCTTTTAAGTATAACAATTCTGTCTAGAATGAACATTCACTTGCATGTCCAGCTGATGGCTCCTCTGCCCCGCACACTCCCAGGGCCTCCTGGGCATTGGCCAGAGGCATGTGGACCTGCCCTCTCACTTCTCCTCCCCTCCCTTTTGCACACGTTTTCTTCTTCTTTTGGCTGGAGTGAGGATTCTGGAGGCTGAAAGGAAACAATGTCTTGCCGCTGTACTTGTTCTTTGCTCGTCACCACTTCTGTGCCCAAGTCTGGTGTCCCAGGACCCACTTCGCAGCAGATGTCACAGTGCTGCTTCTCAGGCAGGATCACGTATGGGTCCTCGAGGAGCCCTGAGGGCTTCCGCTGTGCTTACGCCACTGAAGGGAGAGACCTACAGTGAATTAAGCTTTTCTAGTTCCCTTCAACTCCTGCTCTCTGTGGAACAGACATTTGCCGCTGGACTCAGCTCCCCGGGGTCGCATAGCAGCAAGCTGGTTCAAGTTAAGTTAATTCCTGCACTGTTCACTTCAATCTCTAGAAACTCAGTTGTCCTTTTTTTTTCTCTGTACGCGGACCTCTTACTGTTGTGGCCTCTCCCGTTGTGGAGCACAGGCTCTGGATGCGCAGGCTCAGCGGCCATGGCTCATGGGCCCAGCCGCTCCACGGCATGTGGGATCTTCCCGGACCGGGGCACGAACCCGTGTCCCCCGCATTGGCAGGCGGACTCTCAACCACTGAGCCACCAGGGAAGCCCCTCAGTTGTCTTTTTTGATCCTCCTCTCTGCCTTGTTTCCTCTCTCTGCAATTATCTACCTTCTTCACTACTTCCCTTGCTCACATAAGCATAGTCGGCAGGTAGGCAGGTTTACTGTGTAGACAGATGACCAACTTGGACATGAGGCGTCAGTCTCAGTTATAGGCTCCCTTAACATTTATAAATAAATCTCTTGGAATTTCACATTTATGGGTGGAAAGTTTAGCACAGTAAATAAAAGCAGGAAAAAGCCACAGAGCTCACTTTCAAGCTTACATATCCTAATTCAGACCTAACTCCACGCTGCCATCTTATTGTACCAGCTGGGGAAGTAGCAGGGGGAAAAAGTATTGTTTTGTTGTTTGTTGGTGTTGAAGGTTTGTGTGTGTGTTTGCAATACTTTAAGATCTTGAGAAGCCTAGTAACAATGTTTTTCTGTTCTTTTTAGGGTACTCTCAGGCTACCTCTCCCTGGGTTCTGTCAAAGTGGCCAATCTGGGGCAACAGGGTAAATCTCACTTCACATCCCACTACTCCACATTGAGGTGTAGGTTATACTTTGTATGAGATTATTTCATCAGGTTCCTGGGAGAAGTTTACCCCTCATGGTTATTCCTCTGGTGGAAGAATGAGGAGTATATTGACTAGAAGAATCCAAGGAAGAGGTGAACAACAAAACAATGGGAAAGGCAGGAAGCTGCTAGGCCCCTCAAGACGAAAACCAGTGAAGAAACCTTCAGCATTCTTAGCTCATCTTTTATCTCTAGTCTCTGTATGTTGAGCAGCTTCTTCACATGCTGGGAAATGTGGCCAGAAAAACCCTATATTTTGCATGTAAAACATTTCCAACATCATAGGAAGGGTCTAGTTTTCAGAAATTTTCTAAGAGCCTCATTTAGACCAATTAATTATGGACAGTAAGGTAGCATCCTGTAAGACTATTCAAATTCACACAATAGTAATATGTATGGAGTAACTCAAATGTCCATCAACGGATGAATGAATACATAAAATGTCTTGTATGGATACAATGGAATATTATTTGACAATAAAAACGAAAGAACTACTGAAGGATGTTACAACATGGATAGACTTTAAAAACCATATTATTTTATGAAAAATAAGTCAGAAAGGATTACATACTGTATAGTTACATTAAATATTCAGAATAGGAAAATCTACAGAGACAGAAAGATTATCTTTTGCCTGGGATGTTTTGGGGGAGGACAGACGTTGTAAAGTTACATTGTGGTGATGATTGTGCAATCCTGTGAATTTCCTAATACAAAGATTCAATTCAGTTTAAATAGGTGATTTGTACAGTATGGGAATTATATGTCTATAAAGCTGTAAAAAAAGAAAAAAGAAAAACAACAAATATACATGAAGTTCCCAGGAACTGGGACACTTGATCTCACAGGTATCTTTACTACCATGCTACATTTACTTTCTTCTAGAATACATCTCAGATTCACAAGGGGTCCAGTGTCATTAGAAAACAAAATAAATTTATTTGCTAGAAGGGAACTGATTTTCCTTCATGAACATTAATATATGATACCCATGACCTTCTTTACATATACTCGTCATGACTGAGCTCATCTGCTGATAACTCACTGGACCAAAAGAATGCATGAAACCTAAGTCTGCTTCTAGTACGCAGCTTCCTTGAATGGGGGGAGGGGTGTGTGCAACCAGTGTGTGATCAAAAGCATATATTTTGTTGTGGGAATTAATTATTATAACTTATATCTGTACCTTTAACTGTTTGATATTTGCATAAATATTAGTGTTCACCAGAGCCATAGGCCAGATAAGTCCATATGGCATATGAGTTATCCCGAGAGAAAGCTGAACGTTCTGTAATGTGCAGAGTGTGACAGGAGCACCCACATGTGGTCGTATACATGCAGGATTTTGTGACATGTTGCAATTTATGCATGCTTATAAATGTGGATTATATTATCTAGTTTCACCTACCTTAATGCTCTTCAAATAGACAAATGTCTTAGAAAATTTCCTTGAAAGAAAGCCACAGAAAGTAATAATGCCTGTGTAAGCAAAGCAACAAGATACCTGCAGAGCTGACACATCTTCTCCTCCTAACACAAGCTCTTTGTCAACAAGGTTTTGAAGTAAAACAATCAGAATTAGGTACATCTGGCAAAAATCTGACCAAAATTTTTAAAACGTCAAGTAGACACTATTTGGATTTGGATATTTGGATTTTCATCCACTATCGTTGGTGGTGAAATTTCCTGTAAGTGTACACTGTGTCTTGAGTGATTAGATAGTGAAGTCATAGCAACTCAGACGTCTTTTTAGAAGGAAGGCTTTTTAGAACTAGGTACCCCAAAGGCAAAGAATAAAACAGAATACTTTTTAAAAAAAATGTGAGATTCAAATGAGCATTTTACACAATTTCATTAAGTTTAATAAACACAATTTTTAAAATTTAATAGTGAAAGATAAGAAAAACCAGAGGAGAAGGGAGAAGAGGGGAAGGAGGCTCTGCCACCAAATAACTTTGAATAAAACCTTGCTCTTCCTGCCTCAGTTCAAAACATCAGAGGTGATACATGAAAAATGGCACGTTAATGAACCAATTTCATCTCTTTGTTCAGCAAGTATTTTTGGAAGATAATGATAAAGATGTGAACAAATGAATATAATGATAGATTACGAGGGAGGAAAGAAGTACTGATAGATGCTACGACATGGATGAACAAGTTGACCAGAAAGGAAAGGTCTGCTGCATAGTTCAAGCGAATGTACAGATATTTCTAGCATGACTCCATTTATGAGATTTGTTTTTAGATTACAATGAATGGCTACCTTTTTGTGAGCTGCTTTTCTGGCTTCAGTATTGAGAGACTCAGCACAGGTGAAGGTAACATCTTAAAAATCTATTCCTTTAATTAAAGCCAAAATAAATTTTATTTTACAAAATTTTTTTAATACTGATGGAATGACTACTTTGACTTAAAACATAATTTCTCCTAACGTCATAAAAATAGCACCACACATGAAATTCATTCACTGCATTATTCATGGGCAAGCTATTTCAGTGGGAAATTTGTTGCCAGAAATGGTCAAAATACTACATGAGATCAATTTTTCCTTTAAAAAAAAAACACAAAAAAACCCAAGACGTTTAAAATGTAGTAGCTTTTTTTTTTTTACAATGTTTTGTAATAGATTGAAAGTGAAAGAAGGAAGATCTTTTGTATTATGCAGACGTTCTCATGTTACATCATGGAAAAATACTTGGAAGAATTGCATAATTATATATTTTTCCTTTATTAAGAAGACAAGTGTTTCAAATTTGTGAACTTGTATGTGTTTGTGTGTGTGAGTGTGTGAGGTGAGTCAATAGTATGCTATCTACCAGATAGCACTCCACACCATACCTCACAAAGAAAGAGAAATGAATAAATCAATAAATATTTAGTCTAGTGCTTATAGACAAAACTGATAATTTAATAGAGAATGGGAAAGTAACTGCTTCCAGTAGAAAACAAAAGAGGAAAAGAATGACACTCTAGAGACAGCATTTTTAAATTACATTTCAAAATGTTTCCATAAGTAAGTAATTTTGACCAGAAACAAGTATTTCACCTATAAAATGTCTTTTATGCTTATATTTTAAATCCAAGATAGAATTTTATACTCTATTTTCAATGTTCAAAATGAAGAACTGTAGTAGGGTTTGGACTGATTCATTATAAATATGGATTTGCAATTACTTTCAATGAATTTGCAAGAATAATTACATGGACATTTCCTAACCAGATTACAAAAAATGCCTTTATGCTCTGTGTAATAGGTAGTTGGAACTAACCATTGAGAAACTGAATTTAGAAGGGATAGCCAACAATGTACTTCTTTGATTTGGGTCCACATATCCTAGTAATAAACCTTTTTGCCTTCGACAGCCATTAAAACAAGCCTCCAAACAAATGAAACTTAGAATTATACCAACACAGTTGTATTACAAAATATTAAACCAAGATTTTCAAAAATAATGAAGCATATTCAATGATATTATGGTCACCAAATATGTTTTAGGGAGAATAAAAATGCTTTAGAACAGTTTATAAATACATGTTAATGAAATACTTTTTAAAAAGTACTATTAGTTTCAATTACCTTAAATTTGTTTTTAATCTTTTGTAATGCACAGTTATATCAGTTAGGATTCTATAGCCTGAAATAAACAGACTTAACAATGATTAAGAAACTAATATATGCATTTATTTTGCAAGAGGTCTAGAGTTAGGCATTGCTACAATTAGTTCAGTAGCTAAGTAATTTCTTCAGGAATCTTCTATTCTGCCATTCCACCATTCTCAACTATTCTTATAACTGCAACTTCCATGATGTCTGCATCATGTCCTTAACCTATTGCCTGCAAGGACAGCACAAAAAGGGTCAACACAGAAAGATGGTTCTCCTTTGTAGAAATACTCTTTTTTCAATGAAGAAAATCTTCTCTGGAAATTCCTAGCAGATAATCTTCTCGTGTTTGCATGGCCCTGGCTGATTGTCATGATTATTTTCAGACCAACCCACTGGCAGCAGCAAAGAGAATGGCCATGATTGACTGAGCCTAAGAATGGTTAATGCCCAAAGACTGGACAAATCACCCAAGTGAAATGGATGTTCTGCTAACAAGAAAGAAAAGTTTTCTGTCAGGTAGACAACTAAGTTTCTGCACCTATAATATATTAGTATAGTATGCCTTATATATGATTTATAAGGAAATAAATATGCCTGTATTGGCATTTTGTGCTCTTTTATTTTTTCTGAAAATTGTATGCTGTCAAGAAAGTTTTACAGTCATAGGTATACTTTATTCCCAGTGATATTTGTAAAAGAATGATCTAATTGAAAAGTTTCTAGTTAATCATTTTGAAAGTGAATTAAAAATAAATCACCCATAAGTGAATAAAAATTCTGTCTAAGGGGATTAAGAATGGGGAATGACTTGTGCATTGCAGTCTTTGTTTTCATTTTTAATATGACATTTGTGTTTGAAGGGAAACTACTGAGAATTCTAAACAGCTCAAACTAACTGAACCTAAAACTATCAAAAAAAGATTAGGAAAATATCTATAGTAGCTGTCACTTCAGATGAATAAAATGAGACACCTTAAAAAATAGATTTGGCAATATAAGACATAAATCTTAGACTACAAATGGTCCAGAAAAACCAGAGGGTTTTTCTTTACCTCCAATCCTGGCATAGGCATCTTTTTAAAAAGTGAATTGTTAGTTCATTAAATGTTCAACGTTAAATGTTATATTCATTAAATGTAAATTAATTTCAAGTGAACATTAAGTTAGAGCCATGTAATTAGTACATCAACAATATTTATGTGCTGAGATTTACAAAAGAGGCTATAGTCCTTAAGAATACAGAGAGTCCAGTGAGGGTAACAGGACAAATACAAAAAGAAAAGATTTAACTAAGAATATATAATGGGAAAATATACAAAGTAAATGTCAAGCTATCCATCTCTAATGAACTAAATACATAAGTGCTTGAAGAAAGCTGAAGAAAATGGAATAATTGAAGTCAAATTGAAACATTGAGCTCACAGATTGTTCTGGAGGTTTTTGCTGAAGTACTTTTATGATTTAACATAAAACTATTGTTACCTAATTATGTTACTTTGGGAAACTCATTTCTATTTTCCAATAAAACGAACTAACTTTGTGAGAAGCTTATTTTTTCCTAATTTTAGTAGCAATGAACTAACTTTATGAGAAATTTATTTTTCCTAATTTTCTACAGTTTTTAGAAACTTCTCGTTTGTGTTTTTCTTTCTTTTGTCAGAGTTATTTTGTCTTTTCACTTTCCTTCTTTTTAGATCTTTTTTTTTTTTTTTTGTGGTATGCGGGCCTCTCACTGTTGTGGCCTCTCCCGTTGTGGAGCACAGGCTCTGGACGCACAGGCTCAGCGGCCATGGCTCACAGGCCTAGCCGCTCCACGGCATGTGGGATCTTCCCGGACCGGGGCACAAACCCGTGTCCCCTGCATCGGCAGGTGGACTCTCAACCACTGCGCCACCAGGGAAGCCCCTTTTTAGATCTTTTTAATGATTTTACATCTTTAGTCTTCTTCCTCTTTTTGTTTTTTGTTTTTTTTTTTGGTAAATAAGTTTGGCACCAGCAAGGTTTACAAATCCATTCTTGTCAGAGCTGAACCTTTAAGAGGAGTATAGATCCAGGCTTGAGACAGCACACTTAGCAGGAGTGCCTGGTCCCAGAGGAGGTGTCACCAATGAATGTAGAGATTGCTTCTAGACCAAGCATGTCCAATGTATTGGGAACGTTCACTTCACTCCTAAGTCATTCTATACTAATGAATGCCAAACCACATGAAAATTGTGTTCTGGATTTCTGTATTCCAGGAAAGTAATACATATATGTCACCTTCACAAACTCCTGATGACATTTACCATCTACTATGGGTCAATAATGCTATCATTGATCAGAAGATCTAATCTACTGAAAAGTCATCAGCCTCAGCTTCAAATTATGAGTAGCTATTTTAAGAAGGCTCTGCTTCAAAATGACTGACCACAAGCTGCTGTAGGAAGTTGTACGTATATATCACTCTGAAAAATGCAACTGTTTTAGAGCAAATAACTGTCATAAACAGTTAATATCTCTCATTTTTAATTCTAAGTTTTCTTGTGCATTTGAAAAGGGAAACTAGACCTGTGTTGACTCCATTTGCAGAGCTTTTCATCAAATAAGGCAAGTTTGGTAATCAGTGTCATCAGACACTTCAAATAGAAAATCAGTGAATCACAATAATGGTATGATTTTTCGTACAATTTAAGGAATCAAAGTTGAGCTTTTGGAAATTTTCTTTAAAATATCTGATAGCATTGGTAACGCACAAATTCAGATAAATTTCAACATTTAAAATCAAATTATTTTTTGTGTGGTGAGACTACGAAGTTTTACTTTAAGAAACCTGCAAAGCAGAACTATTTGTAATTGGTTGTGGGACACATATAATCCACAAGTGTGTTCAAACAAGCTGCACTATTCTAGCAACTGAAATAGAAGCCAGACTTGCCAAAAATTATTTTTATACATATTCAGATAAATGAACTACAACATTTTTCTGATGCTAACTGATGTTGAATAAAACATCATGGTAGTATGAAATTCTGCCTTTGTTGTGCAACATTAATCTTAATTTAGATATATTTGAGTCTATAAAGAACTACTTCACAAATCACACTAAGTTTCCTACATTTGTATTAAACTACTTTGTAATATTTTAGTTGCAATGTTTTAAAAAAATTGGAAATCTTTAATCCAAAGATTTGGATAATCCAAGTACTTAATGAATGAAATGCTCCAAACATTCAGCTTTTGAGGCTGTTAGCAAATCACAGCTATTGAAAATGTAGCATGCAAAAAGACACTGAATTTTGTTCATATAAAACACAGGAAAAACTAAAAAAATGTTGAGAACTCAGTATGCAACACTTATTTTAGAATTGTATTATTGCGCTTTGATATATTTGTGAGAAGAATATTTTGATAAGGCTTCTGTTCACATTAAATGAACTTATATTCTATTCGGATATGGAATGAAATTGAAAACATCCAAGGTTTTGCAGCATTTAAATTTGATGATATAGTGAAAAGAATCATAAATAGATATAACTTTCTGACAAGTTTTATTTTATAAAATAACTCATTTAAAGGGACTCTGAAAGGTAGCAATGAGAGTGGATCTTTAAAATAACTGGATTGATGTATGTACATATTTCAGTCGAAATATAGAATTGAAACTATCATTCATTTAGCATAATCTGTTCTCAGACAAATCAATGGAAGGCATTAATCTCAAATGCATAAATATAGAATGCAACTTTAAGAAGGTACCAGAAAATTTATGGAAAAATAATGACTATATATACATGTTGAACACAATATTTCATGAGAAAACTATCACTGACACAATATTAGAGACAAATGCAGTTAAAACAAAACAGTTCTATCTAATCTATCTACATTGAGAATAATTTTTTAGCTTATTTTATATAAAATACTCATATAAGCAATATAAATGTTTTTATATTTTATTTAAGGCTTCTGTTTATATTGAATGAATTTATACTGTGATATGTTCTTTCAATTCTTTTAGAAAATTAAAAAAATATATATATTTAATATAATTAACTTATAGGTTTACTGATAAGCCAATTTTTAAATCAATAAATCAATAACTAAAGAGCTTAATCAATGAGAGAACACTTTAAAATTGTTTATGTTTTATTAATTTTGGTATGACTTATCAGCTCAAAACTATTCCAATGTCATAGATAATAATCTCCAGATAACAAAACACCCTAAAACTCAGTGGCTTACAACAACTTATTATTATTATTTCTCATGGTGTTATGGTTGACTAAGTTGAGTTGGATTCTTGCAAAGTGTCTCTCATACCATTACAGGTAGAATTGTTGAATTAAAAAGGAAACCCAAATGATAGAAAACTATGAGACACACAACTAAGTATTTTGAGTGGTTGAAAAGAAACTTAATTACTCTGGAAGTTTCTGAGAAGTAGGAAAGTACTATTGCTAAAATTAAACCAAATCTGTTTCACTCTTTGTCATATAAAATTAGCTAAAATCGTAACCCATCAATATTTCTATGTATTTGAGTTTATCTAGCCAACATCATATTCTCTCTACGTGAGATAAAAAGGTTTTATATACATGACACAGTTAATTGACAAAGTAATATAATATAACATAATATACTATAATATACATTATAATATATATATATAATACTTGCTGTAGCAAAATATTCTGTTCTGAGTAAGCTGTTTTTTAGAGTATTCATATAAACTATATTTGGGACTAGAAAAAAGTCCAATGGAAGACTGTTAGAGGATTTAAATTATCTATAGTCATCCAACAGATGCTATTGAATAGGCAGTTACAGGCAAAATTCAAGATGAGAGATAGAAACTTAAATCATTAACAAATATTAGAATTTTAAGCCAAGGAACTGCATGATATAATCCCAGGAGTTGATGTCAACAGAGAATAAAAGAAAGATTGAGCTATTTGCAATATTTAGAATTTGAAAGTTGAGTAAGTAAGACTTAAAAGGAGGAAGTAGCAAGGTCATAGAACTGAATTAGGAAACTCAAGAGAAGAGAATTTATTTTTAATCCTGCTGATATTTTAAATAATGACCCAAAATGAGCATAGGACTTAGCATTATTGATGTTATTATTAACAATGATAATAGCTGGTTTAGTTGTGTGGTAGAGGTGAAAATTCTTTTTGTCATGGGTTTAAGAAAGAATGAGAGGAAAGCTTTGAGAGGATGTAAGACAACTCTTTAAAGGAGCTTTTGTTTTGATTGTGAGTTTTTTGTTTGTTTGGCTTTTGGGGGTGGGAGAGATTAAATGAGATATTGCTGGATGAAAATAAAGGGTAAAGAGATTTTTTAAAAAATACAGCGTTATAATATATTTATGTACCAATGGAAATGCTTCAGTGGAAAGAAAAGAATCTGACAAAAATTTGATAACACAGAAGAGAGAGGGACATTTGGGAGCATATGGTCCTTGGGTAGATGAGCATGAGAAAGCTCTCCTCTGATCCTCTCAGTTTTCTCAGTAGAAGAAGAAGCCAGGTCATCATATGAAAGTAAAGATGGAGAAAAGGGTTTGGAGAGTTAAGAAGGGAATAGACATCTCAGAGTGTTATCCAAGAGAATTAAAGAGTGAATATACTGGGAAAATGCAGTAGTATGACAGATTTGTCATGTCACCAATTGTAAAATGAACATCTGGGATAAAGTCAATGACTTTCATAGGCTGAAACTGCCCTATGATATAATGTAATAATGTACTAATGATACAATGTCCTAATGATACATTGTCCTAATGATACAGTGTCCAATGATACAGTGTCCAATGATACAAAGTAATAATAATAAAATAAAAATAACGAGCAAGTGTTGAGTGCTAATTATATGTTAGGCTCTATTCTAAGTGTTTTAAGTAATACTCAAAAACCACCCCCCCAAAGTAGATGCTATTACAATCACCATTTGACAATTGAAGAAACTGAGGCACTGAAAAGTTACACAACTTGTAAATGACATGATCAGAATTTGACTTAGATATACCAGATTCAAAGGTCTTGTTCTTTTTCACTATATTGAGCTTGTACTTAATGGAATAAATAATGTATTTACATTCCAACACATTTAAACAGGATGTGCCAAGAGTTATCTTAAATTGAAAGTCACTAAAGGAAAAAGACAGGATTCAAACCTAAGGGTTTGGGTCTTTCTATCAATATCAAACTTTCAATAATGATGGTTGCTACTCTCTTAGCATAGCCATTTGAATTTTTTTCAGTTCTATTTATGTTAAAAATTGTTGAGCTCAATCAAAGCTATTGTAAACATAGTTCTGTTTATTTACTTTAGAACAAATATTTCACTTTTAGCAAAAAAATACAAAGTAATACAAAGATTTAATCTTATCTTAGGGAATATATAATATAGAAAGCAAAGATTTAAAATAAATATAACAATAAAATGACATGTTAGGTAATAAAAACAAATAGTACAGCCAAAAAAGGTTCTATTTTATAATGCAAATTTGCATGGAACACTAGTCAGCTATATGTATAAGACACTTTGTTTTGCCTTAGGTTATTGTTCTCATATCAATCTTACTTCTAAGGTCTAATAGTCAAATTATACCTGCATATCATCATAGCATTATCTTTCCAGATGAGGTAACAACAAGCTCTCTTCTCAGCCACCATCAATGAGAGTTATTTCAAACCTGAGAAGTTGGGGATCACCAGCCCCATAAAAGATAGTAATGCAAAGATGTGTCTTTAAAAAGTATACCATGTATTTTACTGTTAGCATTAATTTGTTATATAGACTAAATAAATATCAAAGTGTCTGGAAAGATTAGGAAGCACACACCTTGGGAAATACAATTGACTTTTTATTCAATTCATACATAGTGCTATACAACAGTTCATGAAACTCTAAAACCTCCTATGTTCAGCCAAGAAAACCATTCTTAGAACAAATTGCTCCATAGAAAATTCATCTGTTGGGTGGTAAAAATGGTGAGATTCTAATGAGAATGTATCTGAAGATCAACAACCTATTTCTTTCTTTTTTTTAACATCTTTATTGGAGTATAATTGCTTTACAGTGGTGTGTTAGTTTCTGCTGTATAACAAAGTGAATCAGCTATACATATACATATATCCCCATATTTCCTCCCTCTTGCGTCTCCCTCCCTCCCACCCTCCCTATCCCACCCCTCTAGGTGGTCACAAAGCACTGAGTTGATCTCCCTGTGCTATGGGGCTGCTTCCCACTAGCTATCTATTTTACATTTGGTAGTATATATAAGTCCATGCCACCCTCTCACTTCGTCCCAGCTTACCCTTCCCCCTGCCGTGTCCTCAAGTCCATTCTCTATGCTTGCATCTTAATTACTGTCCTGTCCCTTGGTTCTTCATAACCATTTTTTTTAGATTCCATATATATGTGATAGCATACAGTATTTGTTTTTCTCTTTCTGACTTACTTCACTCTGTATGACAGACTCTAGGTCCATCCATCACACTACAAATAACTCAATTTCGTTTCTTTTTATGGCTGAGTAATATTCCATTGTATATATGTGCCACACCTTCTTTATCCATTCATCTGTCGATGGACACTTAGGTTGGTTCCATGTCCTGGCTATTGTAAATAGTGCTGCCATGAACATTGTGGTACATGACTCTTTTTGAAATATGGTCTTCTCAGGGTATATGCCCAGTAGTGGGATTGCTGTGGGTCATATGGTAGTTCTATTTTTAGTTTCTTAAGGAACCTCCATACTGTTCTCCATAGTGGCTGTATCAATTTACATTCCCACCAACAGTGCAAGAGGGTTCCCTTTTCTCCACACCCTCTTCAGCATTTATTGTTTATAGATTTTTAAATGATGGCTATTCTGACTGGTGTGAGGTGATACCTCATTGTACTTTTGATTTGCATTTCTCTAGTGATTAGTAATGCTGAACATTCTTTCATGTGTTTGTTGGCAATCTGTATATCTTCTTTGGAGAAATGTCTATTTAGGTCTTCTGCCCATTTTTGGATTGGGTCGTTTGTTGTTTTGATATTGAGCTGTATGAGCTGCTTGTAAATTTTGGAGATTAATCCTTTGTCAGTTGCTTCATTGGCAAATATTTTCTCCCATTCTGAGGGTTCAACAACCTATTTCTACCGCTATCTAAGTGCCATATGGCATAGCATTCATGATAACTTTAACATTTGTATTTTCACAGTGAAGCCAGCTTATCTTCAATTCTCATTAAAGGAAAAAGAAAATTCCCAAATCTGCCCACAAAAGATAAATATTGGAATAAGGAATCTTTGTACCATTACCACTGTTTGTGCTCCCCTACCAGTGTATATTTTTCATGCACAGCAGGTAAAGTAAGGATTAGTGCATCAGCATCAGTGACATGAATTTTTGTTTATCCTGGAGGAGCTAAGTGTAACAAAACTTATTGAAACTTATTTTTGAATAATGCGTTCAGAATTTTTCTCATCCATGGGCCATTGCTATCTATAGAAGAAACATGATTGAATTACATTATTTCACACAAACTACACCGTAGAAGCCGATCGTCACGCGTAACATTTCTGGAAAGTCAATAAGCAAAAGAATCAAGTGCTTTTGACATCTGCTATTTAAAGCCTTTGCCAATGTGCAAAAGAGAAAACTAATTATTTAAAAACAATAACTAAAATAAACTGCATGTTAGAAGACATTGTAGCACTTGAATCCAGGCGCCCTTTGAAGAGACGAGTTATTTTGCAGATGGCTCCCATCCAGCAAGGCTGTTCTGTTTATAGGGCTGCAGGTGGTAGAATAGGACATGGAACAGGGGTGGAAAGGTTAGAGCTATATAATTCTCTCCACAGTAAGTTCAGTAAATTAGATTAATTTCCCAGCCTTCATTCCTTATCAGTACTGCCATCTAGAGTGACACAGAAAGTATCATTTTGATGAGTATTAAGCTTAGTTCATGAAGTCAGTTTTTAATAATTTAGCATACTAGTCCAAAGGAAATAGCTACCTTATTTACAGTTAATTGGGAACACACTTTCCATGTCAGTAAAACTGATATATGCAATTTAATTCACTTAGACAAATTTTATTGAACAACCATATCTAGCCATTTATTTTATAAGCAGAATAATTCACATAATTAGCTTGATAATTAGGAATGAACTAAAATTAGAGTGTAGATCAGCCAAGATAGGCCAGATAACAACCAACCTCAAATCTTAGTGGCTTTCAAACAATAAAAGTTTATTGTTTCTTGATTAATCTAGGTGTAAAACACAGGTTCACAAGAGACATTCTTCTAACAAAGTCACCCAAGATCTGGGCAGACAGAGGCTTCACCATCTTAAGAAGTTGCCCTTTCAAAGTAAACCTCCATGATTATCAATGGAGGGAGAGAGAATCTGAGAGACTTGCACTGGAAATTAAACACTTCAGCCTAGAAATGACATGCTCCTCTTCTGGCCATCTTTTCATAGCAAAGCAACATTCCTGACTTCATGGGGGTGGGTAAATGCAATGTTCCTGGAGGGAGAACAGAACCTGAAACACTAGCAGTCAGTAGGAGAGAAATCTCAGCACAGAATGATGAGGGAATATTGCCCAAGCCATGACATTATAATAATATACCTGATATTTCATCATCTTTTCTTAATCGTCTTTACAAATGCCTTCCTAAAGGTATCATTATGCAAGGGCACTTGAGGTAAATTTAAGAATACAGTTAAAGGGGAGGAATTATGATGAAATTTCAGAGAAAAAACTGATGAACAAGATTTGAGATAAGTTTTAAAACCCTAGGACATAAACTGTTGTTAAAAGTGAAGGGAAAGGGACAGATAGTGTCACTGTCATAACCAGACATCTTGACAGAATTGATAAGTGAACTTTCCTAAATTTACATAACAGTTTCAAATTCTTCATAATGAAATATTGGATCATACTATGGTTTTTTCTCCCCAGTGTCCATACGAAGATTTTTTTATAAAGGATGAAAAGTTACCAGAATAGTTTCATACTTGCTTTGGGACTGAAAGTCTAAAAGTATCTATTGCCGAAACCTTTGCTATGACCAGTGAACTCTATGACTTTACTCGATTAGGTCAGTTAAAAAATTTAAAAGTGTCCAGAAATGTGGATAAGCTTAAGAGAAAAGGTGTACAAAACTATCAATGAAGCCATTAAACGCACTGTCACTGACCTAGCCTAGCAAAGTTGGCTTTTACTAAATGGCAGCTGTGCCTGATTAAAAACTTATGACTCCCCTCAGGAATCATGAGGCCATTAAAAACCAAGTCATAAAATCCTCTGCTTCCTGAAGGTACACTGACAGAGAACACTTCCTATTCCTCATGTAATTTAACTTTAACTACCATCATACGCAACGTGTACTTAAAAGATTTTTAAAAATTTGTCACTTTATCTTTTACGCACCTACCTCAAATTGTTAAATAATTACATTAAATCAGTAGTTGAAAAATACAAATGACCCGAATTATAAATATGGTCTGATAGTTGGTCACCTTAAATACTGTTTTTCCACAGATTTATTAAGGAGTTTTCAATTGATTTACTTCAAAGAGAGTATTCGTATACCTTTACCTTCATAGTTCTAAAAGAGCTTGGATGAGAAAACAAAAATCTGTCTGTGAGAAAACAATCTATGAAAGTTCATAGACTTATCAAATGTTAGAAGATTTTGTGGATATCCTCCTAATTCTAAATTTGTAGATAATGCTTTGAAAATATATATGTACATATTCTCTTTGGGGGAAAATTCTTCAGTTTCTTTTCTTATTATTTTAATCTATCTGACTTCTCTTCCAAAGGTTGCTCTTTTCCAACTTCATTTGCAGTTAAAGCTGACAACTGGCTACAATTATCCAGATAATTTACAGAAAGCCAACAATGTAATTAGTGTAATGAACCAGAAAGTTCCTCATAGCCATTCTTCCAATATCAGTACAGAGTTTCTACAAGATAGTGATTATTATTGTTAAGGATCAGATTTGCAAGTTTTGGCTTCAGTCTGCATTACTGGTGTGGAAGGGGTGAGAGAGCTCTCTGGGGCCTCTTTTATAAGGACACTAATCCCATCCATGATGGCTTTGCTCTCAGAAACTAATCACTTCCCAGAGGCCCCACTTTCTAACACCATCAATGTGGGGGTAGAATTTCAACATATGAATTTTGGGGAGGGACACAAATCTTCAATCTATAGCAGCTGGGAAGCATAGGAACACTGAGCATCGTTGCTAGGATGGCCCAGTGATTTCTTCAGCTCAGGTTGCTATAAAAAAAATACCAGAATGGGTGGCTTAAACAGTGGAAATTAATTTTCTCACAGTTGTGAAAATGTCTAAGATCAAGGTTCTAGTTGATTTGGTTTCTGATGAGAGCTTTCTTCCTGGCTTGCAGGTGTCTGTCTACTTGCTATGTCCTTACATTGGTCCTTGCTCTCTGTGTGTGTTCAGAGAAAGAGGAAGAGCTCTGGTCTCTCTTTCTTTTCTTATAAGGACACTAATCCTATTGGATAAGGACCCCACCCTTGTGATCTCATTTAATCTTAATTATGTTCTAAAGACCCCTATTGCCAAATATAGTCACAATAGGGCTTACGGCTTCAACACATGAATTTTGGGAGGATTCATACATTCAGCCCATTGATACACAGAAACTAGCTATGTCTTTTTAGGAAACTTTGTTTGCCCTCCAGAAAACATCAAGCATTTAAGAAAACTTCCCTAACATATTTTTATCTGTGAAGGATCTACCATTTGTGTATTTAATATTTTCTTGAATCCAAATTTTCAGTCTGTCTATGATCCTATGGCATTATAAATTTCATGAACTTATTATTTTCTACGCCATGTAGTATATCTTTGTATTTATTCTATAGATGAGACTCAAGGGAGGACTCTAGTGTTTATACTAGTTGACTATTTTCTGATTGAGTTTATTTTCATTATACAGATATCTTTTTAAGAATCATACTCTTCCCTACCTTCATTTTAAGATTAGCATTCTTACTATTTAAATTTTTTTTTGCGGTACACAGGCTTCTCACTGTTGTGGCCTCTCCCGTTGCAGAGCACAGGCTCTGGACACGCAGGCTCAGTGGCCATGGCTCAGGGGCCCAGCCGCTCCACGGCGTGCGGGATCCTCCCGGCCCGGGGCACGAACCCGCGTCCCCTGCATCGGCAGGCAGACACCCAACCACTCTTACTATTTAAATTTTTGATGTAAAACCTATCCCCCTGACCATTTTTTAAACTATAGACATCTGGCTTGCACAGAGCATTTCAGATATAGTGGAACCTTGATTACTTATAGGGATAAAATACTTGCTGTTTTTTTTTTCAGTGTAAATATTATGGTTTAGTAAAAGAACTGTCCTGGAATTTTACAGAAGTTAGTTTCATCTTATTTTTACTTTAATCAGCCATGTTTATTTAGGTAAGTCTCTTAAACTCTTTGACCTTAGATTATAAAAATAAATAAATAATAATCAATATGTCTTTCATGGTTAACTGTTTTCAATGCTATAATTATGCTTTAGATAAACTTGAAAGAGAATGTTTTTTCAAACTGTCTACTATGAAAAAAATGTCACCTTATTAATCCATAAATAACGTTTCCATGTACTATGAAGGGAGTTTAAAAATAATTCAGATGTTGCTTTGGCATCTAATTTACAAAGTAACTGTAAAATATTGTTTAAAATTTTCAAAACAAAAAATTATATTAGAGATGCTCAAAAAACCCAGTAAAATTTGACTACTAAATCTAAATTTATAAAATTAATAATATATGATATTGATTATGTTGTAAGGACATAAGAATATGTATACACAAAAATTGGGAGTGTAACTTAGTGCATTAATTCTGATAGTTCATATGGTAAATAATAATAATATTTAATATTTTGAAGTATTTACTCTTTTACCAGTCATTGATAGAGGTTTTTTCCATTTATTAAGTTTATTAATGGACTTAATTACTTAAAAAATATTCTGAGAAAGTAATGTATATATTCCCATCTTACAGATGAGAAAGTGGAGGCAAAGGATGGTTAAGTAACTACTCTTTGGTTATAGACCTATAAAGTGTCAAATTTAATTTTAATTCAAGAGGTCTGACTCTAAAGCCCATGTTCTTAACATTTAATTAAAACTGCTTCAAATACAAATACCAATAGTAAAGAAATGTGCTGTTGGTTGACCTAGAAGTTCAAGTAAATAGAAAAGTGAAAGAAGACTAACATATAAATATGGTAGTGGGATATTATGTAATACAGCAAGCTATTGAAAACAACCTAAATGAGCCACAAAAGGAAATGGTTAAAAAGAAATGTACATCCTTGAAATCAAATACTATGGAAATATCAAATTCCATTCCATAATATAATAGTTAAGAATATACAGACAAATTTATGATTTGTTTTTAGGTGAAAAGAGCAGGTTACCTCACAGTAGGTACAGTGTAAACTTAATTGTTCTGTGTCTACACCCAAGTATTAACTGTGATAATCCTGGAAATCTAGAATTTTTTCCTTGTATATCAGTATAGTTTTTAAATTCTTAGAAAAGACATTTACTATTTTTATATCAGAATAAAATATTAATTGAAAATTTTCAGTAAAGACAGCTCATGTCTTCCAGTTTTGGCAAGAAGCCGTAAGAAAGAGTTATGGTTATTTGTCCATAGTTATGCCCTTCTCAATGAATTTTTCAACAGACAACAAATTACAGGCAAGAGACTCATTATAGCTGAATAGAAAAAAAAAACCCCAAAAAACAAAGCATTCTGTCTGCTGGATAAGAACTCAGACCACCAAGTGATAGAGAGTGGTTTATCATTTTCTTAATGATGCTGACCCTTCCAGATGGTGAGTTTTCAATGTGGGTTTGGGATACCTAATACGAAAACCTCATTTTGAATAGAAGCAATGTGGAGAAATACTTAAGGTAAATAAGCCTAAATATTGCTGGTTTCATTTTACACTTCTGGAAAAAAACTTTAGATATGGGATTGATACACTTCATTTTAATAATAATGTAGATTGAAAATAGTAATTTGTATATCTCTGTGTTCAAAACCAGTAGTAAATTGTAAAGGTTATTCTTAAAGGATTAAGATACATTGCTATAGCAACTTATTATAGTACAAGCTGTTAATACAACCAGAATATACCAGATAATGGGTTAGAAACGGTCTCTGTGATAAAAGACATTTTTTGCACTTTAGGATTAAAGTGCTACAGGTATTTTATAACATTGCAATGCTAAAGAGAAGAAAAGCATATAACATTTTGTTGTAGTTCTGAAGCATAACTATCTACATGAAGTATGTATTTAAACTTTAATTTTGTCCAGTAAATGCAATGGGACAGAACCTTCCAAATAAATTGTACTGAATGAAGGAGTAAATAAATTTGGGAGAATTAAACATGAAACGCAATTTAAGATGTAATGAAAGATTCTATTTCTTTTTCTATCCATGGTTATACACAACAGGCTGTAAGTTAGTGCAATAAATACTTAATTACCTTCAAGTTCCCCCATCACAACTATTATTATGATCAGGGACTACTTAATTCTCAGTCGCTACCCTCCTCTGTCTAATTCCTTAATCTTTGTCTGTTTCTGCCTTCTGGTACTATCTAACTCTGGCATGAAGGTCAAGGATGTTATGGAGATCAAGAAAATATAGAGAATTGAGAAGGAGTGAAGAACTAACCAAATCACATACAGATAAGAAGTGGAGTAACATGAAGACAGAAACGTATCTCTGGTATTTTGACAGCAAGCACGGGAATATAATAAGTGCAATGTTATTGAAATGGTATAAGAAAAAATTGCATTTAAAATTAATGTGAGGTGAGCAAGCAGAGAAAAAAGTGCATATAATCTTTTGTGAGATTTGGCTTTTATAGGGACTTAAGGGTGATAGGAGTTAGGGTGGTGTATAGAAGAATATGTTGATTAAATGTTAAGAAGAATCCAGTAGAGTGGAAGAGATTGATGATATAGAAAAAGGAAGGAATATATGGGAGATAGGATGCCTTGGGAAGATTATAAGGAAAAGTATTACTACCACATTTATAAGGAGAGTGGCCTTGGAAAATAAGTAACTTTGTTCTTGATCAATATACTTTATTTTTCAGTCTGAAAAATCTTAGAAAGCTATGATGGTTTGGTTCAGTTGTCATACCCTGCTCCTAAACTCTGAAGTAGCTTGCCTACTGTTGAGCTACCTGAACTTTGTTCTGAGTCAGAGACTTTGGAATAATTCTACCTCTTCTTTTAAACTTTTTCTTTGGTTTCTTCTCATAAAATGGAACATGGGTCTGTGGATAGCAGCAAGAGTTTCTTTTCAATCAACCATATCATATCTAAAGTTACTTTGTTCTTTATTATGGAGGGAATTCATTCTTGTAAGGATGTTCATCTTTTTCACTGATGTAAAACATTCATCTGCAATATTCTGGCCCATGATGTGCTTACAATAGGGTTCTACAGTGAATTCTTCACTTTAGAATCATAACCAGAGAATCACTTGATACTGTGAAGGATGGAAAAGACACCATTAGAACTAAAACACCATTTCTGGTGGTAATTTGGGAAATAGCCAAATATCCATGAAGGTCTATCCATGGATCATGACCGTCATGACCATCAGAGCTTCTATACTACTTCATCTCTGGTTATATTGACTTGGCCTTCATTGACTATGTCTGTGAAAACTTTCAAAAGCCTTTGGGCCAGAAAAAAACCAGTAAAACATGATGCTGCATAATTTGTCAGATAATCCTTATTCTGTACTTTGGAAGACATAAGCTGTGGAGTGTATCATATCCCCATCTATATAGGCATATGTAATCTAATAAATAATATCTCTTTTGGTAAAACAAATTGTCATCTTGGATTTTGGTGTGTTTTGCAATCTTATCCCAGAATACTGAGGGATTCTAAGCATAAAAACAGTTTTACTCCTTTTCTCTTATATTTTTGTTATTTCTAGAAGCAGCCTTATTCTTCACACATTTAATAAACCACATCCTGCAAAGCAGACACTCACATCTGGCAAAACCCTAGTGAGTTAGGTTATAACGAGAGGAGTAGAGAAGACAAGTACAGATATAGTTAGTTTGTAGATTTACTGATGGGAAAATGGAGATGGTTCCTTCTGATGACTTCTTTTCTAAATTGCCCTACTTGGATTGCAAAACAAAAATGGATCTTCCATGAGGTGTGCCCTTAAAGAATCCTACAGGAACATTAGCTCAGAAATTGTTCAGGGTGAAAAATTAGCTACTTCATTCCCCAAATTTCAAAGTGACTTAATTATTTTTGGAGGAAATCAATTTTAACTCAAAAGGAAAAAAAGTAGTAATGTAAAAAAATATTGAATTTTAGTTAATGATATGCATATTTAAATATTTTTAGATAGAAGTATACTGATGTCTGCAACCTTGAAATGCACTAAAAAATAAGACGAATTTATAGAGATTAAAGTGTTCAATAGATAGACAAGTAATAAAGCAGGAGTACAATGTTAGTTCTGGGATCTAAATGGTAGAAATATGGGGAATATGGCTGTTCACCATATGTAATGCTTTTTAATTTTTATTTTATTTATTTACTTTTTTGGCTGTGTGGCATGTGGGATCTTAGTTCCCTGACCAGGGACAGAACCCCCCTGCATTGGAAGCACAGAGTCTTAACCACTGGACCACTAGGGAAGTCCCTGTAATGCTTTTTAAACTTTTCTGTGTGTTTGTCATATTTCTTAGTAAAATGTTAGGTAAATAAAGTAAATCTGCATTCTAAAAACAATAAAGAGATTTTCTTAGGCAAAGACTAATATTATTGATTATATTTACCGGTAAATATCACTCAGCTTTCTTATGCCTAGATACCCACTTCTTACTTTTGCTCCAACAATGACCACTGATTTAATTCCAGCTCTGTAACTTGAAAAAATCAAATAATCCTCTAAATCCATTTCTTCTAAAACTTAGAGAAAAACAGTACATAAAAAAGAGAAATGAATTTTTGGATTTTCTCAATCAATAGTCTTGTACATTGATGAACGTATGAACACCTGCAGTCAAGTTGATTTGACTTGTCTGTTACTTGGAAGAAGAGATATCTGTCCGTTTGTCTCTACCATCAGGGAGAAATATTGAGATTTGACCACTGTTGGAAAATGTGTTTAATAAATAGTGGTACCTATAAAATGGCAGTGTCATAAGGTTCTAGCTTAGAAACTTTGCAGGCTAATTCAGAGGCAAATCATGAATTTGGTGAACTGTGTCTTTTTGTAAGGAAACTCCTTTTCTTCACTCTTATTGTCCCCATTATCCACAAAAAAGTCCCCACGTCTTCCAAAAAAAATCAAAATTAGTGGGACCTGTTATATTACAGATTATTTATGTTCTTTAGAGAAAAAAATAGAAATATAGGGAAGTAAAAATAAAACAAAACCTAATTCCACTAGAGAAGACAATCATTCTTTTTCACATTTTAAAAAGTACCTTTGTCTACATTCTGTGTGTGTATGCATTTATAAAATAGCTATCAGTTTATTGCATTTTACCCTTTTTAGTTTAACAGTAACAGAGACGATGCAAAAATGGGATGGATTTGGAGATGGAAATTACGCATGCTTCCAAAAAAAAGAATCAATTTAACCTCAATAGAGCAATAATTTTCATAATGCTGATCTGTTCCAAAGAACAAATGCTTATCTAAAATTTGAGCTATGGTTATCAATTTTTGCAACATATTTAAGTTGCAGGGAATTGCCTTCCTTTATATAACGTGCAAATCAATAGTGTGGCTGTCATATATCTGATTTGTTTTGCAATCTTTTAGATACACGTGAAATCAATCGATGGCCTTCCATAGCTACTTCAATAAACAGTCATTCACATATATCTTTGGTTACTTTTCCAATCATTTATTTATCCTTGAAGATAGATTGCTAGATGAAGAGAATATATGTTTACAAAAATTTCCTCCAAGCATGGTTGCACAAATTTAACTTACACTAAAGATGAATATTAGTTTCTATTACCTCACTTCCTAGCCAGTGATGGGTGTTATCTTTCTTTTTGTCTGAACTGACAGACAATATTCTTCAATAACTTTGGAGTAAAATATTTTTGTTTATATTTATATATATTTTTCATGTTAGGCCTCATGTTCAAAATACTGAATTAATTGTATTTTTCAGGTATGGCATTCTATCTTCCTTGGTCCATGTGAATTTCTTCATTCTCTTTTTTCAAATTAAAATTTAAATTGTTTAGCCTCCCTTACCCCATTCTTCCACCCATTTTCCTTTCTAATTAGACAATTCTAACATGTTTATTTTGTATTCTTTGTTGGTTTTTGATGCATGCTCTTTCAGTATACATTGTTTCTTTTCCACTTAGCTTTATGCTTTCATGACTTATGAATATTTATGTCTGTTTTTATCATTTATTCTTTGACCTGCTGTGCTCCAGAGAGAAATTCCATCACCTTTTATCTACAAAGCTTTCTAGTGTTGAGACCAAGTTCACATGTAAAAGCTGGCACTTCAAATAAAGTTGCAATGGCAACTTAATACAGGTCCTGCTCTGAAGTCTTGTAAGAATTCCCTGGGACAGATGCCCAGGAGCAGATGGTCTGAATTCTAAGCTGGGGACAGTGGGAGCATCCACATTCCCATCAGTGATCCATGAGGACTCCCAGACCCACACATCCCCTTCAGTGTGATCTCTGCCATTCTCATGGATGTAAGAACATGATAGAGTGCCCTGCTTCCTCTTAAGGTAAATCAAGACAAAGATAGAACTCTGAAATGAGTTCATCAACATAAAATCCTTAGCAGAATGTGCAGCCCAGAGTAAGTGCTCAAAAATTAGCTATTATTACTAATATTTTGCCTTTCATTGCTACAAACAAAAGATAAACAGAAAAGGGTGCAGTGGAAAGAACAAAAAACAAGGTCCCTGCCCCTTCTTAGTCTAAGTAGAAATGACTTTACTTATGTCAGCGTTTCCTGTTGATCAAGTTTTAACATTCTGAATATTTCATATTACCCGTATCCCATTTCAAATAGCTCATTAAGGTCTTTTCTGACATTATTACCAGACTCAAATAAACTTTACATCTGCATTTGAAACACTGACTCTAGTGCCACAGTCTCTTATTTAGACTAATCTTCCCTGCAGTTCTCGACACTGAGAAAGGCCAAATTAATAGATTTGGGAAAATGCCCAACTAGAAACAGATATAGAAATATATAAATGGTTCTATCACAATATTTAAAATGCTTAGTCATCTTTTCCTGTGGAATTTAAAATGGTAGCTGTGATATTACTTTGCTCAAGACTACAAATATTTCACCTAAATATTTAAGTTAATATTGAAAGTATTATGTCGAATAGGAGTGTGATACTATATATTTAAATTTAATATTATGAGAAACATTCAGAAAAAAATGTTAACATGTTTATTTTCTTAAAAAATGCTTTCTTCCCTTCTTTCCATATTATTGCAAATGTCAAATTTTTAGTTTTGAGTTTTTGTTTATGCATTGAAAAAGCAGACAGGAATGGATTCAGTGGAGTGGGTCAATGAAGTGTGATTTTAGTCATTTTGAGAGATGGGGGTTTGAGGAAGCAATGTGTTTAAGTTAAAATGCTGCTATCAGAAACCATATAAGCATATTTTAAAGCTTTTTGCATTCTTTCATATTAAATCCACCTATTGTTCTTTTGTGGTACATTTTCACAGTGTATCAAGGTAGAGGGTACCACATTTGGTCTCCCTTATCATGGAAAGAGGACAGGGAAAGACTGGCTGCTCCAGAGTTTATTTAATGTACAAATGCCTGCCCTCTTTGTGGCAGATTCTGTGATTTTTCTGACCACAAGAAGGAAATTTCAGATATGATTGGAGAGATATTGGTCAAAGAATTAAACAGAAAGTTTTTTTTTCTACAAAAGGTAAATTGTATAATCTTAAGGTTTTCTTTTTTTTTCTTAGTTTCTTTTTTCTACCAGTTCTGCATATTTGAAAATTTTGCATCCTATTTCCATTCTATTGGTTTCCTACAAAATATTCACTAACATATTTAAACTTACAATTTCCTAATAACTGAGAGCATTTAATTTAGATTTTATTTCTCTCCACTCTTTGGGCTTCTTCCCATCTGCTTATGTTTAAATCATCTGGAATTCAATTGTGTAGTCTCATTTTAAATATGATTTTTGCAATCCACATTTATTTGATGAAAATATATTGCTAATTTCTTTGCCTTAGTGATTTTTTGAGAGGAGTTCTGAGTGAGGTAAATTTCCTGGGTTTTTTTCTATGTCTGAAATTTTTTTTTGCTCTCACTCTTGAATGATCTTTGATTGGTTTGAGAATTCTTGGTTCAGCACTTTGAAGATGTCGCTCCTTTATCTTTCTACATCCAGGATTGTTATTTAGTCTGTGGTCAGTGAGTGTTTTTCCTTTGGAAATGACGTGCTTTATTTTTCTCTGACAGTAGTAGTTTCTGAGGTTTCTCTTTATATTTTTGTCTTGGAAATTTATTCCATATCTATCTACTCAACTGTGTTCATGTTTTGCTGTTTTTTCCTCAAGTATTACTTTATGTACATTCTCTCTCTTCCTCTCCCCATGTTCCTATTAAAAATCAAGATGGTCTGGGTCTTATATCCCATGTGTCTGTTTTTCTCTTATGCTTGCCATATTTTTATCTTTTGTGCCAGCTATTTTGGGACATTTCTCCAACCCAAAATTGAATCTTAGAGTTCTTATTCCACCAAAACTTTGCTTTGTATTTGAAACTGGCTCTGTATTAGCTTTCTGAAAATGCTTTCTATCATTCTCAACATTTGGTGGTGGGGAGACCCCATTCTGTGTGCCGAATCAGCCGTCTTAAATCCAGTGTCACTGCTTGTTTTTTTCTTTCACTTTATCAATATATAAGTGGAGTTGAATACACAAAACAGAAAGAAAATAGAAGAAACTGGTTTGACTGTCAAAATACAATATATTGGGGGCTTCCCTTGTGGCACAGTGGTTAAGAATCCACCCAATGCAGGGGACACGGATTAGAGCCCTGGTCTGGGAAGATCCCACATGATGCGGAGCAACTAAGCCCGTGTGCCACAACTACTGAGCCTGCTCTCTAGAGCCCACGAGCCACAACTACTGAGCCCACGTGCCACAACTACTGAAGCCCGTGTGCCTAGAGCCCGTGCTCTGTGACAAGAGAAGCCACCGCAGTGAGAAGCCTGTGCGCTGCAATGAAGAGTAGCCCCCGCTTGCCGCAACTAGAGAAAGCCTGAGAGAAAGCCCGCGTGCAGCAACGAAGACCCAACGCAGCCACAAAAAAACAAAAAACACCAATATGTTGCAAACTTTGATGCAGCAACATCTGACAAATGACTCTGTCACCTACAATAGGCACTGTTCTAGGCATCTAGGATACAACAAAACAGGGGGAAAAAGTCTTTGCCTTCCTGAAGCATTCTAGTCTTTTCTAGTATTTTACTAATACAGTTACTGTGACAGTAAACTATTTTAATAATATGGAGACTTTTTCATAACACTAATATAAAAATTACTCATTTTTATGTATTTATTGATTAGCAATGTTTACTGCATATCTACATATAACCTACTTTGCCATGTTTTGGGAGGCTACAGAGATCATCAAAGAAAAATGAGGTCTCATCAAAAACTCAAAACTAATATATCTTAAACCTGTAGGAAAAAATTAAAAATTATGGAACACACTCCCAATTAATTATATGCATATTGATTTATGAAATTTATTTATTAAAAATTTATATCTTAGGGCTTCCCTGGTGGCGCAGTGGTTGGGGGTCCGCCTGCCGATGCGGGGGACGTGGGTTCGTGCCCCGGTCCGGGAAGATCCCACATGCCGCGGAGCGGCTGGGCCCGAGAGCCAGGGCCGCTGAGCCTGCGCGTCTGGAGCCTGTGCTCCGCAATGGGAGAGGCCACAGCAATGAGAGGCCCGCGTACAGCAAAAAAAAAAAATTATATCTTAAATTTTGGTTATATCACACTACTGTGTGCTTAATAAAATATGCACAAACTAAAAATTTTATAAGCATAATAAAGGTAAAATAAATGAAATGTGTTTTTAAAAGTTATTAATGGTGTAAAATGTACTCAAACCTTAAAAGTTTTTCTTCATGTTCTGGACCCTAGGATTTCAATAATCTTGCTGGCAAAGTACTTTCAAATTACCATTGGATATTTTGAGAAATGTTTACTGTGACACCCACCCCTGGCTCTCAGATCTCTGTTCCCATGTACCGTTTTAATTGTGCCATCACCAGGAGCCTGTCCTTCCTGGCCCACAGTCACAGGCTGACCTCTACCATATGGGGTTCGTTGCTAGCATGCTCCAGGCCCACCGAGCTATAAACCATGTCCTCTAAACACTTAGTGTCAGCATTCTGATATTGCAAATTATGAGCCATCTAATATGATAAACTAATCTGTACTGATGGGAAAGGGTTACGAGAGCAACTACTGAATAATACTATCATTGAGCTTCTAGAAACAATGCCCTGGTCCTTGATACAGTGAGTCTAAAAGTGACAGTTGCAGGCAAATTTTGAATTGTGTCATTTTTCCCAGTGAATAGAACAGATGTTTTTGGAACAGAACAAAATGACATTGTGTGTTTTTTCAATATTGTTCTTGAACATCCCTTTTTCAACATATTTTTGATGCTACTCAGCATTTATTTAGTACCTAATAAGACAAGTATTAATTACTTTTGCCTAGTTTACAATTACATTTTCCTAATAATTTATTAAATATATTAAAATCATTTTCTTTCTGGTGAGAAATTGAAATCAAAGTTAAAGTGTTTAAGGTTACACCATAATATATTAGTCTGGGTTCATTTAGAATCATTTGGAGATCTATCTATCTATCTATCTATCCATCTGTCTATCTATGTATCTATCTATGGATCTGTTATTTGTGAGAAGGATTTGACCTCACATAGCTGGGAAAGTGGTGAAGCTGTCTCTGCAAAGCTGCAGCCTTGGTATCTGAAGATGAACCTTGACATCCCAGGGTAGGTAGTTGAGATGGGAAGATGGATGTAAATTGGGGGAAAACAGGAAAAAGCTAGAGCCTACAGGAATTCTCTGAGGCCCACAAGGATAGACTGAAACCATTTTAATATTCATTACCTCTGACCTTGATGGCACAGGTGTCCTGCAGAAGCTGAAGCCCTTTATCACTGAATTATGCAACACACACCTGGCCCAGGTGCCAAAGAAGCTGAAGGGCAAGTTTGAGTGCTTGCAGGCCCAGCCACTGCCAAGGAGGTGAGTCAACACTTAGTGACAAACTGTGTGAACTACAAAACCATTGCTGCTTCCCCTCTTCTCTCTAAATCTCTCACAAGAATCCTTTTTATGGTCCACCCTAATTGGAAACATACAGAAAAGGAAATTCTGGGAAGTGAATTTCAGCTTAGCCAGAGTTGCACATTACAAAGTCACCACACCTAGCATTCTGCATTGAACCACATTTTGCTAGTTCTACTGTAATTTTCCAAATCTGTTCAGAAATACTGAAAGCTGCATTTCTAAAATCAGGTTACATTACATATTTGAGTCTACTAAGTATAACTTTGATAACCTGGAAGGTAAGCGAGCAGGTGAGAGCAACCATCAGAATGGTTAATTTGATTTAATAATCAAATCAATTGCATGTTTTACTGAGCTGATCATCAGAATGGGTGATTTAATCATCAATACAGGGAAGCTTCAAAGAAATTTTGAAAGTTTAGCTCTATTTATTTATTTTTTTTTTTGTGGTACACGGGCCTCTCACTGTTGGTGGCCTCGCCCGTTGCGGAGCACAGGCTCCGGACGCGCAGGCTCAGCGGCCATGGCTCACGGGCCCAGCCGCTCCGCGGCATGTGGGATCTTCCCGGACCGGGGCACGAACCCGCGTCCTCTGCATCGGCAGGCGGACTCTCAACCACTGCGCCACCAGGGAAGCCCTAGCTCTAATTTTAATAGCATTATCCTCATATAAATAATCAGTAAGAAACACTCAAGGCATAGCATATCAAGAATTTTATCTCACAATATTCTCAGAGGTAAATTGTCATTTCTGATTGCAGTGCTTTATTTGGTCATTGTTTATTGTGTCTTTTAAAAATTTTATTAGTAATCATCACCTGAATAATCAATAAAAGTAGCATTTTTCCAGAGTAAAATCAAGAAAAGAAATAGATTATTTACTCTCAATAGAAATGAGTCTGCAATCCTCTCAGCCACTTAAGAAACATAGCTACCTAGTTTTGGGGAAATTTCTTTATCTTGGACATTAACCCTAGATTTAAAGAAAGAATAGAGAAAGAACTTTGGATTTTTATCTTTAATTTCAGAAGAAAATGAAAACAATATAAAAAGCATTAGAAAAATAGTATATTTGAATTTAAATCTAGAAATTGGAATCTATAAAAATTGCAGTACTAGTCTTTCAAATCTAAGTGAAGGAAAAGAGAACAAAGGATGCAGGGTTTAAATACATACTACTTTTCAACTACTTTTCTGTTTTAAAATATTTGAAACATACTAACCAACACAAAGAAGAAGGTAAAGTTCATCAATAAGCTCTTCAATTCATATAGTTGATTGACATGTAGATAGGTAGAGAGAGAGATACATCAACAGATGTTAGATATAGATAGATAGATAGACAGATAAGTAGATGATAGATTTGAAGTGGAAATAAATCTGCCACCCTGTAATTACAACCCTTAAAAGTTACAAATATTAGTAGTTTGCTGTGGCTTCAGATATATTTTTTCTACCCTTGTCTTTATGTTGCACGCACAAATGAGTACATACATACACAATTTCTTTTTAACTAAAATGAGATTACACTTTACAGAAGTTTTCCACTTAATATGTTACGGACATATCTTAGTACAAAGACATATTACATTTTTTCCAGATACTTCTGTAGTATTGCATTACATAGACACACCATAATTTATGTAATCAGTTTATTATTTGGAGATATTTAGGCTGTTTCTTTGTTGTTGTTTCTTTGTTTTGCTATGTAATAATTCTGCAGTGAAATCCTTGTATATTTGTAAGATAATTGCTTACTTACTGCAGAATAGATCCCTATAAGTGGAATTGCTTGATCATATTTTTTGTTCATTTTTAATCTGAACAGCGTTCACACCTATTGTTTAAAGAAAATGTCCTGTCCCTTCATTTTCAACAGACTGGAAAAGTATCCATCTTTGAAAATTTATGCTAACTCTTTATTATAAAAGGTATAGTTTTTCATTTTAATTAGCATTTAAAATTAGTGAGGTTGAGCATCATATTGTATGTTTAGTGATCAATTTTTTCTTCTTTTATGAATTAGCTCTTTATGTAATTTGCCTATTAAAAAAAAACTTAGGCTGTTCATCTTTTCCTTAGTGATCTGTAAGTACTTTACATACACTTGGAATATTCTTCTTCTGTATTTGTTGCGATTTTTTTGACTTTTGATAGTATCGATAGAACACATACATAAATATGAAATTTAGGAAATATTTTAAAAGCCCCATCACTTTATAGAAAGTCTACTATCACTGAGTTCAAGAAACAGAGCAGTCACCCCTGTTGTTCCTTATGTGTCACACCCCTCTTTCAACTATAAAAGGCACACTATCTCGGCTTTCATATCAATTACTTTCACATTAATTGCCCCCTTATTTTCTTTACAGTTTTACTACCTATTTGTGCTTCCCCATGCAATGTGGTTTGGTTTTCCCATTCCCCCCGTCACACACACACAGAGACTTTGCTCCTATAGTTACTACTGTTTTTCTTTCTTTTCACCATCAATATCTCCCTGTTCTCTGGATACTCCAAACATCCACTGATTCTTTTATTTTAAAACAAAACAAACCTCCTTTGATTCCTCATTGTCTCCCAGGTCTTTTACACTCCTGTTTTTTTTTAAATCAAAACTTTCTTTCTGTAGTTTCTCATTTTACATTCACTTTATTTATTTATTTATTTTTGGTGGTAAGATATACATAACGTAAAGTAGACCATCTTAACCATCTTTAAGTGTACAGTTTAGTGGCATTAAGTACTTTCACACTGCTGTACAACCATCATCACTAACCATCTCCAGAACTTTTTTTCATCCTAAATGAAAAAGCTGTATCCTTTAAACAATTACCCCCACCCTTCTTTCCTGTTAGCGCCTGGCTGCTCCGTTCTACTTTCTGTATCTTTGAATTTGACAATTCTAGATAATTCATGCAAGTGGAATCGTATAATGTTTGTCCTTTTATCTCTGGCTTATTTCACTTAGCATAATATTTTCAAGTTTCATCCATGTTGAAGCATGTCATAGAATTTCATTCCTGTTTAATGCTTACTGATATTCCAGTGTATGTATGTACATATTCTTTATGCATTCATCCATCGATGAACACTTGGGTTCTTTCCACATTTTGACTATTGTGAATAAGCTTCTCTGAACAAGAATGTACAAATATCTGTTTGAGTCCCTGCTTTCAAATCTTTTGGATCTATAACTAAAAGTGTAATTGCGGGGTCACATGGTAACTGTATGTTTAATTTTCTTAGGAACTGTCATACTGTTTTCCACAGCAGCTATACCATTTTACAACAAAGTTCTGTGGAACATATTTTCTGTCTGATATATCTTGTATATAGTTTGGGAATTTTAAAATTGGGTGTCATGAAATCTGTTACTATGTCTATTTATGATTTCTGGGTTACCTATTATTTTACATATTGTCAGTATTTTTATTTTTATCACCCATTATTACACGTTAAATGCAATGACAGAAGATACATTTTTGTAGAATATTTCTGAAAAATATTTACCTTCACATATGCCATTATTTGTGTGAAGAAATAGATTTTCTAAAGCCATCAGATACTTCATAAGGCAGAATTCTAGAATATTATCCAAGGCTACATCATGCTATTAAAGGCAATACTCTAGAATGTAAGCCATATGTGGCCAGATTTCATCTTATTATCCTGTGTCCTGGGTTCCTAGAATAGAATGTTGCACAAAAAGTTGCTCATTAAATATTTATTGAACTTGAATTAGTTAATCCTGTATTGTATGCTTCACTCCCTGTGGTTTAGCTGTGGGTACCTGAAAATCAAACTAGAGCATTTTGGATGAAGTTAGTCACAATATTTCCATTAGCTTCTTTCCCTCTGGGATACGAAAGAAAAGATTAATGCTTCCCAAAATGTGGCATGTGTCAAATTATCTCCTATGGTAGATATTTGAAGAAGATCCCTGTGATATTTCACCCTGTTCTCATAAAAGTACTTAGAAAAAAATGTCAGCATGCAATTGTTATTCTTCAGGGAAGATATTTTGGATGGTCATCATAATAGTTAAAGTCTAGTTATATCTAGAAAGATATTGTAAAAATATTTTAATAATAAACACCCTGATAACTGGATCATCTTAAGTTTTATAGACCATAAAATGTGTAATTTACAGCCTCACTAGCATGACTTTGATGTGAGCGATGAGACTTTGTCTTATAAATTAAACAATCACCACTGAAATAGTAAACATTTAAGGTCTTTAGACTTCATTAAACATAGAATGAGGGAATGACTGATTAAGAATACTGTAAGTAGTGATCCTGGAAATAAATAAAGGTAATCTTGATATAAAGATAGACTTTCAGGTACATATGGAGAGTGGACTTTTGACATGTTTTACTCATTGAAGTGAAATTGAAGTTTGATGATAATCTATTAGAAGCTTTAAAAGCCATTGTTCAATTTCTTAATATTTTGTTCTAGGCTTTGTGGACATGGATGCACATAGGTACATGATTTTAAGAAAAAATATTGATCTTCTTGTTCTAGCATTATAGTGCACTGGATATAAAAATAATACCCCACTATACTTGATCCATAAATTTTGGTAAGATGTAGCAAAAAAAATACACACACGTGTGCAAACAAATCTGTTCAAAATGTTCACAGCAGCTTTGTTGCTGATACGAAATAATTGGAAGCATACAAATTTCTATCAATAGGAGAAAATATATATAACATGTAATAATCATACCATGGCATACTATACAACAATGAAAATGAATAAAATAGTGTTACATGTATCCACCAAATGGATGAATCACACAAAAATATTGAAGAAAATCAAGTAACACATTGTAGAAGTATACGTACAGCTCAAAACTTTAAAAACCATCCACACAATTATATATCTACCTGTGCATTTATTTACGTGTGCAGCTACATATTAATATATATTTGTGTATATATACGTATATATGAGGAAGAGTCAGTAAATACTGGAAGAAAAAATACCAAGTTCAGTTTAGTTATTTTTATTTTTTGTTTATTTATTTTTGGCTGCATTGGGTCTTCATTGCTGCGCGGGCTTTCTCTAGTTGCAGCGAGCAGGGGCTACTCTTCATTGTGGTGTGTGGACTTCTCATTGCGGTGGCTTCTCTTGTTGTGGAGCATGGGCTTTAGACGTGCAGGCTTCAGTAGTTGTGACTCGTGGGCTCTAGAGCACAGGCTCACTAGTTATGGCGCACGGGCTTTGTTGCTCCGCAGCATGTGGGATCTTCCCGGACCAGGGCTCGAACCCGTGTCCTCTGCATTGGCAGGCGGATTCTTAACCACTGCGCCACCAGGGAAGCCCCAGTTCACATTTTAAATTGGTAAGATTAGTCATAACCTCAGGGTGAGGATGGAAGAAAATGTTACCAAGGAGGAATAAAGCAGGGGTTTAAAGCATATTATGTTTGTAATATTATATATTTTATATTCTTCATCTATTGTATTTTTATATTCCTGTGTCTCAAATATTCTAGAATAATTTAAAAAATGAAATCAATACAATTTTTTACAGCTCCAAAGTTGTCTTTCCTCCCTTATCTATGATCATCAATATAAGAAATAAACATTTTATGGTTCATTCTCATCTTATATAATTGATTACAGGGAAAAAAGGCTAGTTAGCATGTAATATCTAACCTCAAGCAGACTGTGGTCAATCTTCCCAGTAGCTACAGTTCAGAATCCCAGCTCCTAAGTGTAACTTGGAAGATTCTTCAGTTTTTGTCCCTTATTTGACTCTGCAGCCACTTTCTCCACATATCACAATGTTGCATCAAATTATCATTTTTCCCAGATCACAAATTACAACATATACTTTGTAATTTTACACGAGATGTTCCCTTGGTTTGAGATGCCTTCTTTACCCTTGACTAAAATAAATTTACATCTTTCAAAAGGCACAGCTTTGGGGGATCGATTTTATTCCTGAAACCCCGAGAATGGTTAGTTTTTCCTCTGAGCGCAACTGTCTCTGTTCCAGAGGTCACATGCTGCCCGGCCTACATCCATACTCATGTCTGTCTTTCTAAGTAAAATACGAACACCTAAAGAGCAGGAGGGGTGATTCAGAATCTCTAATGTGAGGAATTCGAATGCATAATGATCCTAGGATCTAACAGTAGATTCTCACTAATGGTGATTGTGCTGTGGTGTTCTGAGAATGGACCCTAATATTTCTAAAAATTTGGGGACCAGAAGAGTGCTTACTCTGAAGGTGTAAGCAGCTTTCTGCTTCATTGTATGGCAAATATATATACTTCTGCCGAAAAATTTCACTGTCCTGCAAAATAAGGGAGAACATTTTTTGGTCCAAAACAAAAGATATCTCCTTCTGGACTGGTAGGTAAAGACCGGCAGCACAGTGGTGGTAGGGGGGACAGACCACAAGTGAGCTCTATAAATGCTCGTCTTAGTCATATCTGAGAGCAGGTTTCAGGTTGCTTTTTTGGGTGGTAATTTTTTACTTTAAGTCAATCACTAAATTTAAAAAATAATACAGCCCTATTTTATTTGCACTGGGGGCAATAAGTATGATTGCATTTGAAACATATCAGTAAGCAGAAACTAAAAGTGTAATTGCGGGGTCACATGGTAACTGTATGTTTAATTTTCTTAGGAACTGTCATGCTGTTTTCCACAGCAACTATACCATTTTACAACAAAGTTCTGTGGAACATATTTTCTGTCTGATACATCTTGTATATAGTTTGGGAATTTTAAAATTGGGTGTCATGAAATCTGTTGCCTGCAAGAGTAGATAATGAAACCAGAGGTAACTTTAATATTTCTAGAAATATTGCTAGAATATCTTGCAGAACTGAAAACCTACCACCAATACAGATTTGTGGAAAATGTAGTGTTCCTCTGGGGTTTCCAAAAATTATATGGGAAAAAGAAACTCGTAAAAGAATGAACTTTCCAAAAGGAAAAGGAAATCGGGAAGGTAATGGCAAAGGGGACCTTATTTATTTTTATTTTTTGCGGTATGCAGGCCTCTCCCTGTTGTGGCCTCTCTCGTTGCGGAGCACAGGCTCCGGATGCGCAGGCTCAGCGGCCATGACTCACGGGCCCAGCCGCTCTGCGGCATGTGGGATCTTCTCGGACCGAGGCACGAACTCGTGTCCCCTCCATTGGCAAGCGGACTCTCAACCACTGCGCCACCAGGGAAGCCTGGGGACCTTAATTTATACGCACAGCTTTTGAGGTCTGGGAAAAACATGAGCCTACAGTTGAATATATAATTGAATGGAGAAAAGAAAAAGAAACACTTTTTAAAACTTTAATGGTACCAAGAAATCTTTGAATTAGACTTTTAAAAGAGCCTTATAAGAAGGACATGAACTCATTTACTTTGCCACTATCTATCCATGGACATTTTAGTCCTTCCAGTGGTTACAGCCTAGGAAAAGTACTACCTGTTTTATTAATCTTTTGTCCCCCTACAGCACTAGATTCATATACCGGTTATTTTTAATGTAAGATATAAATTTTTTTTAAATGTCAGAACAAATAGAGACGATGGTAACTAGCAAATATATGAAAAATCATATGTTATTTCTTACATGAGCTCGTAAAATAGGTGTTCTGGTTAACTCTAATTTTACTTCTGAGGAAAATGAGGCTTAGGTCCAGTTACGTGCCGCAAAGCATCATGGCCTCTTAGAGGGTAGTTGGGACTTGATCGCATGTTTTCAAACCCCAATCCCATCCTCTTTCCTTTGGTCCACCCTCTGTCCACTTTCTAGGTACAAAGAATAGGACTTTATATGCGGGATATTTCCATGCAGCCTCCCAATTCATGCTCATTCTTGGCCCTGACTTTTCTCTCCCCCTTATTGTATTGTAGTTTTCATTTTACCAACATCCACATTTTGTCTGACTTGACATTTCTGGAAATTCTTCAGCCACTGAGGAAATAATAGCTTTCATGTTTTAAAAGGATCATTTCCCACTCCAAGGCAGATTGACCTGTATCCTAGCCTCACACTGAAGACCAAACAGCAGGTGTTTGACTCCTGCAAAACTCCCTAGCTCACAACCTCACTCTCTTACTGTTTTCTACCTCTTAACCTGAACCCTGACCTTGTTTTTGATTTATTTTTTGAACATGATCTGCTTATATTAACTCTTAACTCTTTGAAATGGAATCATATACAATATATGTTTACTTGGAGCAATGACATGAGACTATACCTCATGAACGTCTAAGGCAAATTTCAAATGCACGTACACAATTGGCAGAAATATAATCTAACAAAAATAGATCCACATCAAACTCATTTAAATGGTTGCCTATTGGTGAGAGAAGAATGTGAGTGAGGATTATGGGTTAAAGGAAGTAACCAAATAAATATAAAAGGAAAGGGATCTTGAACCAATGGTTATAGCATTTCACAAGACAGGGAGTTTCGTTAATTCAATTTTCTGTTTTCCTTCAAGGTTCAAAAAGCTATAAATCAATCAATGATACACCAAATGTATTAGAGCCATTGCCGTAGAAATATGATGCCAAATCAGTGGCTTAAAACAATGCACATTTCTTATCTTACAATTTCTGTGTCTCAGGAGTCCAGGAATCCAGCTTTGCTGGATTCTCTGTTCAGGGTGTCACCAGGCTACAATCAAGTGTCTGCAAAGCTGTGGGTTTGTTGTTGTTGTTGTTTTGTTTTGTTTTACTTTCCTATCTTTATCATTGATTTAAGGATAAAATTACATATAGACAAATGCCTAGATCTTAAATGTATAATTCAATGAGTTTTCTTGTAGCACAAGGATATAAAAATTTCCATCTTTCAGAAAGTTCCTTCAAGACTCTTTCCAGTCAATACCCATACTTATACTCATATTTTTTTTAAGATCAATTTTAGGTTTACAACAAAACTGAGAGAAAATTACAGAGATTTCCCACATACCCAGTGTCCATACACGTGCCTTGCCTCTGCCATTATCTGCATCACTCACCAGATTTGCTGGTTTTTTTCTTGTCCTTTTCTTGCAACCCTGAGACTTAGGACTCAGACTTGGCTCAGGCTTTACAGTTTATCAGCTCTTCCCATAGAATAGTTCTTTCCCAGAAGAATCCTGAGGCCCAAAAGCCGTGTTCGTATCTGGATGCCTGATGGGGAAGAATCTGCTCATTTGCATTGTAGACAGAAGTAAGTTTCGTGCAGCAGAAATGGTGAGGCCCCTTTTCCCTTGCTATCTGTTGTCAGGGACTTCTCTCGGCTCCTAGGACTACCTTCAGGTCCTAACAATTTTCCCTGCTCCACAAACCTCTCACAGCATCACAACTTACTTCTTCAAGGCCTGAAAGGGGACACTGTCTCTTCAGCCTGCCAAGACAGAATCTTATACTAAGAGAAGTGGGCGTGCCATTCCTTAACCTTTGGCACCTAATGGAACCTAACTAAGGCAGTATCATCCTATCACGTTTACATATTTTATTGGTTAGAAGCAAGTTCTGCCTATGGTCAAGCAAGGTGAATTGCAAGAGGCATCATTTATCCAGGGTCACCCTTAGGGCCTGTCGTCCGAGCCGTGCAAAATTTGAAATGAATGAGGCACTTGTAACTTACTCTAACTTAGAGACAGATGTCCACATTACATTACATGAAAAAGCAGAGTGTAGAACCATATGTAAAATATGCTATCAACTATGTTTCATAATTATGTGTGTATGTGTTTCATTTCCTAGATTATTTCTAAAAGAATGAACAAGAAAGTGGTAATAGGGATCCTTTCTGCAGAGTCACTGAGTTGTGAGGGCAAGGAAGGTAATGAAACTTAGTAATTGTCCTCTTGTATATTTTCAGTTTTGTACCAAATACACAGTAGCTTTTCAAAGTGCATAGAGTAGCTTTTCAAAAAGTAAAAGAGATTTCCTATAGGAAACTGTTATTTTAAAAGGTGAAGAATGAGAGTTTGCATAATAGATAATCTAAAATAAAACAGAAACATCTCAGGATCAAAAATTGTTTTCCCATCTAATACTTTACATGGCAAGAGAGTGAAGATATGTTTGTGATCATTGTCTCTTGAAAATCAAAGCTTTAAGTATAAGTTGCTATTCATCACATGAAAGCATGTTTTAGGAGACTAATATGAATATAAATTAATTGATCATAGTTAACTTCTATGGATAAATAGTTACAACATTCTCTAAGCAGAAATTTGACAATGTATTTTACCATCAATACTTTGATTGGTATCACATACTCTATAGAGTCAATTATTATGAAGTACTCTGGTTTACAAGTTTACAACCGATCATATTCCAATGGATACACGTTCTAGTGCGTTAACTAACATGGAGATGAGACTTTTATTTCTCAGGCATCATGGGATCCGTACTCTAAGGAACGCAATCACACTTCAAGAATCACCGCACTATGTTATTGCTCTCTTTACATCCCAGAGATGGAAGAGACCAAGTTTTTCATTTGTACACTTTCATTATCCATCAGAGTGATTGGATCTTAACTGGTCCTCAATAAATATGTGTAGAACCTTTGAAAGAAAGGGGTGATGGAAAGTAGTGAGATGGGTTTTCATAAAAATCTGTATGTACAAGACAATGATTAATATTTGTCTGATAAAATATCATCTTCATTTCTAAATGTCTTAATGATTCCAAAAGTGACTCATAAGAAGGCAAAATTATGTCCATCATCTGAAATGTAGCGTATACTTTTCCAATTATCTAGGAACAGGGATACCAAGGTTAGAAAGTTGTAGGGAATAAAGCTGCTTTGAAAAGTTTCAGCCTGGAATAGTGATAAAATATGGCTCTTCTTGACACAGGACCAGCATAATAGTAACTAAGAGCAAGCAAGGGGAAATGGTACTACCTTAGATGTATTCTGTATTTTCCAGATATTCTCAAGAACACATATTTCTTTGTTAGGCCACTTTTTTAGATATCAGATACATAAAATACCCTCTGTAGATACTGAAACTTTGTCACTAGCAGCATCACACTGGCTCACAGAAATCTGTGTATACATGTATATGTATGTATATATGTACATGAGTAGGTGTGTATAGGTGTGCAAATACTTTCCTAAGTGTTATTCAGAGTTTAAGTACTTAACTTATATTAAGTCGTTTATGCCTTATAACAACCTTGCAAGGTAGATTCCATTATTACCCTCAGTTGAAAAAACTGAGACACGGAAAGGTTAAGGAACTTCCCTTTCTCTAAGTGCCAAGTTCATACCTGGGAAGTCTGGCATCAGAGTCCAAGCTCTCTGGCCATACAGCCTCTCCATGTGTGTTAAAACTCTCTGGCTGGGAGAATCACATCACAGGGAGTTAGACTCTCTAAGTAGCTTTAGCTTAGCCCCCAAAGTGAGGTGGGAAAGGTGAAGCCCAATCACGGAACACATGTCTATGTTGACTTCTTGAATAATAAATTTTTTGATAACAAAGTGTGCCATTGAAATACCCTTTTTTGGCAATATAATTACCATTTGAAAACATACAAACTGGTATGCTTTGTCCCATAAACATACCCTGGAACCATTGCCTAGCTGATCTTACAAGATCCTTCATTTTGACTATTGCTTCCAGTCCTTGAAAAAAAAAATCTGCCGTGAACTTACGTAATGTTTGCATTTCAAAGCACTTCTCTAGATTTTCTCTCAGAGAAATTGGGGAATAAGAAGTATATGTGTCTGCTACATTTATATTTTATGCTCTGTATGAATCTAAGCTTAAACTTACAAGTAGACAGGAAACATAGTTTTTATACTAAGAAATAAATGCAGACTCATAAAAATTAGAATGTATGTTTAAGAAGTAAAATATTTACACAGGGAGATCAGCTCGGTGCTTTGTGGCCACGTAGAGGGGTGGGATAAGGAGGGTAGGAGGGAGAGGCAAGAGGGAGGAGATATGGGGAGGTATGTATATGTATAGGTGAGTCACTTTGTTATACAGCAAAAGCTAACACACCATTGAAAAGCAATTATACGCCAATAAAGATGTTAAAAAATAAAGAACATTTAAATTACTCCATTACAAGCAGACTATTAGCTCTACTCATGTCTACTTCCTCATATCTCCCCAGCATGGAAAAAATCCTCATTTTATCGTATAAATATCTCATTTTATCATAAAAAAGTAAAAGAGAGTTTTGAACAAAAGTCTCACTTACTGGCAAGTCTTAAACCATCTTTCATTTATACTTCTGTACTAGCTTATCTCTACTCAATGTATATACATTGACATTGATGTATACCCACTTTTACTTTTAAAAATTCTGATTCTTGATGACACTCATTTCGGTCTATACATAATTCATTACAATTACTGTCAATAACTCTCTAGTGCCAAGTTCAATTCTACCAGGAGCATAGAAGAGAGTTATGGATGGTTGCATGCTTTTAGGCACCTAAAACTGTCATGAGAGAGTGTCTGCATTAGTTCTAGTGTATACCCATAGACTCCAGTAGAAACAGTACCTTTACAGAGCACAAATGCTGTGCTCTCATCTACAGAAGACGGAAGTAGTATTTAAGACCAGAATTGCAGGGTAAAATTCAGAAGCTTCCTTTGGCGCTCGCAATAACAAGGATTGGAACCTGATAACTTTTGTAGAAAATACTTTTTGAGAGAAGAATCTGGTTGCCATCCTTCTGTAATATCAAAGTTGCTTGTGAATCTTGAAGTTTGGTTGGGAATGTACAACTCCTGTTGGGAGTTAGGACTTGCTTGATGACAGCAGGACCATAAGGCATTTGGAAGGAGACAGAATAATGATGTCATTAGTGCTTGCAACCTCTCTTGGGTGTGTGAGAGAATGACAGTTTAGAGAGTGACTAGGGGTTCCTTAGGCCAGGAGGAGGAACGAGCATTTCCATTGTTATGTGTTTGTTTGTAGGATAAGGGGAAGCAAAGACTTAGAGCTATGCTCAGATTTACTACCTTTGTGGATAGCCCCTCCATGATTCAATAAAAGTTGATTTCCTTAACTTTCTTCTTCAAGGATCAGGGCTGCCTCATTTTTAAAAAATGGAAATGCGCATTTGGAGTCAGCATATATTTCATGTTGCTGAGACTGTTCCAAGATTTGCTCAGATCTTGCTTTTTGCCTTTAGCATTTTGCGGCCCAGTGTGCTTGCTTCCCCTGCATTCTTTTCTCCTGGGTGAGCAAATGAGCCACAGGCCTGCTATGTGTCCATCAGGGATACAGGGGTTGTCAAAAGCCCTCCAGACAGAAACCTAGTTGACTTTCCCTGAAAGGGAAGAAACAGGTTCCCTAATATAACTCTAACTTTTTCTTTAAAATAAGGCATAACCATAAAGTAGTTAATAAACTCTCATGGAATGCTTAGCGAAATCAGCGGGTACGCAGGGGTCAAGATAAGAAAAAGGATGTTTTTCAAATCAACTTGCCAGAGAAACACCTTCTAATGAGTGATGCCCTTTTCAAAGTAATCATCTGAGGAGGTCCTCCTCCGTTTTAACAGAGCTGCCACAGCTCAGAACTGTTGAATCTCTTGAAATTGCCTTCAGAGTTAGTTTATGAGCCACATAAAAAAACCATTACTTTATGGCTATACCTCATAAAGTTCCATATAGAGAATAGGAAAAACAAAGTGAAACGAATGGGGTGTGGTTAGGCCCATCTATAAAATCAGCTGAAAAGTTAGGCTTTGTATCCTTCCCAGAACACTGACACCTGATGTTACTTTGGATGTGCAGTAGAGAGAAAAAGTTGTCTCCTTAGAAATGTATCTGATGCCTGTGCACCTAATTGTACAGTTTTTCATAAAACCTGGCAACACAGAGAATCTTTTTAAGATTGTAGATGAGCTAGTATTATATATGTTCACCTGTGTTTCAGGACTGGATGGATGCCCTTGTAGAACCATTAGTGGAAGTGCAAAACGTTCTACAAGAAAGTTGATTTATTCCCATGTAAGCAACTCTAATGGCTTAATTACTTCACCCACATGGATCACTACCTGAGTTTGTGCCGTTATCCGTTCTCATTTTCTTTACTTCTGTTCCCTCTTACCCGATCCCTGTGTCTCTAATCCATTACCTAATCTGTAGACACAATAACCTTTCTAAATCATACTTCTGAATATGACACCTCCTGTTAAAACCTTGTAAGGATCATGCTTTACCTTCTAGATAAAGCTCACTACTTAGTACGATATTCAAATCTTTCACAATCCGTCCACTTCTTTAGATTGATTAATCTAGTCTCGTCGTATCTCCTTTTCTCCTAATTGTTCTCTAGGCTGATGGACTTGCTTCCAGGAAAGCACCATTCTGTCTAGTTTCTAGAACTCCATTCATGCTACTCAATACATGCTACCTGAAATATCTATTCAAGCTTTTAATGTACAGAACAGCCGTCATTCCCTAGTGGCCCTCTCTTATTTTAGACCAAAGACATAGAATTGTATCTTTCTAGCGATATATATATATATATTTTTTTATCATAGATACCTGTGTGCCTCATTTAAAATGCTGGTTTCTTGAGCGTGACCTAAAGACTATGACACATCAGGTATGTTATGCCCAAGAATTCATATTATTTAAAAATCATACCAGAGGACTCTAATGTAAGTTTTAATACTACATTTTGAGAAAAATTTTGGGAATACTACCCATTGTTCTCAATCAGTGTAGGAAAGTGTTTTGGTCCTCATCTAAAACCTCTACTATGGATAGATAATTAACTATGGTTAGTGGATAGCACTAACCAAAAAGTAGAACCTTAGGAAAGAATTGTTGAAGAATTAATTCTCATGAAATGTCCACAAGCCCTGTTATCCTACTGTAGTAGCTAGGGCACAGAGATGGTTGCAAATAATCATATTCCACATTGCACAAGCATGCTGCTTCGCCCATCAAAGGAGGAGGTATGTTCTTCCCTTTGCATCCTGGCTGGTCCTGTGACTGTTTTGAACAATACAATGCAAAGGAAGTACCATTCAAAGACTTCTGAGTGTAAGCAAGCATTTTGAAAGTCTAGCAGCTTCAGCGTTTTCTCTTTTAAGATACTTTCTTTGAAACCCGGATTCCACGCAGTGAGGAACCCAAGACACAGGGAGTGGCTATGCAAGTGTGTTCTGGTCAACAGCTCCAAAGGAGCTTCCAACTAACAGCCAGTAGGGAGAGCCATCTTGGATCACCGCAGCTCCAGCAACCCTCAGAAAACTGAAGCTCTCGTGAGCCTCAGGAGAGGCAGGGCACCATTTAGCAGAGTCCAGCACTGGAGAAGCATGAGAATTAATTAACTAGTTGTTGGTTTAAAGTAGTAGGCAGTGATAGGTAACTGAAACCCATATCCATTCTTCCCTTTTGTATACTATCACCACCTCACATCCATTCTTCTGATTTTGAAATGCAATATGATTAGTAACTGTACTTCTTAAATGAAGCTAAGATGTAGCTTCTTACAAACCAATTTACTTTTTGCCTGTTTGTATTGAAACACAGATAAATATCACACAGACGCCTCTGGTGTTCGTGTTACATGTTCCTGGTCCACCTCTGACATCAGCTGTAGCACAGGTGGCAGTTCTGGCCCCCCTGTGCTGGCTGTCAGCATCCCAGCCTACCCTCAGATGGCACATCTTCCTTCATTCTGTCCCTACACCTTCTCTACTTGGAGGGAGCTTGCCTGGCCAGAGCCCTACTATATTAGCTTCCCTAGGTTGATCCTTCAACCAATGGTAAGAGTGGATAAATGTTTCAGTCTCCCATCTTTCAGATCAAAAATTCTGGAATAGTCTGTGGGGTTTTTTGATATCTTGGTTGAAAGGAGATCTTTGCCTAAGGGAGCATCCTAATGTACTCTTTCATTGACTTTTCCTGCCTGCTCTACCCACTCTCTCACTCCTGCTTCCTGAGCTCATCTCGCAAATCCTTGTCTCAGTCCTTGCCTTCCAAGGAAATCTCCTAGGTCTTAATCTCAGACTCTGCTTACAGGGGAAGCCAAATGAATATAGTTACTTATAAGCTAATGTTATAAGTAAATGACTGAATGTTAGTGTTTACCCCAAATTCGTGTTGATGCTGTAACCCCCAGTGTGGCTGTATTTGGAGATGGGGTCTCTAAGGAAGTTAATTAAGGTTAAAAGAAGTCATAAAGGGGGGGCCCTTATCCAACAGAATGAGTGTCCTTATAAGAACAAACACCAGAGATCTCTCCTTCTCTCTCTCTCCTGACACACCATGGAATGTGAGGCCATTTGAGGCTGGAGCATTCCACTTTTGACTGCCTGAGTCTCTACAGATGTTTTTTTTTCTTGATGGTTGTGACCAGAGTTTCATTTGTCCTGAGGCCACTGCTAGACAGAAAGTTGTTTCATACCCTCCCTCTGTCCTCTTGGGAGGAAAGCACACAATGCCCATGAGGCTTTCTAAGAGAGTGTGCTGCGAGCAATACTCACGATATAACTTTAAGACGCAAGATGATTCATTTTGCTAAATTTTCATTTCACATCCAGCTTATGGTATTTTAAAGGCTCATCCCTGCTCACTTTGTTCTTCCATCAGTTTTTCACTCACTGCTTGTTTTCTCTCCCACAAAGGTGAGAGCTGTTACCTTAGCTCTTGATTCTCCTGGAAGGTGTTTTCGTACTCACTGTCATAGCTATTAAGGAAACTCTGAGATCACTTTGCATGGTGAGATTTAACTCAAATGGAAAATCAGGAAGCTTTGACCTTGATTTCACCCCATCTCCACTATTTCATCGTTTCTAAAGTCAACATTCTTGAATCAACCCCTGGGTACTTCTCCACTGCGGAATGTCACCAGATCTGAATTTCACCGTAGATACTTTCCCTCAATTTGTCTAGCATCCTTCTCTACGTCAAGGGTTAAAGTTTGGGTATCCTGTAATTTCAGGGCCTGTAGATTAGATACAAGCCTTTAGATAAGTAATTTCATGGACACATTTAGGATAAGAAGTTAATGGATATGATGTGGCACATATATACAATGGAATATTACTCAGCCATAAAAAGGAACAAAACTGAGTTGCTTGTAATGAGATGGATGGGCCTAGAGTCTGTCATACAGAGTGAAGTAAGTCAGAAAGAGGAAAACAAATGCTGTATGCTAACACACATATATGGAATCTAAAAAACAGTACTGATGAACCTAGTGGCAGGGCAGGAATAAAGACACACATGTAGAGAACAGACTTGAGGACACAGCAGGGGAAGGGTAAGCTGGGACGAAGTGAGAGAGTGGCATGGACATATATACACTACCAAACGTAAAATAGATAGCTAGTGGGAAGCAGCCGCATAGCATAGGGAGATCATCTCGGTGCTTTGTGACTACCTATAGGGGTGGGATGGGGAGGGTGGGAGGGAGACACAAGAGGGAGGGGAAATGGGGATATATGTATACGTATAACTGATTCACTTTGTTGTACAACAGAAACTAACACAACATCGTAAAGCAATTATACTCCAATAAAGATATTTAAAAAAAGAAAAGAAAAAGTTAATGGATAACATATTTTTTTAAATGTTGGCAGCTAGCTTTTGCATCTTAAAATGTAAACAGAATAACAATGCAATATACTGGAAGGTAGATAAATAATACTACACAATATTTATTGCCAGATGCTGTGTTAAGGATTTTATTTATATTAAATGCAATCTTTAAAATAACCTTTGAAGATAGGTATTTTATTATTTCTGTCTTACAGTGAAGAAACCAAGGCTCAGACAGGTAGAGTAACTTCTTCTGTAATATCAGAGACAGTAAGTGTTAAAAATGGGATTTGAGTCTCTGATCACTTAATAAATCATGTTGCCCTTCTACTTACAACAAAATAATTATGACAAAATAGTGTCTAGGTTAATTTTTCAGGCAAGCCCATGGAAAAATATTTTAGTCAAGAAATCATTCGGTGACCTTCATTCACGGGGAGTTACTGATTCTGCAAAGAGAATAGAAGCTCTGCCAAGTGGCGAGCAGTAGACCTGTGTCATCCAGTTGTGAAACGAATACGTTCCTCAGCAGGGGGAACCAGTCTCTGAGAGTTGTCGAGGATTCCTTATCTGTAAAATATTCCTATCTTTCTATAACTTCAAAGCAGAATAAAAAGTGTGTGACAACTATGAAATAGTATCCATTTGCTGTGTTCTTATTTGCATTGTTTAACTCTTGAAAATGAGGCTTCTAAATAGCATATGGTTACACATGACAGGCAGGTCTTAAGTCTCACGTTCTCTACTTTGTAAATGATTTACCTGACCAGAGACACTCTGTTTTTCTCCACTGCTAGAGGTTGAGTCTTTCCTCCCTTCCTTTTTCTATATCACTGACTTTGGTCCTTACCTATTTACTGACTCATCCTTAGCACTTTGTAGGACTTTGTCTTATTGTGTTTCCTTTTTCCTCTGAAAGTTTCCAAGTAAAAGAAGGAAGGTATCAGGGGAGGAAGGGCTAGAAAGTAGCTAACCTTCCTGGATCATAGAGTATATTTGGTGGCCTTAGGGAGTAAAGATGCTCCTATACAATTAACAGAAAAAAAAAATGGGTTTCCTCTTTTTGCAAAGACACTTTCCTCAGAATACATCTCCAGTCTGGACACACAAAAAAACAATACAGGTATTCATCCAGCCAGCTAGAGAAACTACATAAACTTGTCAACAAATGGAATGACGAATATCACCAAATTTTGCCACGTCCTGGAGAAGAACACAAGAGCACTAAATCCTGGTCATAAAAGCTTCTCAGAGGAGCCAGGTTAGGGTCGCAATAAAAGTTGTTTTCTTTTTTTTTTTAAATAAATAAAATTTGGGACTTAATTTATTCGTATTCCAATGAATAGAATTATGAGCTTGGAAGTACTGTTTTATATTATCTGGTCAAATCTTTTTTGTTGTTTTTTTTTAATACATGATTAAATGAATACTATGTCCAAAGTCATACAGCAAGTTAGAAGAGCAGAACCAGTTTTGCAGAGTTAGATTCCTTGACAGTTTTAAACTTTCCCTTTGCATTTGATGTTTCTCTTGCCCATTGTTGCCAGCAGCAAAATCTCTTAGAAAGCCTTATGAGGTTCGTGTGCTTTCCTCAGGTACAAGAGGACAGAGAGAGGCTATGAAACAACTTTCTGTCTAGTAGTGGCCCAAGGACAAATGAAACTCTGGTTAAAACCATCCAGACAAATCTACAGGGACTCGGGAAGACAAAAATGGACCGGTTTCTTAAGCTTAAATTAAGATGTGCTACAGTGTTGTGGAACATTGAGCTTTTATTCCCCCTTTTGACTTAATCTGATTGCTAAAATGTTATTTTCATAGTGAACATACACTACTTATGTAACCAAAAAGGGAGAATATTTCCATTTTTATGCCACAATAAAAATGACTGCTACTGGAGGTTTATAGATTGGAAAGTCATGGGACTTTCCCATGATTTCTTCCCTAAGAGACTTACAGAGGTTACACCTAAGCCTTCATCTCTGCTCAAGCCTACCTTTGTTCCATTGGGTTCCCTTCCCTTCTCCGGGGACTTAGTTCCAGGGAAGACGAGCTAGGGCAGCTTCTAAACTAATCGCAGAGAATATTCTCCTGCCTCTAAATCCATACTCACAATATTGTTTCTAATTAGAGACTCATGTTCCCTACTTTACAGATATCCCTAGTAAGTGCTACTTCCTTTTCTGCAGAACCCAAGACAGTCTAGACTTCCGAATTTCATAGCACATACCTTACTGCATTCTCATAGTTCATTTGCATGTGTCCTCCACCAGACTGTGAAGTTTGGGAGGTTAAACTGACTTTTATTATCTCTGTATTCTCAGCATCTAGTGTAGTAAGAAACCCAAACTATTACCGATATTTGTTCAATTTGAAAGAAGGGAGGAAGGGAAGAAGTTAGGATAAAGAGACAAAGGAAAGGCCAATAATTGTTATATATTGTGGTTATAGATTATTTTATAACTTCATTAAACCCAACCTAAAAACATTGTAACATTAAAAAGTACACAGATATTATAACAACTTATAATAATGTGTTTGTGAGAAACTCATCTCTGTATTACAAAACACATCTGTATATGACAGCCTCTGAAACCAGGCTAGCCTATATTTTGGGGTGTGCTAGCACAATGCTCATTTAAATTGCTAGGACATTTTGATTTTAACTATTCTAACATTTTTGAAATGGATTACATTTAAATGTAGAGTTTTAACTATTCTAACACTTTTGAAATGGATTACATTTAAATGTAGAGTTTTAATAATAATTAACATGGAGTATGCATTTTTGTTTATACATTTTAAAACCTCTTGAATATGTCATTGCCCTTTAATGGAGCACTGAAAATAATTTTCGTTAAAACTCAATTTTCTGCCTTCATGATAAAAGGTGGCGTATCAAAGCAGAACAGTCCCTTTAAAAGGCATTTTATTTTACCCCATATCACTAATAAATTATTTGATTTCCATCAATTCCATCATATAGTTGGTTAAAAGTTACATTAATATGTTTGGTGTCTGATAGCGTCTATTGATATGAACATTAAAGCAAAAAAGAGAGTGAGAAAGAGAAAGAGAATTTTTTTTTTCAGGAAAAGAAATAAAATTACAAGATTTCCTCTGGTTGCTGGTCCTCGTGTTTTACTACTTTTGTGGTTGTGTTATACTATTTAGCTTTAATTCCTCCCATTGTAACTTAGACCTTTTCTTCTTGTTCACCCCTTGATGACGATGGAAAACATCTGACTGCTAACAACCCTTACCCCAAACTCTTTCCTCAAAACAATACAAATCTCACTTTTACTTTCATTCTCCACCTGATCTGATTTTTTTCCCAAATTATGTGAAAGCATAGTAGAAAAAATGGACTAGAAATGATAGTCTTTTGATCAGTCTACCATGTACATGAATTTCTTTTCATTAAGTACTCTAATATTGTAAACTGTGTTGAGATGACAGAGATTCCTCTGAATAGAATTACATATTTTATTATTATTTTTTATTTAAAATAATATAATATAGTATATAATGTATAAATATATTATGAGAGAAAAAATAAATTCATATCTTCCGTACTCTACTATATTTGTGTTTTATTTTATTTATAAAAGCAGTAGCTATAGTTTTAATTTGAGAACAAGTGGAAGGGAACCCCTGTGAGGTTTTAGTGCCCATTTGCGTATAGCTGAGCATTTTCTCATCAGTGAGAGGAAGGAGGAAATGTGAATTAAGAAATCTTTAGTAAAGTGCCAGTGATTTAAGTCCACTAGACCATTAACCCAGCTCTTACTAAGTCTGCCCAGAAACATTTACATTGACATTTTGTGAAGTTAACAGATTCCTTTATGTTTAGCAATTACTTTAAGAAGAATCTTTTGAAAAATGACCAATACTCATATTTCTTAAAATAAATCAATTAATGCAACTATGGAATATGACTGCTTTCATTTTAATACGAAAAAGTGTTGTCCTGTCTAATCAGATGTGAAGTATTCTCTAGGGTTATTTTTCAAATGCTTCACCATCATTAACATGGATGTCATTGTCCTACAGCCAGACCCTTTCACCAGCTTAACTACCCGCGTTTACTAGAGGGCTCCAACCAGATGCAGCAAGCAGCAAAGATGTCACATGCCATGTGGGACTGTAATATAGTGCACCTGACAACTGGCAGAGCCCTTGGAAATAAGGCTTCATGGTGAAATGAGTGCAATTAAGTGTGTCATTTAATCTTTGCTGTCCCAGAATATGAGGATGTTTAATGTGACTCGTCAGCCCCATTCCAAGTTCCAGACATTTAGAAACTGAATGAGCATAAATAGCAAAAGCCACAGTAAATCAGTCACATAAAAGAATTTATAAATATAAAACATGATAAGCAATTTTGGTCTGCTGGTTTCTTTTCAGTAATACAGCTTAGCATTATAACATATAGTGCTGCTAGAATCATTTCCAATTCAACACATTTAACTTTGCTATGTTATAAGTTCATAAAAATACTATCTCCCTTTGCTAGAACAAACGAACCGTTTGTAAGCCATACTTTCTCAGGGAGGCCAGAGATGTCTTTCCATTCCACTGTCAAACTCAAAACGAGATTGCTAAATTCAGGTTAAGAAAGAGTTCTGCCCTGACCTAGGTTGCAACTCCTATCCAACAGTCATTTTAAAACAATCAATAGTACAGTGAGCCAAAAGTCCAAGATTACAGAAATTGCCCATTTGGACAATTCAAGACAAAAAGAACTAGAACATCATTTTGTGCTTCTCTGATCAATTGTTGTCCTCGGGAAGAAAAAAAAAAAAAGAGGAAAATATAAACTTCCTCAACTCACAGTCAATAAAACAATAGTTTTAACTTTTGCAAAAAAAAAAAGTTATATCCCAACTTGGTAAACGAAAAGGAAGATTTCAGACAGGAGGCCACATGAATGACCTTGAAGAGGTCTAAAGACAAGATTTAAGATCATCTGTGCTAAAGACAGCAAGTGGAAACAAAATAACCAGCATGAATTCAAGACTTTCCATTACAGACCACAGAAAGTATTCTCTTGCTCTAAAATTCTTCTGCACACTGGAAAATTACTTCGTTACTGGAAAACAGTAAAGGAAGGACTGAGTGTCTATCATGATTCTCGCTTTTAACAAAATTTAAAATGCCCAAATGTGCCATGCAAATAAGAGGAATGAGCTAAATCTCCACTAAGATTGGAACAGACATTTTAAATTTGACTGATCTTACCTGAGAGTTTACCTGTGTATAAAATTATATAATGTAGAACTGCATTGGAACTAAAGGAAAGAAGTAAATGCTATCCATTAGCTAGAGTCCAAAGAAGTCTGATAAATTTAATTACAGTCTGATTGCTATGTATTGCCTGATGACATTTCTAAGGCATTTTACAGCATTGTCCCACAAGGAAAATTAGCAATAAAAACAAGCTAAGAAAATGCACTTTCACGCATACCTGATGTATGGTATGGGCACACTCAACAGAGCACACTCAACGAGGTCTATCAGAGGCGAACGTGTATGATGCCTGCTGGATCAGATGGTTCAGTTGATGAGAATTTCAGACAGTTTACAGCCAGACTTTAGGTCCAAAGTCACTCACTGAGAAAGAAAGAAAACAAAAAAACAAAACAAAACTATCCCGAGAAAGCTCAACTAAGGAGAAAAAAAAGGTATTATATTCTAGTCCCTGGTTTATTTAATTCAGAGAGGGCCATTTTGGTGAAAACTTGAGTTTTCATGCTTTTATTTCTGAAAATAAGTGAGATACACCATGAAGACTTGTGATAATTTAAAGATTTAGGTTTAGTATAATGATCAATCCTCTTTTTCATTTCCCAAAAGTAAATTGGTTACTTAACAAAAAGAGCACTGCACAAATTTCAGATCCATATTATTGAGTGACAGAGGTGACTTTTCTTTATTGTTACACATTAATTAACGGTTAACAGTCGGCATATGGCACACGGTGCTCCTTTCACACCACTGTGAGCTGTGCCACAGAATGCTACAGCACCCTTTTAAGAATTTTTTTTCTTTCTCCTTCCTCCCCATATGGCATTCAAGTCTAAAATAAATTTTCCTGCACACACTTTGTGTCTCTATTTAATATTCCATAGTTGGGAATCAAGGGTGGCTAAAAGATGAAAGCAAGCACATGTAAACTTTGAGTTCCCAGTTGGGTCTATAGATGAGGAATCTCATCTACAGGTATGTATTTCCACAGAAGTCAACTGAAAACCAAACTCACACATTTGCTTTAATAGCTAACTCCCTATGACAGCAGGAAATTAAGATTAAATTATTTAGGCCTAATCAACCTACTTAGTTCAATGCACTCATCTCTTCAGGAGTTTGACCTCAGAAATGCAAGGAGCTGAACAGAGACAGATCAAAGTTTGACGCAGGAAATTTGGCTGTGACTTCCAATATGTAATTAGGTTGCAAACTCCAAGGCTCCATAGTGGAGATTTATAAAGTGAATTAAATAGTAGAGAGTCATTACTGCCGACTGGCAACCTCATATTCATTCTCAGACATGATACTAGATCGAAGCATGTTATTTGATTCAAGACATTTGCCTAAGTTATACTGTAAAATGTGTTTTGTCCATAAACACGAGGATGCAAAGTTTACTAGTAATCTATTGTTATTCTCAATTTTAACAGAGAGGAAAGATTTGCCTGAAAATTCCCCACTGCTGAGGACCTCATGTTAATGAATTTGGGCAATGGGTTTTTGAGACTCTTGTTCTCTCCTTTAGTTTTCTACATCTACTGAGAAGTCTTATAGACAGCCTTTGCCCCGTTTTTGTAAAAAAATAGTAAACCTCCTTTTTGATAAACAAAATAACGATAGGCCACTTTAAAAAAAATATATACTATTTTAAGAGAATTTTTAAGTTCACAGTAAAATTGAACAGAAAGTACGGAGTTCCCATACACTCCCTGTCCCTGCACATGCATAGCTTCCCCATTTTCAACATCTCCCATCAGAGTGGTACATTTGTTACAATTGATAAACCTACATTGATCTCTCGTTATCACACAAAGTCCATAGTTTACATTGGGTTCACCTTTAGCGTTGCAGGTTCTATTGGTTTGGACAAATGTATAATGACGTGTATCCACCATTATAGTTTCATAAAGAGTAGTATTATTGCCCCAAAAGCCTCTGAGGTCTGCCTATTCATCTCTCTCTCCTCCCTAACCCCTGGCAACCACTGATCTTTTTTACTGTCTCCATAGTGGTACCTTTCACAGAATGTCATAGAGTTGGAATCATACAGTATGTAGGCTTTTTATTTTTATTTTATTTTTTATTATTTTTTATTTATTTATTTATTTTGCGGTATGCGGGACTCTCACTGTTGTGGCCTCTCCCGTTGCGGAGCACAGGCTCCGGACGCGCAGGCTCGGTGGCCATGGCTCACGGGCCTAGCCGCTCCGCGGCATGTGGGATCTTCCCGGACCGGGGCACGAACCCGTGTCCCCTGCATTGGCAGGCGGACTCTCAACCACTGCGCCACCAGGGAAGCCCAGTATGTAGGCATTTTAGATTGGCTTCTCTTCCTTAGTAATATGCATTTAATATTCCTCCATTTCTTTTCATGGCTTGACAACTCCTTCTTTCTCATGATGAATAATATTCCCTTGCCTAAATGTAGTAGTTTATTAATCAAATCACCTACTGAAGGGCATTGGTGTTGCTTTCAAGTTTTGGCAATAAATAAAGTTGCTATAAACATCTGTGTGCAGGTTTTTGTATGGAAATAAGTTTCTATTCCATTGGGCAAATACCAAGATGCATGATTGCTGGATCATATAACCAGAGTAAATTTAGTTTTGTAAGAAACCAGCAAACTTTCTCCCAAAGTGTCCACACCATTTTGCATTCCCACCAGCAATGAGTGAGAGTTCCTCTTGTTCCACATCCTTGCCAGCATTTGGTGTTCTCAGGGTTCTGGATTTTGAACATTCTAATAGGTATGTAGTAGTATCTCACTGTTTTTTAATTTGCATTTCCCTGATGACATATGATGTGGAGCCTCTCTTTTTTTTTTTTTTTACCATCTTTATTGGAGTATAATTGCTTTACAATGGTGTGTTAGTTTCAGCTTTATAACAAAGTGAATCAGTTATACATATACATATATCCCCATATTCCCTCCCTCTTGCGTCTCCCTCTCGCCCTCCCTATCCCACCCCTCTAGGTAGTCACAAAGCACCGAGCTGATCTCCCTGTGCTATGCAGCTGCTTCCCACTAGCTATCTATTTTACATTTGGTAGTGTATATATGTCCATGCCACTCTCTCACTTTGTCCCAACTTGTAAGCCACTCTTAATAGTGAACTGAAATATTCTTTATTTTACCTTGCAGTACTCGTTTCTGTCTCTCAGTCATGGCTCTATTGGGTAATAAACATTTTTATGATTCTCCAGATATTATGTATTTTATATTAAATTATTCTAGGTGGAAGACAAGAATAATTTATCTACAGTTCATTTATACTTACATAAGAATTTGTACCTAATTTTTCTTCCCTATCATATTACATTAGGATTATTTACTTAAAATAATTGTACTATTTCCCCTGGTAGATTATGCACTCTGAGAGAACAGGAAATCATATCGTATTGACTTTTGTATCCACATTATGTAAAACACTGTATAAAACACAATTGGTGGACTTCCCTGGTGGCACAGTCGTTGGGAGCCCACTTGCCATTGCAGGGGACGTGGTTTCGAGCCGTGGTCTGGGAGGATCCCACATGCTGCGGAGCAACTAAGCCCGTGTACCATAACTACTGAGCCTGCACTCTGGACCCCATGCTCCGCAGTGGGAGAGGCCACCGCAATGAGAGGCCTGTGCACTGTGGCGAGGAGTGGCCCCTGCTCGCCGCAGCTGGAGAGGGCCCGCGTGCAGAAACGAAGACCCAATGCAGCCAAAAATAAATAAATTTTTAAAAACACACACACAATTAGTGCTCAATAAACATTTTAAATGAATAAACATTACATATTATGGGTGTACATGTTACTGATAATATAGAAAGTTTTATAAATATAAACATCATTATTATAAATGGAAAACACATTTTAAACTAAAATTATCTTACCTGTTTTCTATCACTTATTTTGATTTATGACTGCAGATTAAAACTTACAAGAAAGAAAGCATAAAATAAGAGGCAAAATAAATTACCTAGGAATTTTCATAGTATGTGTCAAGAAGGAGAAAATACAGCTTTTAAGATTCTAAATGATCTTAAATGTAAACTTATAGAATTATAGCTAAACTCAAATTGAAATAATTTTAAAAAGATAGAATATTGTTGTCAGTTAGCATGGTGTTTAGAAAGAAAGACACATTTGTTCATTCATTGTTGTATTCATTCATTTATTGTGTAAGAATATGTGGAGAATAAAAGATAATATGAAATACAGTCATCATTTTTATCATGGCTAAAAACTTAACAGCTGAGCTAAAAACCAAAGATACTAAAAGGAAGTACTAAGGAATTTTAAAAAAAGAAAGATAACTTTCAGCTAGGTAGAGCAAGGGAGACTTCATAGAAAGTAGCAGAAGTATTTTGTATTCCTTTATTGGTCTCATTGCTTTTGGTGAAAACAGTGATAGTGTTTAAAAGTAGTTAAGGTGGATGGACCTAGAGTCTGCCATACAGAGTGAAGTAAATCAGAAAGAGAAAAACAAATACTGTATGCTAACACATATTTATGGAATCTAAAAAAAAAGGGTCATGGAGAACCTATGGGCAAGATGGGAATAAAGACGCAGACCTACTAGAGAATGGACTTAAGGATATGGGGAGGGGGAAGGGTAAGCTGGGACAAAGTGAGAGAGTGGCATGGACATATACACACTACCAAACATAAGACAGATAGCTAGTGGGAAGCAGCTGCATAGCACAGGGAGATCAGCTTGGTGCTTTGTGACCACCTAGAGGGGTGGAATAGGGAGGGTGGGAGGGAGCGAGACGCAAGAAGGAAGAGATATGGGAACATATGTATATGTATAACTGATGCACTTTGTTATAAAGCAGAAACTAACACACCATTGTAAAGCAATTATACTCCAATAAAGATGTTAAAAAAATAGTTTTGGTTTGTTTTGCTATATTACATACACTTTTTGAAATGTCATTCTAAAAATAGAATTAAAATGCCAAGAGTTTAAAATAATTTTAATTAGAAAACAGGCTAGGCAAGTAACAGTTCAGCTTATTTTAGGAAACAATTTGAACAGGTTAATAAGCACTTATAGGGAGCGATTAGGAGCTTATTTTAAATCAGTGGACCTACATCAAGGAGAATGATTGACTTCTTTTTAGAGAGCTAAAGGAGCTGTGTGTCCAATTCTTCCTGATTTATTGAAATGCAGCAACAGAAATTGAGTATACAAAACAGCTCATTTGAGCATATAGAGATTGTATATTTGGTAAATGAATTTGGATTTTATCAGCAAGTAGCTTCAGGAATCAAACTATCCATGTGACGATAGTTATATAATGCCATGATTATATTCAAGATGTTTAACAAATAACTTCACAACACTGAATAGGAAGTTTAAATAATGCAATCACTTTGTCCATAATCTGAAATGCTCTAAATCCATCCTTGATCACATTTTTAGCCATAATCCTAAATTGTATTTGTTTCTACCAGATTTATTTTAGGTAATGGAAAAAATTTTACTCAAAACTAAAATATTTGTAATTGGAAATTGAGAGCATCCATGAAGAGACAATAGGAGTAGAAAAAGTGTGATGGAATAGGGTGAGGAACGTATATAAAAGACATGCCACGAAATTTTGTGAAAACAGCAAGAGGTGGGCTATGAATTTGCTTTTGAGATTCATAGCAGCCAACCCAAAAGGGATACGTGAATTATTTACATGATCCACAGTGTTCATAAAGCAAATAATCAATTATTTAAAAGGATCATTGGCAATCTTAACAAGGAGACCAGAGAGATATTTCTTCCCTATGTTCATACTCTATTTGATGGGATACAGTCTGCTGAAACATTTCTATAATAGACACAGGAATGTGTATTATAAAGTTGCTATGCGCATTTCAATGGATATTAATTATACAATGCTAAATGTTCAGGCAGAAAAAAAATGATATGAACCCAGTATGAAAATTCCCAATGAATTAATTTAATCCAAGAATAAAATCAGATTATCTACAAAAATGGATTTTTAACTGTGCATCTTTCTGGTATATTCCATAATTGTTAGTTCTTATACTTGCATTTTTCAGAATGATTAGGCATTAGAGTGTTTGAGATTACACTCACTGAGAAATTCTAGAAAAATTCCAAATGATTTGAAAACCAACTGAGTGGGAAGCAGACGCAAAGATACATTATGTACACTGAGAAGACTAATCTGGATTCCAGACCTTGATTAAAAGCAGGTAGATAAACAAAATAGGCATGTGTGTAGTCAATATTTTCCCCCCAAAATGTAGGGTTCTCTCCAACACAGAGAGAAATAAATGAATGAGGCTCCAAAATTCTACACCAGTAAGCATGGACAGAACATTTTTTATTTGAAAAGCAAATTAAAGTATTACAAAAGTTCTTATAACCCTGATAAAATCTGAATAAATATATCAAATTTTGGATGCTACAATTTGGTGATGAAGTCTTGAAGATAACAGAGTTTTCAGACCATCTCCCTAATTAGTGAGTTAACTTGTCAGATAATTTCAACTGTAAAGCATTTATCAAAGGGATGATTTGGTTTTGTTCAATAGTTTATTAAAGGATTTTAATTTATGTCAATAAGGCCATGTTTTCTGCATACAAAGTGCTTATTACATATAAATTCAACATTCAGTTCATGAATATATGTCATAGAATTATAATAGTTAATAGTTACCATTTGCTATAGTTTTATAGTGTGCCAGACAGGTACTATTGTAAGCACTTTGCAAGTATTAAATAATTTAATCCTCACAACCACTCTGTGAAGTAGGTGCTATTTTTAACCTCAATTTAAAGATGAGGAAACTAAGTTACAGACTGGCTAAGCCACTTGGCCAAGGTCACAGGATTGCTAAGTGGCTGAGCCAGGATTTAAACTCAGGCAGTATAAATCCACAGCAAGTGTTCAAAACCAGTTCAAACCACGGTGGCAAGTGCTAAAGATATCATATGAGCACAAGACACATGGCCTGTACATTCACATAGCTATCAGGGAAGGAACTGTATTAAACAAATACCTGCAATAAATTTGTGTTTGCTTTGGGGACTTACAGTAGGAAAACTAACTTAATCTTTAAAAAGAAGATGAAGATGAAGAAGGCCTGAAAAAAATAGATTGGAGCTTGCCAGGCAAAGGGGGGAGGGGGAAATCCTTTCAGGAAGAGAAAACTGCACCTACAAAATCTTATGATTCTATGTTTTGTTTTGTTTTTTTTGAATGTATCGTGAGGATTTAAAGAGAATGTACACAAAACAAACATGATTACCAAAGGGGAAAGGGAAGGAAGGGAGGGATAAATTAGGAGCATGGGATTAACAGATATAAACTATTATACATAAAATAGATAAGCAACAAAGATTTACTGTATAGCACAGGGAAATATTTTCAGTATCTTGTAATAACCTATGATGGAAAATGATCTGAAATATATATATATATATAATTGAACCACTTTTTGTACACCTGAAACACAATATTGTAAATCAACTATATGTCAATAAAAAAAATTTTAACAGAATGCACACAAAATGTTTAGAACAAGGGAAGGTAGAAAATAAGTACTAAGTAAATATTAGCTCATCTAGTCATTAAGAACAGTTTGTTTTAGAACCATTTTCTTGACACATGAGTTATTTCCAAGTCTAATTACAAAAGTTAGTACATTTATCATTTTAAATTTCCTTCAACTGTAGGAGGGATAGCAACTAAATTAATTAGCCTTATATTTTAATTCTTCGTAATTTTTCTCTTTCCTTTCATATAACATTATTTTCTTAAACAAACTGTGAACAGAAAAATCAAATTCTCTTGAAAGGTGTCGCACAGAAAAATATTAAGCCTGCAACCTGGTCCTGAATTTTGTATTATTTTGAATATGGGGAAAGAGGAACACATAACCTCGCCATATTCTATTGTTATACTTTGTGTATGTGATTCTATGTATTTAATTCAATAATATAGAGTTATCTTGTCAGTCCTGTATATATAGGTTAATGATCTCTACATTGACTGAATTAATAGATTTGTTGCCTTATATTTCATTTCCTACTTCTTCCAGATATAAAGTTTAAGTCTGAAGAGTTTTTAAATTATATAACTGTTGCTGGAAAATGTTGTAGATTATACAGCAGTGTAAAATTATCTTGTAGCAAGTTCCGTTACTTCCGATGTTAACATCATTAACATCACCGTGCTTAAATGATGAAGCATACACTGCTGAATATCAAGGCATATTTACTTCATCAGAAAATAAGTAAGATAAGTTTCTGTTTCAAACATAAAATATTCTATTACCTAACAGAGTTGCAAGACCCAGACCACAAAGATGTGCATTAATATCTTCAACCCAAGTTGAACACAAAGAATGAGAATTAGTCTCAAAAGCAAATGACCTTGTCCACTTGGGAGAACATTTTATGCAACACAGTGCAAGCTACACAGTTATAATACCGGAGGTGTCATTTCTATAATGTGAATTTTGAAGTAAAGGGCATTTTAAAACCACATCCTCAGCCCCTTTTTTGCCATACACTGGATAGCTGAGCGGTACAGAATCGATGATTTGCACTAATACCACAAATCATTGTCATGCGAAGAAAAATAAAAACGCAGAGATCTCAAGCCTTTGCAGTTGTAAATAATTGCATTGATAAAGGAGAAAAAGAATAGCAAAAAGTAATGATTTTAAAGGTAAATTGGTTTTTGTCTTCATAAAAAGGTGTCTATATTTTCGGATTCCTAGTTAATATATGGGTCCAAAAGATGACTCAATCTTGTCGCGTGAACAGAACATTTAGTAATGCCTACCAGTAAATGTTTTGCATTTTCTTAGAAATTCATTGCTTAAAAATAAAAAAAAGAAATTCATCTTATTTCTATGTGTGTCCCACCTGCAAATTCAGTAGATACCATTTTACTTACAATTTGAATCAAGTACATTGCACAATATTATTCCAAATACAAATTTGGCCTTTCTAAATAGATGGAATTCTAGATTTCATTTGCTGTATTTTAACTTTTTTTATCAATTTATTTTTGAATGCAAAATAATATTTATACTCTCAGTTCCTTTTTCAACTTATAAAACACTATAGTGTATACATAATTATGGCCAGATTTGCCTCACAAAAGGCATTGATATCTTATGAAACATGCTTTATTTCTCAATGTGTGAAGGATGGAAGTCTTTTCTGTCCTTCCTTCCCCTCTGCTGCACTTGACATTATGCATTTATGGATTACTCTGGATGATTTGTTAATGGACGATCCTAAGCAAAACTAAAATCAAATTGGGAAAGAAATGGAAAGAAACAGGCATTATTCCCCACCTAATTCTGCAGCTTAAATATGGCCCACTGTAGCCCTAATCATCACCCTGCCCCCTTAATTTTAACGACCTCTGTTTCTGTTTATTACAATAAAAATGGGCAAAACTACAGCATAATATTTGGCTACCTATGAAGGAATTCTTTCCCACCGTTATTATTAGACACTATTATCATAACATTTTTTTTTTTTTTTTTTTTGTGGTACGTGGGCCTCTCACTGTTGTGGCCTCTTCCGTTGCGGAGCACAGGCTCCAGGCGCGCAGGCTCAGCGGCCAGGGCTCACGGGCCCAGCCGCTCCGCGGCATGTGGGATCTTCCCAGACCGGGGCAGGAACCTGTGTCCCCTGCATCGGCAGGCGGACTCTCAACCACTGCTTCACCAAGGAAGCCCCACAACAAATATTTTTTAAAGGATAAAACTGTAAGACCATGTGTAATGAAAGACAAAACACAAGCTATCATCTATCCAAGCTCAAGTCAACAATTTACAATGTCAATGTGTCAATTCCTCTAATGAAGCAAGTGGTCATCTAAAGTGTCACACAGATGGAAACCTGCTGATTGATTGACAGGTTCTGTGATAGATGAAAATCATAATATTGGCTATTATGAAGTAACATTTTTGAATGGCAATATATCAATACACTGTAAGAACCATAAATTATTCCAACCCTTATTCTAAAAAATCTCTCACCTTGTCATAGGGAAAAATTCAAAAGAAGAAATTAAAATAATTTATGTAAAAGGCTTTTTTAACACTGAATTTTATAATGACAGAAATGTATTTTAAAAACTTAAATATGAAAAAAATGGGCACAGTAAGTCATAGTTATATGGTTGATTGAGCAATCGAGAATATAAAAAAATGAGGCAACAGTTTATTAAATAATTTTAATAAAATAATTAAAAACCACAATTTTATAGCCACTATAATTGCAACTATGAAAAAGACATATGTGTAGAAATATAGATATACATATATAGATATATAGAAATATTAGACTAAGGCACAGATAAATATAAATCATTGGGTTGATAGGAGTAATTTTATTTATTGTTAAACATTTATTTAATATTGGCTTAATATATAACTGAGTGTATTGACAACCTGTATTAATTTCTTGGATAGCACAGAAGAAAAAGTAAAGTATTTTGACAACTTTAACCAACTGTCCAAAGATGGAAATTAAGATAATTATATTGACCCTTCTCTTGGAGGTTCTGGTGGGGAATGAGATCTTTAGAAAATTCATATTAACTTATCTAAACCCCAACAAAAAACTCTAAATTTTTATCAACCTGAAAATTTCACTTGGTTTTTCCAAACTTTCTAGAATTATAACAGTGATGTATCCAGAGAAATGTAATCTTTTGAATAGCAGTTTCTACCTTTATTCCTTTTCTACAATTTTCCTTCAAATTCTGTTTCTGTGAGTTCATTTAAATTAGTGGGGTTAATAGCATGCTAACAACTGTAAATAAATTAAAGCAGGGAGTGTATGTGAGGTTGTACATGCTTTTGTGTGTGTATGCAGTACTTTCACAGGGTATTCTAGGAACTTTTCTGACCCTAATGAAAACTAATTGTGGTTTTCACAGAACTGCAAAAAATGTGATAAATCTTACATGCAGTAGCTACTTTCTGTAATGAGAGCATATATATTTGTGGGAACACTGAGCATTATTAAACTCTCTCTCCATTTAGATGAAACAATTCATCTAATCTGTGTTTTCTGTAGAGGTGTTTGCTTTTTATGGCAGTGCCAAAATACCCCCAAATTATTCAAAATTTGAGGAATAGTCTGAAGGTTTTTGCAAAAGTGGTTAAATTAAGACTTCACACCCAAGTTTTGGATTAAAATAAAGCAGTCTACCTTCCTTTTTCTAGCTTCCTGCCTGAAGCTAGTTTAGTCAACAGCCTCTAGTTTTCTAATAATGTGAAACTTCTTCAAGAGACAAGGAAAGGATAACAAATAATTTGACAATCGTGGAAACAAATATTATTTGTTCCCTACTAGGTTTGTCCCTCAAAAATCTATACTCATACAGGATTTTCTAGGAATTGACACCCAACTTTACACACATGCATAAAAGTTGCCTGATTATTCCATCATCTCTGATGAAATTTTCTCTTGAAACTGAGGCACATTAGATTCAGACATTTAGATTATGATCGTAATTTATAGGTTTCAATGCTCAACCACTAAATTTCCTTGACAAAGTGTTGTTAATATGAAATTCATCTTATGTCCATACTTTGAATCCAATCAACCATTTCTCACAGAAATTCTTTGTATTTTAAAATGTTTGCAAGTAACAACATCACACACACGCACACACACACACACACACACACACGATGTCTTTGATGCAATCTACTTCCACCAAGAGATTTACTAGAGACCTAAAACATCAGTGAAGTGACAAAAGGTCTCAATAATAGAGTTTTATTTTACAAATTTATGTTAAGAAAAGGAACACTCTAGAAGCCATCACAGAATAAGAAAGAAAATTTTGATTATTAGCTACCAGTGATTATCTTCTTGGGAACTGAGATGCTGAGTAGAAACAAAGAATGTGCGAAAGAAAAACAAGAAAGAAACTAGAGAGGGAGAAAGACAAAATGTGGGAAAAAAGAGAAACGATCCTGACTTACATCATTTTTATATTTTGGCATTAAAAAGCAAACCTCATGACGCCATCAAATATCCATTCATCAATGTTTTAGTCATTGTTACATGTCCACTCCTGTCCAGTTCTCTCTGCTGAGCCTGGACTGATCTGATGCTGATCTATGCTTGCTTCCATGAGTTAATTTGAATCAGGGCTTCAGGAAAGATACTGGATAACACCGTTTTCTTTGGAGTACAGCAGAAAACTAAGTGCTTCCTCTCTATATAGGACTAGTTTATATATAGGACTTTGCTAGAGTTCCTTTATGCTGTTGATCACATGGCTAATAAATGATCATTTCCTTTTCGGGATCTGGCAAAGACTAACCTGATTGATAGCACTGTTAAATGCTACTATGCCTTCTCATAAGCATAGGGTTTTCTAGATGCCATTGTAGATCTAGACACCTTGTGAGTATTTTGTATACTTTCACTTGTTTTCTGTGTATGGCCTTCATGTTTTGCTCTTTGTCTCACGCCATGAGGACTGGCGATGCTATTTTTTTTCTATTAAATGTAGTGCTTACACACAGAGGGCTGTGAGTAAAAGTCTGCTCTCTGCAGGATGCAGTTCCCCTCTGCAATTTCTTTTTTTTATCACTGTCCTTGAGAAATAACATTAGCTGTCACCCCTCACGTGAAAGAGGTGAGGGAAAGAAAGCCTCCCTCATTCTCCTGTAGTGTCTGTTTCCTTTCAGGTTTTCCCAGAACATGTTTATGTATTTTCTCTTCTTCTCTGATCTTTTGTGGAGGTCTTGCCCTCCTCACCATTTTCATGTTGATCCATTTTGTTTCCCAGTTTCTCCTTTCCATTCGGATCTTTATTTCATCAGCCTGTTTCATTCACCTCATCTCACATCTCCACATGGGAATTTCCAATCGCAGACACCCCTTTTTATCCCTGCTCCCTTCAGGTTTCCATTTGATGATAACTTTTGGACAATTTCAAAGTGTTTTTAAACCAACAAGTCTGTTTCTGTGCTACACACACTCTATACTCAGGATCCCCATCTCTCATGATTACATTCTATAATTTATGAGGGCATAATGGGTGAAGCTTCTGCAGAGTCTCCAGAATTAGACACGGCTTTTTCTTCCAAGAAAGTGAATGATAACCAACTCTCAGAGAACTAAAATTTGGAATTAAGGAGAGAATTTGTTTCATATGCATAAAAGCCATAAAGGAAAAGAGAACAAACATTATACCTCACTCTCAAGAAACATGTAATTTTAACAGCCTGTAGAAGCAAGAGTCTCAAATCCACACGAAAGCATGGTGTCGGTTGCCAAGCAACCTAACTGGCCACAGTTTTTCTTTATGTATATATATATATTTATATTATATATATTTATATGTTTACATACATATATGTGTATATGTATGTAAACATATAAATATATATATATTTCTTTTTCAGCCTTGAGAAATAGAAGACAAAAAATTTATTGAGTAAAGAGGAGTAAACTAATACAGAGGGAGATAAGGGAATTATGAAAAACATAAGGCTTACAAATTACTTATAGCTCTTTAGCTTTCTTTTGTGTTTTTTTTTTTTCTGGTTGAATTTTTCTTTTTTAACATCTTTATTGGAGTGTAATTGCTTTAGAGTGGTGTGTTAGTTTCTGCTTTACAACAAAGTGAATCAGTTATATATATACATATGTTCCCATATCTCTTCCCTCTTGTGTCTCCCTCCCTATCCCACCCCTCTAGGTGGTCACAAACCACCTAGCTGATCTCCCTGTGCCATGCGGCTGCTTCCCACTAGCTATTCACCCTACGTTTGGTAGTGAATATATGTCCATACCACTCTCTCACTTCATCATAGCTTACCCTTCCCTCTCCCCATATCCTCAAGTCCATGCTCTAGTAGGTCTGTGTCTTTATTCCCGTCCTACCTCTAGGCTCTTCATGACATTTTTTTTTCTTAGATTCCATATATACGTGTTAGCATACGGTATTTGTTTTTCTCCTTCCGACTTACTTCACTCTGTATGACTCCAGGTCCATCCACCTCACTACAAATAACTCAGTTTCATTTCTTTTTATGGCTGAGTAATATTCCATTGTATATATGTGCCACTTCTTCTTTATCCATTCATCTGTCAATGGACACTTAGGTTGCTTCCATGTCCTGGCTATTGTAAATAGAGCTGCAGTGAACATTGTGGTACATGACTCTTTTTGAATTATGGTTTTCTCAGGGTATATGCCCAGTAGTGGGATTGCTGGGTCATATGGTAGTTCTATTTTTAGTTTTTAAAGGAAACTCCATACTGTTCTCCATAGTGGCTGTATCAATTTACATTCCCACCAACAGTGCAAGAGTGTTCCCTTTTCTCTACACCCTGTCCAGTATTTATTGTTTCTAGAGTTTTTGATGATGGCCATTCTGACCGGTGTGAGATGATATCTCATTGTAGTTTTGATTTGCATTTCTCTAATGATTAATGATGTTTTTGTTTAACTTCTCTATTAAATAATTTTTATCCAAGTTCATAGAGATAACCTGTACACTAGTATAAACTCTCCCAACCATTTTTAGAAAATATTCTTTATGAGATGTTTTCAGCAAATGAAATTGAAAAGTTCTGAAGTAAAATCCATGTTCTAATAAGGTAAAATGGTTTTTATTTAAATATCATTTATGTATTGTGAGTACATCTCACAGGAATGCAGTAGATCAAGTTTTAGACTCATGCACCTAGATAACATACACCTAGATGACTCAGAACAAATGCATGTTCTTGTTAATTGTGGATTATTTGGGGTAACAACTGTTTATATATGAAATATTTTCTGTATTTAAAAGTTATTTCGGGTATATTTTTTACTATATAGTTAATTGTTCTCTTCTCTGAACTATTCCAGGTCTCACAATAAATAAAATGTCATATACTCTTTATTGTTCTAAGATCCATATTTTTTCCACATTTAAAATCTTTGAAATTGGGATATATTTTTATTACTATCATGCAGGCTGATATATTTAACATTTATATATTTTGTATATATTCATTAAAAATGTGATTTTAAAAGACTCTTAAATGTAAAATAATCTTCATTAAATATGAAAGAAAAAAATTTAAGTAATATGAAAACATTGTATAAAGTTTAATTGGAAGCATATTTTTAAATTTCTTAGGGGTAGATAAAATAATTGTGTCTTATTTACAACTGTGTCTATGATTAAAGAAAAATGGCAGTTTCTAGCTTTTATTGACCAAAATCTTGCACCTAACATTTAATAGTTTGGGGATATTCAATGTCTTGGAATTTATTTTAAACTAATGTGAACCTTAAAAAAAAATTACCTCTATAATAAATATCTATTTTTTTAAATGCCATTCATTACTATGTAAGTTGTGATTTTCATTTTTAATAAAATTAAAACAAATACTTCCCACTCAAGAAATAGCTATTTATCATAGCAGATAATAGACTGGAGACTTTCTCTGATCTTGAAGGACATATAAGTCTGTATACCAAGGAGCTCACTATGTGGTGTGGGATTTTAAAATTAGTATTGTCTTATAGCGCAAAGAATTATCACATGAGCTAATTTGACTTTTTTGTGGTGGGTAGATTATGCTTTGACATCATTTTGAAATCCTTTATTTGACCAACAATTTTATTTTCTAGTTTGGATTTTAACAAGTACATTTTTAAGTCCTTAATGTCACAGCTGTCTTTTCAATGGGAAAAATAGAAAATAAAAATCCTCCTACCTAAAAAGTTAATTTTCTTTATTTCTTTTACTATTTAAAGTTTTATTTCTCTTGAATTTTCAAACTGATAATAGTACTTAAAATAATTTTGGATATAATTAGACACTTCTGAAATGAAATCCACCCAGCTCATATTTCCATATCTTTTGTAATAACGAATTTTTAAGAATAATACATTAAGGTACCAATATGAGCTTTATTCATAGTAGAAAGGAGTTGGTCATAGCCCACCATGGACAGACGGCTAATGAATACCTTTACTTTAGGACTCCATGGCTAGTCTCATTCAAAGGGCTGGCTGCTTCCTATTTTTCTATATGACTATTAGCTACCATGGGACAGTGACAATTAGAAGCAGCAGGACCTCCAGGTGTTCCTCTGTAATTAACCAATTGTGAAGTGTTTATATTAGCGATGCATGGAGGTATCTTTTTATCCAATAGTAAATACACTTAGGACATATTATTTCTAAATAAGTAAGCATAATGGCCCATGAAAATAAAAGGAGTATTCGAAAGGAAAAAAAGATGTCAATTTTAGGCAGTCTTCAAAAGAAGCATCAGGGAAATTTTCTGTGAATCACTATGAAATCTGTAAAGCTGTGGAAACAGACCCAGAAAAAAGCAATAGGCCCTGAAGGGTGATAGCCAAAACCTCAGCCAGGGAATAGCTGACACGTGGATTCACATGGGAAAGTACCACAGTTTATTTTTCACTCTCGTTCAGTTTTAAGTACTTCTGACAATTAAGTAACATAAAAATGAAAAACTGAAAGTGTTTTCTTTTCCTATTTATTAGAAACCAAGCATGTTGAGTGGGATTGTTGGTCTCCATGTGACTTTCTGAAGTTAACTGTTTGTAGAAAATTTACTGCTTACCTCTGTGGCTGGGGAGAGTGACCAACGGTAAAAATGAACACCAAAAAGAAATTTGGCTTATGACAAATCTAATATATATATTTGAAAATTTTCAATGTAGAGCTTAATGCAACCGAATGAGAAGAAGCCTCAAACATCACCTCCAGTGGTCTAGATCTAAACCCTAATCATAACTGGTCACTTTGCTTCAGGTTCAAGTTCAATTGGTGGCATTTAAAGATATCAGGGGTGCCCAAGAGTATCTCTACATAGATATCAATGTCTCAGAGCATCCAATATCATCACTTTTTTTTCAGAATCTATTAGATAAATAATTTCAAAAGATTAAATCGGGGTGGGGAGGAAGCCTCACTTTATGGAGGAGGCATTGAACTGTCAAATAATATCTTAAGGTATTTAATCAACACAGTTACTTGAGATAGATAGCATACCAATTTTAAAGATTAAGAAACAAACCCTGCAAAGTTAAATAAATATTTCTCACTCACACAGCCAGGGATCTTATTTTGTGGAGTAAACAAATAAAGAACGGAGGTGTTGGTACCAGCTCAGACCCTGGATAGAAGGAAGTGATAATGTGTTCTTTTTTGTGTTGTGTGTCCCACCCCTTCAACTTGCAGAAAATACTGAAAAATAACCCAAGCTAAAGCATTTATATGGAAAATATGTAGATATATTCCCTACTTCATTACTTTAATAAACCATCTGAGCTTTTATTTTCTTTCCAGTGTCACTTGTATATGTGACTGGGGTTGGCCATCATTATAAATATGATTTCAATGTCATAATTTAGTTATTTTCCACTATTCTGTCCACATTTTCATTTCTTAAACTCTAAGTTATTCAAGGAAGCTTATACTTTAAATAAAAATGAAAAAATTTAAATATTTGTTGTGTTTAGTAAAATTTAATCCCTTTTTAATAGAACTGACTGAAGAGGATTAAAGACATGAGAAATGAAATGAATATTAAACACTTAGGATAAAAATAAATAGCTTCGTCACTTGAGAGCACAGAGTCAATATATTAAAAACGGCAAAAAAAGAGAGGCATTTCAAAAATTCTTTTCAATTCAACTTCTGCTATAAACTGTTTAAAATGTGATTTGAGGGGACAAAATGTTGCAGATAAAGAAATTTTAGGTCAGTGATGCTCTGAGTATTTGTGAGAAAATAATGTCAACTTTTTCAAGTAATTTAACTCAACTAGCAGAGAAAGTTACTTGTCAAATTTTATCTGTGGCTGAATTTACTGGTTGACTGACTTTATTACCCAAATTCGGCAACTGTAGCTGTAGTTTCCTCATATTGATAGTTATTTCTTTGGTAAAATAAGAATATCACAAGCTATAATGACTACTAGTATGACTGTTACTTTTGGCACTATCACTGACATGTCTAGAGTTTTTACCTTGTGACAGGCCTTGTAAAGAATTTTATATAGATTAGCTTTTAAAAACCCTTATACTAAACATATTTAATAGTTACTACTATTATCCTACCTTTTAATTATGAAAATCCAAAGCTGAGGGTGGTTTGGAATCAAGATTATGAAGGTCTCCCCCATGGCAGAGCCCCTGCCCAACTAATACAGCGTAGTAATAACATTCTATCATGTTACAAGCTGAATTATTCAGATAATATTGAGAATAGAGTAATAGTTGCCTCTTCTTTTAGAAGTGACACATAGAGTGCATGCCATGAGCTTTGCTGTCAGAAAGACCCGTATTTAACCCCTAGGTCTGTCATCTACTATCTGTGTGATTCTATCATGAAATTAAGTTTTCTGACCCTCATAATATCATGGTGCAAAAATTACCCACTACCAACTTTGGCACATGGGAGGAGCAGTATAAACACTTATTGAATAAATTTTTAAAGTCTCTTATATTCCCTTAGGTAGTCAATAAGAAACATCAATCAACTCTGTACCCAACATCTCTATAACCATGACAGTTTTTAGAGGTATTAAATAAGAATGACTATAATAAGGTTAAAAACTAACATTTAGTGTTTAGATATATGATTTATCACTACTCTTTAATATAGCTGCTATTATTAACTAAGAATTGGAGAAGAACAGTGTTTTTTCCAACGTTGGGGTCAGAGACAAGTAGTCTGTGCATCCACTGGGGTCACAGGCACCCATAAACATAATAGAAGAGCAGGATACCCAGGGTTGGGAGAAACAAGATCACTGCCATTTCTTTCACACTCTTTTCCTTTAAATCAAGATTGCTAAGAGTCCGCAATAAGCGGTTTCTTTATTCCCAACTTCTTATTTGTGACTCAATGCAAAACCTCTTTTCCATTCCACATCTTCACTAAAATTGCTTTTGTCAAGGGGAATCTCATTGATTCTGAAACCACTGGATTCTTTTCACTTTTTATATTTCTTGTACTCTCTTGACCTTTGACTCTCTTCATCACTCTTCATTCTGAATCCTCTCTTCTCCTTCCTGAATGCCATATTCTGCTGTTCTTTCTCTAGTGTTCTTGTCCGTTGCCTCTTTATAGGCTGTTCCTATTGGTTTGTCCTTATAAGGATAGGGTTCTTTTCTCGAACCTTTTCTTTTTTTTTTATAACCATTTTTACTGAATTATGGTTAATTTACAGTGTTGTGTTAGTTTCAGGTGTACAGCAAAGTGATTCAGTTATACATATATACATATATTTGTGTTCTTTTTCATATTCTTTTCCATTATAGGTTATTACAAGATATTGAATATAGTTCCCTGTACAATACAGTAAGTCCTGTTGTTTACCTATTTTATATGTAATAGTATATATATGTAATCCCTAACTCCTAATTTATCTCTCCCTCCCCACTATCCCCTTTGGTAACGGTAAGTTTGTTTCCTACTTCTGTGAGTCTTTTTACGTTTTGTAAATAAATTCATTTCTATCATTTTTTTAGATTCCACATATAAGTGATATCATATGATATTTGTCTTTCTCTGTCTGACTTACTTCACTTAAATGATAATCTCTAGGTCCATCCATGTTGCTGCAAATGGCATTATTTCATTCTTTTTTATGGCTGAGTAACATTCCACCCATTCCACTATATATATATATATATATATATATATATATATATGTATATATATATATATATATATATATATATATATATATATATATGGCACATCTTCTTTATTCGTTTACCTGTCAATGGACATTTAGGTTGCTTCCATGTCTTGGCTATTGTAAATAGCGCTGCTATGAACATTGGGGTGCATATTTGTTTTCCAATTACAGTTTCCTCCAGATATATGCCCAGGAGTGAGATTGCAGGATCATATGGTAACTCTATTTTTAGTTTTTATTTTTAGGGAACCTCCATACTATTCTCCATAGTGGCTGCACCAATTTACATTCCCACCAATGGTGAACTTCTTATATTGCTGCAAGTTCTCCCTAGATGATATTATCCATTTCAGTTGCCCTACCATTTATATTCCAAAATCATTTTCTTTGTCCCAGATCAGTCTTCTCCCCTCCAGAGACATCGTATTTGACCACTACTAATTCTTTATTACTCTACACATTTCTAACTCAGTAAATTTCAATCAGAAAGCACGGTTTTCTCTTTCTACTTTTTTTTAATGCCAAGATTCTTTCTTGATGTCCTAATCTTAGAATCTACAACCAAATCAACAAAAAGGTACCATCTAGTCTACATCCTTAGTAACTCTTAAATCCAACCATTTTTTTCTGATTTCTTTGTTCAAGCCCCATTTTTTGTCTTGTAAGTCTCTTCAGGCAACTCTCCTTCTTGGCCCCAGCTTTGACTTCTCAATCCATTCTCTACTTTGTAGCCATGGTGATCTTCTAAAACACAAGTTTGACATAATCACAATTTTGCATAAACTAAGTGGCTTACATACCCTTTAAAATGAATTGCTAACCTATTGGAATGCTTTGTTTTAATTTTAACTTAAAATCTCATTCTTGTCTACCTCCTTAAATGACATTTTTGCCACTCCTTAACACATTTTCTGCTCCTCTGTCCTGTCACCCAGGATGACTTGTCGTTACATGAATTATTTGTGCTCACTTGGCATAGGTCCTCTCTGGAGGTCTAGGCTGCTCTTTTAACCAACAGTGTCTGCTCCTTACCTAACCTCCTTCATGGGCTGAGCTTACTTCAACTTCAGAGTTTATCAGGGTCATTCTGTTCCTTCTTCCCTGAGGGTTTTTCTGACTCTTCTCTCCAGAACCAGGACAAAAGCTGCTTTGCTGTGCCCCAAGCCTCTTCCCTCACAGCACTCATCATTTGATATTGGAATCATCTCTTCCTGCTTCTGCCTCTGACCTGCAAGCTCAAGGGTAGGACATCCATGCTGTGGTTCTTTGTATCGTCAGCATTGAGCAGAGTGTTTGGCATAGAGCTGGGCTCAACAAATGTCTGTGTAATGAATGAAAGAATGAATGTGCTAAAGAAATTACCCAGTGACATCTGAACAGGTACAAGCCATGCAAAGATACAGAAAGTGCACTGATTAAGGGATTGGCCTCACTAAATCACGAAGTTAGAATCATTTTTTGGAAGAAGTATATACTATGTCACAGAGTAGAAGGGAAAAGAGCAGATAGCAGGAAAGAATAATGGCTGGAATAAAGGCAGAGAGAGGAAAGAGAGGCACTGGCTCAGCTGTAGTGGCCAAGATGCTCACAATTACAAAGACATCAGAAGATGTAGAAAGATATTTATTCTTAATTAATTCCTATAAAAACGAATCCTGTTCATTATGCTCATCAATAAACACCCTCGGCTTTGTAAAAGAGATTCTCAATAAATACTAAGCCTTGAATCTCTTGAAGACCTCTGGCCACACATTCCTGCTGTGAACGCTGTTAGTGTGTAATATTTCCTAAAGATGGCATGTTGAATAGCATACTCTAACCCAATGGGATGAATCATGTGGATATTTAAAACAAACAGAGCATGCTATTATATAAAATTCTTATGCTACTTTTGCTCATACCCAGCTTACAGACTTTAAAATCCAAGGAGAAGAAGCACAAAACCTACTCAAACCTATTCTAGGACACTTCATTAAAAGAAGATAAGTCAACCAATCCCTATAAATGAATGCATCTTCTGTTACCATAAAAGGGTTCTCCTTTTTCTATCATCACTCTGTAATCCTAGAAATACTTCCCAACTTGATGTGAGAGGTATTCAACTAAAAGTTGTAAAAACAGCCTCTCCTCAGTGTCTCCCTTCTATTTGATTATTTTAGGAAAAAGAAAGTCCATGTAATGCCCCATTCTCTTAATTTCTTTGGCTGACCTCCAAAGAGTAGCTGTCAGCTGGTGTTAGCTAAATAAGTATGAGCCATGGCCCATGGCCCGTTTATTGTCAGTCACTTGGATGGGAATATGCCTCCTGTATTAGCATTGCTGAACGTCAGGAGTAGGGACCATCAATATAATTTTCTACAGTCTGACACCCAAAGACTGAGTAAGGACATCAGGAACTGTTATAAAAACAGAAACGCAAAAAAACCCCATGGATATACTTTCTACATTTAAGAAGCATTGTATTCAGATACAATTAAATCTCTCTTTATCAAGGAAGTCTTTTATGATTAACCTCATCTGCCATCTCTTACTTGGCAACCTCAACTTGTATTTACTTATGTTTAATATTTTAATTGTTATTGTTTAATATGTTGCTCTGTTAATGTAGTCTTCATTCATATGTGTGTTTGTGTGTCTGTATGTGTGTGTTCTGTCTCCTCATTTAGACTGTCAGCTGATTAAAGATGAGATTTCTGCCTTATCTTTTTGTGTCCTTTCTCAGCTCTTTCTAGAGTACCACATCTACGTTAATTTTGAGTATATGCTAAATAAAAATAGAGAAATAGTCTTGCTTGTGATTCTCAGATACGCTCAGTTCTATAAATTATCATAATATTGTTTTCTTCCAATTGCCTAAACAAAAAGAGCCTGAGGAAGACATCACACAAAATTTCTCAACCTATAGATCATCCTTCTGAAATAATCTGAATATATCATCTTTATCTGTAGCCATAAAAACATGGATGTAAGAATAAATATAATTTTATCAAAAAAGAGTAGTATCTACATTTAGTTTTATACAATTATTTTTTTCATTTGATATTATAAATTTTATTATTAACAATTGAATTTTTGATTATAAAATTGTGATTAGATATTTATTATACAGGAACTTATACCTTTCTGAATTTCCCCCATCAAATAAATGCACATAGTACTGTGTCACAAAGGAATCAATTCACATCAACAAATATAGCTTCAAAGTTGCAAGAAATTATGAATTTTATTCAAAAATCTATCAATGCCTGGGAGAAAAGAGTAACAATTTCATTTAGGACATCTTGCAAAGTGAAGCAAAGTTACATCTACCTAGACCTCTTAAAAAAAAAGATAATAAACCAAAAAAAGTATTGATTCAATCTTTTAAATATATAGAGACACAGGAGCATCTAAAACATAATGGTTTTTAAATGCAAACTTAGTTCTTTAATATGGGATGATCATACAACCCGGATTGCCTCTGGCAATCCTGGTTAAGACTTTTTAACATTTGTTCTAGACTTTTCATTTTTCACTGATTTTTTGTTGTAGTTGTTCTTACTGCTGTTGTTATTAACTGTTGTCCTAAAATAGGTCAGGATGAGTTTAGTAGATCTCCAGTTAATGTTAAATCTCACCCAGTAATGTGGGAGACATATACATAGCAAAGAGATGTCTCATTTTAATACATCTTTTTTTACCCCAGTCTGATACAATGTGGTCATGCCAGGTGCTTGCTGATAAAATTAAGTGCATCCAAGAGTGGCTAGGGACACTTCACTACTTCTGGTCTCTGGTGAAAGTAGGAGAAATATGTGATGCTGCCGCTGACCCCGCTGGCCATGTGATGCACCAGCCAGTTGTGCCTTGGCTGATGCCACTGCCAATGAGAGCACAAAGCTGCCAGGAGCCAGGTCAGAGGGCAAAGCAGAAAATGATAGATTCAAGTATATCTGATATGTATGGGGAGAAAATAGAGGCTGAGAAGTTCTAACTCTTATACAGAGCAGTTTCTTGTCACATATTGTATATTTTAAAATCTACATTCATTTATTTATTTTATTTTTGATTATAATTGTATTTTAAAATTTCGCAGTAAGTCATCTTGGATTTTGAATCTCCATTTTCAGAGAAACATGGTGATGCACAAAATGCTCCTTTCATCAAATGTGGAAAGTGTTTGGTCACTAATTCTTTACATATTTTTCTGTCACCCTTATCTCCTTAAAGAATTCCAATTACATGTACATTAGGCTACTTGAAATTGTAACATACCACTTATATGTGGAATCTAAAGAAGCTAAACCCATAGAAAGAGAGGCTAGAATGGTGGTTACCAGCGTCTGGAAGTGGGGGAAATTGAAGATGTTGGTCAAAGAGTACAAACTTCTAGTTATAAGATGAGTGAGTTCTGGGGATCTAACATACAGATAGTACTGTTGATAGTGCTGTATTATAATCTTGAAAGTTGCTGAAAGAGTAGATTAGATTTTAAATGTTCTCATCACAAAAAAAAAAAGAAATGCTAATTATGTGACATGATAGAGATGTTAGCTAAAGCTATGACATTAATCATTTTGCAATTATAAATATATCACATCAACACATTGAACAGCTTAAACTTACAGTGTTTATATCAATTATATCTCAATAAAGCTGGAAAAAATATAGACTCACAAATAGTAAATATATCTTGAAAGGAATGTTTTAATTTTCAAATTTTATAATTGCACTTTGGAAATCCTAACTTTTAGAAAAAATTTTGTGATATGGCCCTACGTTTACTTGAATGAATTTATATTCAACATTGGAATAGAATGAAATTGACAAGGTCTACAATTTTACAGCAACTGGATTTGGCGAATAATTCAAACAAATCACAAAATAAGGACAATTCATTTGATGAGCTTTGTAATGCAAAAATATTTGTCAGAAAAGGTATTTTGAATGAAGTATAAAAGACAGAACATGAAAATATTTGGGCTAAAGTAGTCACACGTTTCAGTATAGAAAAAAAAGAACATTAAGATGCCCTCTATTTAGTAGTATTTTCTCTGAGTTTATGAAGTGCCTCAAATTCTATAAAGTATTTCTTATTTTAAAATATGATCCACAGAGAAAAGTCAATTGGAGGTATCGAGAACTTTAAATTATGAAAATAAAAGGCAATTTTGAAAAAGAAAATTTTATATAGAAAAGACTCCATTGAAGAAAAAAATTCTTTTTTACTGAAATATATCAATGACATGCTATGAGAGACAGATATGGTTAAGAAAACTGGATAGAGTATGTAAAATATTTACTAAAAATCTTTTTGTTTATTTTAATTATTAATATTCAGATAGTCAACATACTTTTAAAAAATTGTTTTATTGTACAATACATGAACATATATTTTCAGAAAGAATTTTTGTTTTGAAAATAGTTTCTGATTTAGAACTATTTTATAGGATGGTCATTTAGTAAATATTTCAAAGTTTTATGATTTTAATTATTTTCAACATAGTCTGCCATCCATATAATTGCATTGTTTGAACAGTAAATTACATAACATTCTCACTCTCAGACCTACATGTGAAGCCTCAGGTGGTTCTGCTCCCCACAATGTGTGCTCGCTGTTGCCTTTCTGGTTCAACCTGGGCTGCTACTGCTCTCAGGAAAGAAATGGCCCAGGGGTGGCAAAGCCAGAGAACTGTAGCCTTCTGTCCTGAACTCTGAAATGAGAGTAGGGCCTGTTGAGTACTGCAGACTTTTATAATGACTTTAGACATTCCTCCCTCCCTCCCCCAATTATCAAGTTTTTCTGGAAAACATTTGATGCCTCATGATCAGGGAATTAAGAAAAGGGGGTTAAATCCTGAAGACACACACTAGTTAAATGCTTGTTAGACTTTGTGACTTTGAGCTATGACTATCAAGTATCTTCTCATTTAATATTTGAAAGAAGACTTGAAGTACCCAGGAAAATGGTGACATGGGGAGATCTGTGAGAACACATCCATTTTTTCAATTGACAAACACTGAAATATGTCTTCATTATTTTTTTAAAAAAGAACATATTTCTAACACAAATCTGGCAAACAGATACACACGCACATTATGTGTCTTCTTTTGCATTGAATATAAGTGATAAAATTTTAAATAATATATAAACAAAGTAAAGTAAATAATTCCTAAAAGTAATCCACCATCTCAACCAAGCAGGATTTATTCCAGGAAAATTCAAATATGGCTCATTTGTCTAAACTATGAATATATATATGTCATTAAGAGATTAAAAATGCATATCTGACCATCATTTAAGAAAACCCAAATTTAATACTCATTCCTGACTTTGTTTAAAATTTAAAACTTAAAAAAAAGGAATAGAATATTTAAATAATGCATAATACTTATCTTTAATGAAAAATCTATGTTATACTTAACTGTGAATCACTAGACTCATTTCTTTTAGAGTCTAGAAACAAGCTACATGGTTATTATTCTTCAGTACTTTTTAAGTGAAATCTGCTAAGTAAAATAGCACATAAACTAGAAAGAAGAGGAGATTTAGTTATTGTATAGAAGGAAATAAATTTTTCTTTAATTGCACTGTGAGATTAATATAAATAGAAAATATAAAGGATTAAATTGAATGATCCCCATAATTACTAAGTAATTTCTAAGAATTAACAATATAAATAATAAATATACATAAGGAAGAAATAAAATAGCTTATTCATTTGAAATCATGTTAAACCTCATTAGAAACCACACAGAGATAAACAGGAATTAAAATGACAATCAATTGCTACATGTTCCTAGAAGTAGCAAGAAAATAAAAGAGCTCAATGTTCCATTGCCAGCAAAGTCCTAGTGAGGCTACTTACTACTAGTTGTAAGTTGATACATTTGTCACCGATACACTTACACAAATATGTAGAAGGGGATAATTTTAAATATAAAGTGCGCTTACTTTCCTCCTTCCTTCTTTGAATTCTTTATCTTTCTTCCACCATCTGGGTATCAGCCTTCATTTTTGGTGCACAATGCCTCATCCCGGAAGACAAAAGTCAACTGAAGTGCTGAGAGAAGGTTTTAAACTTACTCTCCCCCACCCCAAAAGTCTTATAATAAGTGTTATTTTCTTTCCCAACACTTATTGGAAGATCATGAGCCAAAGCCAGAAGGAACAAAACATAAAGGATTTAAAATTAAGTATAAAGCAGCAGAAAAAGGCAAGGTAGGACATAAGCAGAGTCTCCTCTTCACTGGGAAATATGCTACATGTTCAGTCAGATGGTGAAAGGGTGGTGCTGTGCCCAGGTTTTAGACACTCTCTGAGCCTCTGAGTTATTGGTCCATGACTATCTTCAGGGGTCTTGGCCTTAGAGGGTGATATGGCAATATAAAAGATGAGAGGGTGTGGAGAGAAGGGAACCCTCCTACACTGTTGCTAAGAATGTAAATTGGTGCAGCCACTATGGAGAATAGTATGGAGGTTCCTTAAAAAACTAAAAATAGAACTACCATATGATCCCACAATCCCACTCCTGGACATATATCCAGAGAAAAACAGGGTCCAAAAGGATACATGTACCCCAATGTTCATTGCAGCACTATTTACAATAGCCAAGATATGGAAGCAACTTAAATGTCCATCAACAGAGGAATAGATAAAGAAGGTGTGGCACATATATGCAACGGAATATTACTCAGCCATTAAAAAGAATGAAATAATGTCATTTGCAGCAACTTGGATGGACCTAGAGGTTGTCATACTGAGTGAAGTAAGTCAGACAGAGAAAGAGAAATATCGTATGATATTGCTTCCATGCGGAATCTAAGAAGAAATGATACAAATGAACTTATTTACAAAACAGAAGCAGACTCACAGACTTAAAGAACGAACTTACAGTTACTGGGGGGAAGAGTGGGGGGAAGGGATAGTTAGGGAGTTTGGAACTGACATGTACACACAGCTATATTTAAAATGGATAACCAACAGGACCTACTGTATAGCACAGGGAATTCTGCTCAATATTATGTAGCTACCTAAATGGGAAAAGAATTTGAAAAATAAGTATAACTGAATCACTTTGCTATACACCTGAAACTATCACAACATTGTTAATCAACTCTACTCCAATACAAAATAAAAAGTTAAAAAAAAAAAGATTTCCTAACAGTAACCCTCTAATAATTTTTGGGATATTTGAGAACAGTTCTATCTTGTACTTTATTACTCAAAAGGTGGCCTGCAAAGGGCTCCAGGCCTCTAAGAGTAGACTTGCAATCTGCATGACGGTGAGTCCTGTCCAAGGCAAGGGTAGCTAGGGTGGTAGAGAGATTGGGTGGGAGTGGCAGAGGTTGGAAGGGGTCTCTGCAGACGGGACTGAGGGCAGTCCAGAGAGGTCTGATCTGAATGTGGTTCCTGGAATTTCTAAACCCCCAGAGAGTCAGGGGGATGGGGGGTAAGCTTAAATCCATACTCAGAGAGGAACTAGGGTTCAAGAGACTGGAGAGAATGCAGACAAGGTACCCAGATTCATGGATCGTGTGACCAGAGGGAGACTAGAGAGCCCAGACATAGCAAGAGCTCCCTCAAAACAATCTACACCTCAGCAGAGACCAATGGGAAGAAGAGCCATTGGTTCAAACACCCACTTGCTGATATCAGGGAGACTTGAGTGTCTCCCAAATTACACCCAAGGAAGAAGATAAGCATCAGGCCTAAATCTAACTCAATATTTATTTTTAAAAACAGACATTATTTCTAAAGTAGAAATGAATGATGACCTTGAATTGTATGATTTTTTCTTTTCGGTATGCGGGCCTCTCACTGTTGTGGCCTCTCCCGTTGCGGAACACAGGCTCCGGACATGCAGGCTCAGCAGCCATGGCTCACGGGCCCAGCCGCTCCGCGTCATGTGGGATCTTCCCGGACCGGGGCACGAGCCCGTGTCCCCTGCATCGGCAGGCGGACTCTCAACCACTGCGCCACCAGGGAAGCCCTGAATTGTATTATTTTAAAAAAATGTCTATCAGTATAAAAAGAGGTTGGTGAGTTGCACTGATTTCAGTTATAGAAAAAGTAAGTTAAACCTTTGCTCTGTTTAGTTCAAAATTTATAAGCCTGAGATTTATGAGCCTAATAGCTTTTAAAGTCATACTCACTAAGCAGCAGTTTTGTGAGGCACTGTGATGGTATATAAAACGTCTTAAAACTTAGGAATTTTGCTCCTTGTAATCTTAAAAATATAGTTTTGGGGACTTATGTAGAAGAATGTTCATTACGCTATTAACTATAATAGAGGGAAATGATGCACAACTTAAATATCTATGATAGAGGAAAAAGTAATATTTTAATGCAGTTACTAGAAATTATGTTTTGTGAAAATATTTAATGGAATAAAACTGCTAACAATACAATATTCACTATGTAAACAGAATACCAAAAAGGTGGTTGGAGGAAACTGTTATTTTTTATACTTTTAGTATGCTTGAAATATTTAAAATATTCAATATTAAAAAAAAAACTTACTATATGATCACGTAAAACTCCTGGAAGAAAACATAGGCAGTACCCTCTTTGACATCAGTCTTAGCAATATTTTTTTGGCTATGTGCCCTCAGGTAAGAGAAACAAAAGCAAAAAATAAATAAATAAATGAGACTACATCAAACTAAAAAGCTTTTGCACAGCAAAGGAAATTATCAATAAAATGAAAAGGAAGCCTACTGAATGGGAGAGACCATCTACAAAAGCTATATCTGATAAGGGGTTATTGTCCAATATACAAATAACTCATACAACTCAACATCAAAAACCAAGCAATCAGATTAAAAAATGGGCAGAGAACCTGAATAGACATTTTTCCAAAGAAGACATACAGATGGCCAACAGGCAACTGAAAAGATGCTTAACATCGCTAATCATCAAGAAAGTGCAAATCAAACCCACAATGAGATATAATCTTATACCTGTCAGAATGGCTATTATAAAACACAACAAATAACAAGTATCGGCAGGGTTGTAGATAAAAAGGAACTCCTGTGCACAGTTGGCAGGAATGTAAATTGGTGCAGCCACTATGAAAAACAGAATGGAGATTGCTCAAAAATTAAAAATAGAACTACCATACAACACAGCAATTCCAATTCTGGGTATTTATCTGAAGAAAATCAAAACACCAATTCAAAAAGATATATACACCCCTGTGAAGCAACCTAACTGCCCATCAGTAGATGAATGGATAAAGAGGATTGTTTTACACACACACACACACACACACACACACACACATATATAATGGAATATTATTCAGCCATAAAAGAGAATTAAATCCACATGACAACATGGATGGATCTAGCTGGTATTATGTTAAGTGAAATAAGTCAGAGAAAGACAAATACTACATGATTTCACTTATATGAGGAATCTAAAAAACAAAACAAATGAACAAAGATAACAACACAGAAGCAAAGTCATAGATACAGAGAACAAAAGTTGGTTGCCAGAGGGGAGGAGAGTGAGGGGGGATAAGTGAAATTCATGAGGGAGATTAAGAGCTACAAACTTCCAGTTACAAAATAAATGAGTCACAGTGGTGAAATATACAGCTTGGGGAATAGAGTCAATTATAAAGTAATATCTTTGCATGGAGGCATGGTAACTAGACTTATTGTGGATATCATTTGGTAATGTACAGAAATAATGAATCACTATGTTGCGTACCATAGTGTTGTAGTCAATTATACTTCAAAAAATAAATAAATCAAAAAAGTCATAGAAAAAATAGATCAGATTTGTGGTTACCAGAGGTGGAGGATGGGGTGAGAGGAATTGGATGAAAGTCAAAAGGTACAAACTTTCAGTTATAAGATAAATAAGTGCTAGAAATTGTGTAGAACATGAGTAATTTAAGTAACATTGTATGTTATATATGAAAGTTAAGAGAGTAAATCCTAAAAGTTTTCATCACAATGAAACAGATTTTTTTTTCTATTTCTTTTATTTCATATCTCTATGAGATGATGGATGTTCACTAAACTCACTGTGGTCATCATTTCATGATGTATGTAAGTCAAGTCATTATGTACATCTTAAACAGTGTTATATGTCAATTATACCTCAATGAAACTGGAAGGGAAAAATAGATGTACTATATAATCACATTTTTCAAATTAAAACGTGTAATATTATCAAAGAGATGTATTTTCTTTTGTGAAAACAAAATCTGGTATAACCTGTGGTTTTTGTGACTATGGACTCTACATCTGAAACATATTTCCATGGTTGCTTGTTTTAAGGAAATTATTTGACATAGGTTTACCAAATCTCAACTCAATTCCCAGATTTTTCTGGTGACTTTACACATGAAGCCCATATTTACCTTCTCTTTCTCTAAGTTCCCAAGGTATACCCTGTCTGTTTCACTCAGTCTGGCATTGAACCATATACAGGTAGCCCGGTTACCTCACTTGGTCAAATACGGGCAGCTTGTCACCGCTGCTCAGTTGTAAGCTGCTGAGGTTCAGACTAGAGCAAAGCTTGGAGCAAGAGATCTTTGATTTTGACCTGTATGTCTTTTCTCAAGCTCCAAACTCTGTCTAGCATTGTGGGTCAGGGAGTAAATACTTAATGCTAAGGATGTGTATTTTTAATTTAGTGTATTTGTGTGTATGTGTGTGGTTGTTTTCTATCTGCCTCTATTTCAACAAAGTATTTTGCCAGATAGCCTATAACTTCTTGCACTGACTTACACATAAATGTCATAGAGAATTAATTATATTTTTCAGTAAACCAACACAGTACTCTCCCCTGGCAGAAGGAAAGTTCTCCTTTCTGAGGTCTCCAGATTAATCTTCAACCCCTTGTTCTAGAACATTGCCTGTGAGGCCCTCCAGCTGAATCATTCTACACCTCAGTTAAAAGGGAGTATTTTTAAGTTTCCTTGTGTATGAGCTCAAAGGTACCCTGGGCTGTACGTACAATCAGTTTTTCTACAAATACTGTCCATTGATTAAGGATTCCATCATGGAAACTAGTGGTCTCCTCCCAGGACGTGGAAGTAGGTACTGTTTAGATACAGAGGCGATTTTCCTTACAGACTTTCCAATGGCATGGCCTTTTAGAAATAGGTTATTTTGGAGGAATAAAATCATTCTATCTATCTCGCTAGCTAGATAGTTACCTTTTATGCCCCACCCTGGACCATTTGAGAGTAAGTTGAAGACAGTTCTCCTTTTCCTTTAAATACTTGTGTGTATTTTTAAAAATAAGAGCATTCTCTTACACCTCTTACATAACAATGCAAATATAAAAATTAGAAAATTAGCATTGATGCAAAATTATCACTGATCTTATATATTCTAGTCTATATAATCTATCCTATATATCTATATAGATATACCCATATATCATTATTTATACCTATATTCTAATTCTGGGAAACCTGTACAATGGACCCCCAATTTCCTGCCACATTCAATAATGGAAATGTTGATCCTAAACTTCAGATAATAAATTGAGTTACTCAATGAACACCAACCATATATTCTTTTTTTTGTTTTTTGCGGTATGCGGGCCTCTCGCTGTTGTGGCCTCTCCCGTGGCGGAGCACAGGCTCCGGACGCGCAGGCTCAGCGGCCATGGCTCACGGGCCCAGGCGCTCCGCGGCATGTGGGATCTTCCCGGATCGGGGCACGAACCCGTGTCCCCTGCATCGGCAGGCGGACTCTCCACCACTGCGCCACCAGGGAAGCCCGACCATATATTCTTAATGAATCAAAAAGGTGGACTCAGGCATCCTTTCTACCTACATTCCAACAGTCACAGCTAACAAATGTATACACACACACACACATATATATATAAATATATCCAGTTGTCCTGATAATGTCCTTTAGAGTATTTATTTTATTTTATTTTATTTTTTGGTCCAGGATCCAGTCCAGGGTTACTCATTGCATTTAGTGTCATATCACTTTCATCACCTTTAATGTGGAATTGTTCCTGTGTCTTTCTTTGTCTTTTAAGATTTCACCATTTTTGTAAGGAAAAATCAAGTCATTTTTAAGAAAGGATATACTCCAGAATTACAATTTCTCTTTAATAAAATGTTACCCACATGAATTTTGTGAAGGAGCCTCAGTTATGATCACGGCAAAAGATAAGAGATCATGGACGTGAGTTTAAAAGTTTCTAGATTCGTTGTGATCTGTCCTCTAGAGTGTGGGACAATTTTAATTTCCACGTGGATACATGATATTTGCAGTCAATACACTGACAGCTTGCAGGGTGATGGTGTTAGAGACAGAAGGAGGAGGAAGAGATATTGGGGAAAAGAGCAAGAGGAAAGGAAAGAAGAAAATAAGCAGGGGGCAGAAGTAGAGAAGGAAAGAAGAAATAGTGTCATTTTCTTAACAAAACCTCAGAAAGGCTTATCAGATTTACTTATCTAAGAGCTATCCTAGGGTGTTTCCACTGTTGAAGATACATTCAACAAACATGCTGAAAGTTCTTCCTTTTCCCGCCAAATAAATGTCGCCAAATTACAATCTTCCAGGTCTTCCCAAAATACCGCAGGGAAGAATATTTCTCTTGGATACTCACTTTACATCAGGAACTCCTTGTTATATTCTTTTGTGGCAAATGCAGGTGCCCTGGAGATTTACAAACCTGCTGTAAAAAAAAAAAAAGTAAGGGTATCTTGATTACTTTTCACGAGTTTTAGGAAATACTAATGGAACTATACCTGTGCTTTGAAAAATGTAAAGTTCCCATGCAGCAATACCAGGTAAAATTTGTTTAGGAAACACTGGAATTTACGAAGACCTCAGTGGTTTATTGGAAAATATTGTTGTTGGTATATTATTAAAATGTGTATATTAAAAAACAGTTGTTGGCATTTTACAAGTCACCTGGAATCATGGTAAAACATCTTAATAAGTCAAATTGGTTAAATTCATTTCAGTGACACAGTTCTGTGTTCTCCACAGGAAGATAATTAAAGCATTCTCTTGACTGGTGGGACAGCAGAGATAACAAAATATCTTTAATAATTTAAAGATAAGTGATGAAATAATTTTAATTTTGCCCTGCCTCTGTTGCTTTCTCGCATTACGCTATGAGTCTTTTAGTCAGGGTCAAGACCGGGCCAGTGATTCAGTTCTTTGCGTCAAGGAGTAAACATGTCCCAATAATCACTGAGAAAAATTAATTTTATACGGAGAATGGTTCTGAAAGAAATATCTTTTTACCTTGTTCTTCTTACATTTCTTAACTTTTTTAGGAGTTACTTAGACAGTGAATAGTCATTTTGTTACAAGATGCTATTTCTCAGCAGAATATCTCTTGAGAATTGCACTTAAGATGCAGTAATTATCTTTGTCATTTTCATAAGAATCAGTAAAATACAAATTTAGTGTTACCAACGTGGTGCTGTGGGCAATTAAAAAGACAAATATTATTGATAGCTAAATTTTGAAAACTTTTTTTTTTAAATTCTGCACTGTTTACAAGATTTCCCTGTGCTCACAGTATCCCTGATATGCAACTGTAAAAATATTGGCTCAAACCTGTTTAAGAATTGCTTTGTGGATCCCACTGGTGGATATAATGACCTCTTTCACCTTGTCAAAAGGGCAAACTTGTCAAGCTCACAGTGGTCAGTACTCTGAAGATCATCCTTGAAGCCCAGAAACATGGACCAAGCAGGGATTCCGGACTACAGGTGCTGAGATGCACGGGCTGGACAGAGTCATATAGTATCAGGACTCATGAACTGATCAAGGATGAAGGGACACTGGGTTTCTGAAGCTGAAGCCCACTTAGATTTCTCCTGTATCACTTGATATGAGCAGAGACTTAATTCTTTGAAGTCCCTGATTTAAGGAACCGAAAAGCAAAGGAATCCTTATGCTTGATCTGATCCTTGTAATTAAAAGAAGTAGAGGAGATAAAACACCTTCTATTTTTATCGACTGATGTGTTGGGGGGTCAGTATTTCAGTCTGTTCACCTGTGTTTTGCCCTCTGCCCTGATTCCAAAGTTCTCATTCACTTCTGATTAGACTCACAGTTAATTCGCTGATATGTCCTTTAACCGATTACAGTTAACTCTTTCCAATTTGAAAGAGACTTTGTTTTATTTCAATTGACTTATCATCATCCTTCATTTTACCCTCCAATTTAATTAAGAATGCCACATAAAAAAAATCTCAGAAAACGTACTGAAATAAATTCATCTAGTTTTCTATCCTTTCCAAAGTAAGTTAGTAAGAAATCTATATCATCTTCCTCTCCAAGCACAGTTTATCCTCTAATGTCTCTCAAAAACAGTTTCCTTTAAGAGATGAAATTCTTTTTCTTTTTTCCTTCCCTACTCAGATTCACTTCGTGCCACCAAGGTTCTAGAGGGTATTGATTGAAATGTTATTGCACATTATAGAATTCCAGTGACCTTCTGAAAATGTCTGCAAATTTTCAAGGCAAGAAAGGGTTGCGGCTTACGGTCCTCTCTATCTTTGAGCTGCTTTTCCTGCTTAGTCCTTTTAGTTCTTGAATCTTATTGCTGTCCAGTGCAAGTTAATTCCATTTTTCAGGCTATCGATAGAAATGGAATAGTCAATCCTCCTCCAACACATACTTCGCTCTCACATGATATTTGTGTGAGGTAGCTACATTTACTGAAGGTTTGAAGAGTTGGGGATATTTATACTACAAATATGCTAACAGTATCACAGTATTGAACACTATGTTTAAAGCTGCAATATTCAGCGTTGTACTTCTCTGAAACGAATTCCCTCACCCTTCTCACTTTCTTCATGACTCTGACCTGTCTCCACACTACTATTCATTTTTTTAATATAGAAACATTCATGGATCTTTTTTATTTATCTCTGGTCTACCCATCTCCATGGGAGCCTCAACTCCTATCCCAAATGGCTTATTATCATTCATGAACAATGGCTTATTTTCCTTTAAAAAATTTTTTTAGGCTTATTTTCTTAAACAAGTGTACTTCGTCTTTAAAACACATGTTAGGAAATGAATGTTAACTATGAAGAGATTTTAAAGAACACTTTAACTTCCTTACATATGGTCAAAGACCCCGATTACCAATATTAACGTGGTTGTAGCTGTTTACCTTTCACTACAGACGTCATATTTAGGTTAGCTAAAATAGAGGTTGAAACTAAACAAAAAAGGAGTAGTTTGTATTGCTCCTTATATCTTTCCCTTGACTTTCAGCCCGAAGGTCAGCTACAGTCTTCATTTCCAGCAACGTCTCTGAGCTCACAGTCAGGTGTAGTGACAGTATAACTACCTCCCTGGGAGCACAGCAAAACTGTCCTCTTACCTTTGGGAGGACTTGGAACCTTTCAGGTATTTTTAAGTTCAAATAAATGTTGTGAGAAAAGCTGAGGATTCTGGAAGCAAACCTGTCTTCTTGAGACAAAGGCAATCAGCAGAGATGATCTGCCTTTAAATGGTACCTGATTCCCCCTTCACCCCTTCCCACCCATGTTTTAATTGTGCTGCTGTTTCCCAGAATATTGTGTGTTTTCCAAGAACACCTGACAGTTGCTACTGCAACTGATAGTATTTACATTTTAAACAGTGTGTTGTGATGTGATAACTACTGATAAACCACCAATGGAGTGGAGAGTACTTTTATGCAACCACTCCTATACATTTTGTCCATAACGCTTGAGCGCGTAACTAAGTCCTATCTCTGCATCTAGATACTAGTTATGGTTCCCTGACACCCAGCTATTAAGTATTGGGACTAATAGCTCAAATGTAACTCTGTATGTCAACCACCTGGAATAAATTTTATTATGGTGATAGCTTCCATTTCTCCAGTTAATCTTCAACTTTTAGTTAAAACTTCCTGAAACTAATGATTTTGTTTAGAAGATTCAGTTCCATTGGGTAGATTAGTAGAGTGATACTGGGAAAATTACTTAGTCTCTGGAAGTCTCAGTTTCTTCATCTATAAAATTGGTATAATAAAGCAGGTTTCTAAGGACAACTGTATATGTGAAATCAAAGCATATATGTAAAGCAAAGGTCACTAATACAAAAGTCCCCAGGTTTGTCACATAAATAAGCAAATCTGGATGAGTGTTAGAAGATAAAAATTTGCAGGGCTGTTAGACACCTGCAACAGAAAAAGGTATTCAAACACAAAATTTGTCTTGCCCACACAAAATATTAAGGAAGAAAATCTGGCCACAAATGACCTGTTATTTATAAAAATATTTAGCTTCGAAAATGTTTTCTCTTTCACTTGCATTTTCCTTCTACCTCCTGCCTTGATATATAGGTGACCCCAGGCCTATGAGTGGTAATTAAAGTGAAAAATAAAGATGGCTAAAACATTTTCTGTGTTCTTAAAGATCACTGATCTGCCTGGGGAGACACATAGCAAATGCAATATAACCAGGCAAGAGCCATAATGAAAATTGAAGAGTAGCAGAATATGTCACCCCAAATTATGACTGTAGGACTTAAGGACATGCTGTTCCCAAATATGCCATTTTGGTATGTTGATTGTTTTGAGCTGTAGACACTTGGAAAACCGCAGATACAGGGAGAATTTTTCTCTGAGCTCTTATCTGTCTAAGGACAGATCTTCCAAAGGGAGCTAGCTGATTTGTCATAAATCTTCTCCCTGGGGGTTTCATCAACCAGGGAAGACTGATGCACTTATCCCAGGAGAGGGTACTGGAGTACAACACCACACCAGACCTACATCTCATGACCCATTCATCTTTCCTAAAAATCACCAACTCTCCCCTAAAAGGCCCATATTCCCCTTCCCCTTTCCCTATTAAGATGATATTTATCTCTAAATTCTAAAACCACTTCAAGTTTCTCTCAGGTGTTCATGAGGTATACATGTTAATAAACTTGTTTGTTTTTCTCTTGTTTATCAATCTTTTATTACAGGAGTCTCAGCTAAGAACTCAGAAGGGTAGAGGAAAAATTATATTTCCTCCCCTACAAAATATAAGCCAATCTCCTAGATACAATGCAATCACCAAAGAAGAATTTATTTGGAGTCATTAGGGAGGGTTTCATAGATGAGCTGGCATTTCAGTGGGGCCCTGCAGTAAAATAAGGTAGCTGATGAAAAATAAAAGGAAGCCAAGGGCATTCGAAATGACAGGAACTATTAGTACAAAATTATAAGGAAATGAATATATGTGGCAATGATTCGCCAACCTTAGAATCTTTTATTCAACTAATTAGACAATCATAGAATGCATTCTGCAGGGCCACAAGCAAATGAGGCAACTGCTTACCTGGAATCTTTAATTATTCAGCAATACTTTAAATTCCTAATGCCTTTACCAAAGATTTATTCCCCACACCTAAAGTAATTTGAATAGATGTTTCATTACATTATGTATTAATAAATTAAATTTAAAAACTTAAACTCAGCATATTTTAATAGGCTTCAACAATATAATAATTTGGGGAGAATCATTTGAGGATAGCCTGTAATTACCATTAACATTCCTTATCTTCTCACTCATGCCAGAGGGCACCAGTATTCAATGTTAGTTGTTTTATTCTTTTGTTAGTTGTTTTAAACTCCCTAAAGGTTTACTGCTTTGTGTCAGGACCCCATTACCCCTGATCTGGACTGTTATAATAGCCCACTACCTTCAACCTCTCCTCTCCCTTAATCTACTCTGAATTAATGCTTCTAGAACACAATTTTGATCCTATTACTTCTCTATTCACCAACTTTTAGTGATAGTCCATTGCCTACCAAATAATACAGATAATTACAAAATAAATGCTGATTATTCATTGTGGTTCGAACTGTCCTTATGAGTTTGTGTTGGCAGGTGAACTGGAATAAGTGTGAATAAGACATAAAGGAAACAGAATAAGAAGAGTGCTGACTCAGAGTCATTAGCACTCCTGGATTTAAATCATAGTTCAACGGTCACTTTTGTATGACTATTTTTTTTTCTTTCTTCTTTTTTAAATTTATTTTTTATACAGCAGGTTCTTACTAGTTACCTATTTTATATGTATCAGTGTATGTATGTCAATCCCAATCTCCCAATTCATCCCACCCCACCCCCACTTTCCCTCACCTTGTTGTCCATATGTTTGTTCTCTACATCTGTGTCTCTATTTCTGCCTTGCAAACCTGTTCATCTGTACCATTTTTCTAGATTCCATATATATGCGTTAATATACGATATTTGTTTTTCTCTTTCTGACTTACTCTGTATGACAGTCTCTAGGTCCATCTACATCTCTACCAATGACCCAGTTTCATTCCTTTTTATGGCTGAGCAATATTCTATTGAATATATGTACCACATCTTCTTTATCCATTCATCTGTCGATGGGCATTTAGGTTGCTTCCATTATCTGGCTATTGTAAATAGTGATGCAATGAACATTGGGGTGTTGTATGACTTTAGGAGTTACCTAACATTTTCCAGTCTTGGTTTCTACAACTAACGTATCAGGTTAATTTTAAAAGTTGCCATAAAGGGTTGCTATATTATCTCTATAATGTAATAGATGCTGCAATATTTGTAGAAATGAACTGAACTGGATCTGGCTAAGCTGGCAAGTTCTGGCAGCACAAAAACAAGAATTTCAGACAAATCTTCTGGAAAAGACAAGGAGACCCAGAGGTATACAAGGAGGAGACATCTAGGAGGTAAGCAGGGAATCAGGAGAGATTGACAGCAGGTAATAGGAAGAAAATAAGAAAGTCAAGGGATTGTTATCAGGTGGATATCCTTGTAAGAAAGAGGTCTAGGGAGTCCATTAGCAGGAAGAAATGAACCAGGGAAGAAATTAATTGAGATCAGAAGTTTCATATAGCAGATAAATAGTACCCAGTCTCAGCAAATGGAGTTGCTAGGGCAGAACTCAAGTACCATGAGGATAAGACAGAACATGAAAGCCAGCAATAAAATTCAGCTGATCCCGAGGCCCTACTATATGAATATGGGCATCTTTTGATTTTCCCTACTTAGAAGCTAGATCTACTTCAGAGCCTAAAGATGGTAGAAACTACAGGCTAATGACATCTGGAATGAGTAATATCACCTTGGGAGTGATGTTTGGACTACAGCAGAGATAAGGATCCAATCTAGACTCCTATGTAGTTTTCTTATTAAATTTGAATTGGCCACTCTAAGTTTTGTTAATGTTATGGGGTTTATAAACATTCTTTTCATCTGTAAAAGAAATTTCCACTGTAAAAATATATTCTGAGTAGAGTCAAAAAGTCATGTGTATTCTCAGATAGGACCCTGAAAAGAAATGGTCTATGATAGGGAAGAAGGTAAATGTATATCTAAGCTTCTAAAGTTGAGGTCAGTGGTGGAAATAAAGATGAAACCCCCAATTAAGATTTAAATCAAATTTGTTTAACAAAAATCTTATTGTGCTCCTGTCACTTTTATTAATTCCATTTTACATGTATGGAAGCTGAGTAAAGAAAGTTAAAGTAATTTACTTCAGGTCATACGGATAGAAAGTGATACAGTCAGGATTTAAACTCAGTAAGTTTGGCTTTAAGTCTCCGTATTTTTGATCACTATGCTATATTGGCTAATTATAAGCTAATTAATAATTAAATAGTGTCCATCAGAAGAAAACCAAATACCACTGAAAGCTAAATAAAAATAACTCCAAATGCGTATAATTTCGTTTTGCTGTATAATAAACCATTTCAAAACTTAGAGACCTCAATCAACAATTGTGGATTTAGCTCATGATTCTGTGGATCAGCCGAGTGGTTCCTCTGGTCTGGATTAGCTCTGCTGATCTCTGTAGGGTACACTCAGCTGAATGGTCTAGAACAGCCTACTTACACGTCTGGAAGCGGACAGGTTCGTGGCCAGAATGCCTGCATTCTCTTCCACATGGTCTCATCCTCCAAAAGGTTAGCTGAGGCTCTACTCACATGGTAGTTTCAGGATTCCAGCCTGAATCTAGGATTGCAGCATGAGAGGGCAAGCCCCCAGATGAAAGCTCTTTCAAGACTCTACGTCAGTGGTTTGCAAGCTAGGGGCAATTCTCCCTACCCCAGGAGATATTTAACGATGTCTGGAGAGACACTTTTGATTGACATAGTCAGAGGGTTGCTGCTGGCATGTAGTGGGTAGAGGCCAGAGATATTGCAAAATATCCTACCCTACGATGCACAGGACAATCCCCTTCAACAAAGAAGTATCCAGTCCAAAATGTCAACTGTGCTGAGGTTGAGAAACCCTGATCGATTTGGAGCACATTTGTTAATGTCCCATTAGCCAAAGAAACTCACATAGCCTAGGTCATTTCAAGGGGTAAAAAATTATACTCCATCTCTTGATGAATAGAGAAGGATTTGTGCTCATTTTTGCAACCTGCCGTTGCAATTGTAGTTATTTAAGAAAAAGAAGAAAAAACGGAGATGACGATAACAAAGCAGCAGCAGCAGTAGCAGACAGGCTCAAGGCACAAGTTAGAAGGGAATAAGACGGTCAAAGAGTATTCAGCACGACAGCAAACCTGGTAGGTTTTCCTTAATATTTTGCTTTCATTTTATCATGCTTTATGCACTCATATATGAATATGTCTGAACTTTTCATAGCCTTTAAGAGATGTCTGTGTTTCAAATGGGGTTTTATATTTAAAACACTAAAATAATCAACACCAATAAAACTTTAGCTTATATATATACATACATATTTTGAAATACTGTAAATTGTTTTTTAAAATTTCTATACTTAATGATCTAGCTATAGTTATATGAGGTAAAATACCTATAATGATGACTTAATTTTTTGTTAATCTGAATGCTTCTATTTGGACTTTTAGTGTCAATTACGTGAAATATTGTCATAATTGTTCATCATTATTATAACTGATATAGAGTTTACCTATAAGCAGCTAATAATTACATAAAATATTACATAGATGAACTCTATAAAATTGTTGATAATTTAACCATTTTATGCTTATGTAAATTGAATTAATATAGGTCTCAAATTAATATCACTAGCTAACTCAAATTAAGATAACCTGTATAAGTTTTAAAAGATTTGGAACATCTAAATGTATTGCCTAAAAATTCTTCCTGCATCATTTGGAGACCCCAAAAGAACAACTTTGTTAAATCTTTATCATGCTAAACATATGTGACCATGTCCTGTGCAAATGAAGATTTCAAAAAAGACGTTAGACAGATATCACCAGAAAATTAAAAATTAAAAAGCAGCATAGGAAACTTTCTATATTTTTAGCCCGTAAATTTAACACCACAGAATAATGAGTCTATGTATGCCTGCCATCCTCCAAATATAATACATATGCACAAATGCCATTTTAATAAGGGGTGCATTTACTTATAGAAGTGTAAATGTTTTTCTAGAAGAGAAACAAGTTCTTTCTTATAGCACCTTTGCTTCAAAATCTTAATGAGAAGTAGTGCAGTGCAGTAGGTATAGGATAGCCCCTGGGGTCACACACCTGACATTTAATTTTTGCCCTGACTTTTTTTTTTTGCGGTACACGGGCCTCTCACTGTTGTGGCCTCTCCCGTTGCGGAGCACAGGCTCCGGACGCGCAGGCTCAGCGGCCATGGCTCACGGGCCCAGCCGGTCCGCGGCATGTGGGATCCTCCGGGTCCGGGGCACGAACCCGTGTCCCCTACATCGGCAGGCAGACTCTCAACCACGGCGCCACCGGGGAAGCCCTGTCCTGACTTTCTTAACACGAGTCTAGACCTTTGTTATTGTTAAGCAAGTTCTCAGAGGCCTAGCTTACTAGTATGTAAAATGGGATAATAATCCTATCTGACATGTCTGTTATAAAGGATAAAGGAGACAGATATACAGAACCTTTCACTATATTAACTTATATGCTTTATGAATATAATTAGTTTCTATGACCTTTGCAAACATTTGTGTACCAGAAATCAATATAGATCAGATTCTAATTAAGTTTTCTACATTGTGATTTATTTTAGCTCCTTTCTAGCTCCTGGGATTTCTAAGTTCTTACTGGAAGGAGAAAATGAGAAAAGTACTCTGGGCTTCTCCAATGTTAATTTACCTAATTATTCCCATTCCCTTCATTTTTCTCATCACTAAATTTTTTCCACTTTAAAGTCTTCTTTCTCACTTTCTCTGTACACAATATAACTTTTGCTTAAAATATTTTTTTAATTAGACAGGAATTTAATATTTTTAACTTATATATTTAAAAATAAAATGGTTAAGTTAGACAATAGAAAATAGATTTAGGAAAATGTATCCAGAGGGTTAAGTAGTCTGAATCCTGACTGAAATATCATTTTGTGTTTTGAACACTTAACGTCTGAAAAATAATGTAGCTTCTTTGGCTAGCGCTTGGGAAAGACTCCCTCTGTTTTTCCAATGTCAAAGTAATTTTCAATCTATCTCAGGTGTGAGAGATAGTCAAAATGGTCTTAAATAACATGCCATGTTCATTCATTCTATCCCTAAGGAAAATACGATGCATAGCCAATATTCCTTTTATTGATTACTTGTATTGTGTTAAATAGTCACATTATAAAGCTTGAAAGAGAGAACCATAGATATTTGCAGATTACAAATAACTCCAAAATAAAATATTTCTGCACAAATCTTTGGTGACTGGCTATGGTAAGGAGGCAATAGGAATTGATGGGCTCATTTATCTCCACCTCTTCAGAGACCACTTCCTATTTTTCACCGACTATATTAATAGATTCTGCATGTTTGACTATGAATAGTCACTGCTCTAAGACACCTTTCAACAGCCCAGAACAGTTTAATAGTATCAAGGTGACAGCTGTACTTGTTCATAAATAATTCATTTAAAATGCATTTTTTAATTAAAAAATAGGTCATATGATTCATTTTGAAGTCCTGTGAGTCGTTGGAAGATCATCTGGGGATGATTCATTAATACCTTCTCTAGAATCTGGAGTCTGCTATCCCACGTTCATTCATAAAGGAACTGAGTAATACTGCCTATGATTCCCAGGCTTTCATTTCGAAATTCACAGGGGCACCTTTGACTAGCACCTCCATGGATGTAAAAACAATGTGGGTTCACCATATTCCAAGACATAGGTACCAGCCATGTGGTGCTTGGAAAGCTTTGCCCATTTGTCAGGCTAAATTATAGTCCTGACTTGGCAGCAAAGAAGATAGGGCATCATATCTTTACTTGTATATAATATTACGGGTAACTGTAAACTGACAAAATAAAATAGAAAATAGTTTAGGATATCTGTGGTTACACACTTCTATTCCCTCACCTGAGGTCTTTGGGGGACATGATTTTAAAACAGAGTAGTTATTGCAAAGCCTGTTTTGAAAGATCACTGAAAAAATGGTCAATAACTTGCTGGTGAATAAGATTCTCCTAAGGTTTGGCATTTGAGGACACAGAGAAAGTATTTAGGAATCACTCTAGCGCCACACAGTCCACTGCAGGACACGTAGCAATCTGGTGACATCAATGGTTAATGCCCCTTTTAAAGCACAAGTCATCAGAGCAATTAGTTCACCTGCCAGAGATGCAGAGGTCACAGGTTTGATCCCTCTCAAGCTCGTAGATATACATATACATTTATTTTGCAAGGTAACATGGCTTGGGTAGCATGCTTGTGCCATTTCACATGTATTTTTATACTCTCCCTCTTTACTGGTTTACTTTCTATTGATTTTGTATCTCTTTATAGACGCTGACTATATGTTTTCTCTTTTTTCAAGACAAGATCATGTTCACTTCTTTTCTTATTCTTCAGCTTAGAGCAGTCAAATATCCATACTACATTGCTCCAAAGGCATTGTACATGAAGGTCAATGATAGGTTTCAAACTTCACTGAACAAGTGGTGGTCTTTCTTTTGTCCCACTGCCCTAGCATTTGACACTGACTCATCTGACATCACTATTTCCTTCTACCACTAATAGCTTTTTTAAAGTCTGTCTTATGAAATATTCTGTATTCCTTATATATCTGTATTCCCAACACTCTGACTCATTTTTCTATTCACTGTGTATCCTGGCAGATACCCATTTTGAAATTTCTTTCTTCTTTCTTCAAGAAACAACTTAAAATTTGTTAGATCCCAAATATACACCTCTAAACCAGAGACTCTACTAAGGTTTCATTCCATTTATCCAGTTGCTTATGGCAGATCTCCACTTAGATGTTCCAGATACATCTTAAACTCAATATTTTAAATAGCATCATCATTCCCTCAATGTATTCTTTCTCTTCTCTCAGTAAATTACATTATCACTTGTGCTCACCCAAACTACAGAGAAAGTGGAGTTGTATTTAACCATTGTCGGAATACAGGCTGCTTTCAGCCTTCTCTAAATACAGGTGTGTCACCTTCTCCTTCCATCAATCCTGCCAGGTGGCCAGGGATACAACCCTCTTCTTGAGGCTTATGGATGTCTTGTAATGTTAAGATTGTGGAAAAATTCCACAAGGGATAAACTAGACAGGGACAAGAAACAACTTCATTTAATGAAGAGATATAGATGGGCCTCACTCCTGCTGAGTGAACATTAATCTGAGTGCTAACTCCCGACCGAGGGAAGATTTCATCGGTACCTATGACACGAGCAGCTAATATAGGTCTGGGCACAGAGTGAGCAGTCACAAGTAATGTTTCAATTTCCAAACAACTCTGACAACTGAAACAAGGCCCTTCAAAGAGACCATTTACCAAAATGCTGTCTAATGACCCATCACCTCTAGCCCTCTCTCTAGGGACTGCTAAACACGCTTATCTCCTTTTCCTTCTCTCCTCGTTAAGGTATGAAACCAAAACTAGACAAAATCTGAGCTTCCTTCCACTCTCCTTCACATTTCTTCTCTGGTAAATGAATACGGACCTGACTATCTACTAGAATTGAAGAAATGGGAATAACAGGAGGGAGAAAATCAGATAATATTTCAAAAGTAATTTCCTGTCACAACAGCAACAAGAATCATCCTAACCCCTCATCTCTCTAGATATGCAATTGCTATTTCCCCCTTTTCCCTGCCGAGTGGTGACAATCTACCAACTTCCAGATCCTTGTCATCACTTAACAATATGAGCACCTGGATGGCAGTGTTCACCTTACCCCCAACTGTTAACAACACCCCAGGCAATTTCTTTGTCCACATAAGTAACTAAACCCTAGGAAATGTTCCAATCCAAGACACAACTGCAACCAAGAAAAAAAATCTAGCACAGGAGCAGTAAGGGATATCTCCAAGGGAGAGAAGGCAAAGAATTCATGAGTGTTCTGTTATTGAAATCGGGAACTCTACAACCAACCCAAGAAGGTTTATCTCTGCCAACAAGTTAGTTGCCCTAGGTGCCATTTCCATCCATTCAGACTGTAAAACAGAATAGGTGAGTCCTTTGTTGATATAATATTAATATGATAGCATTTAGCAAGACCCAAATAGATAGTATGGTCTCTTGCTATTACTGATATACTGGAAATGTATTACTCAAAATCCATAGAACACTTGACTTTTTTCTCCACTTAGATTTATATCTCCAGCATATTTCCTCCACATGGCCATGGGCATTACATTCTGGTACCAGCTCTCTTTCCATCCGCATTCGTAAGTCACTACCACCATCCCAGTTTTTGAACTCTATGACCTCCTCAAATCTCAATTGATACAATGTCCCATCATAGTCTCCCTTTTATTTGTCAGAATTGGTTGGTGTTTTTTTCAAATCTCTGCCAATTTGCCTATCCTTGTCTATAAACTTCTCTCCGAGATGAATTGGCAATCACGGGATATAACAACCAGTTATATGAAAATACTTCTGTGGTGGTTTCCACAGTCAACCCAATCCCCAAGAAAACTTTACAACTCACTACATTCTTCACTTTCACTACAACTATGGTTTCTATCTTTGCTGCTTCTCTCTCAAAATGATACCCAGCAGAGAGACAGTACCTGAGAAAACTACTAGCTACACAGAGAGAACTTTAAGCCACATTCCAGATTGCCAAGGGCCAACCCATAGAGTGTATTGATCAATATCTCAGGTGAGGGAAAACAAATGGGAAACATCTTCTGATTCTGCTCTGCATTCATGTAAATCATCCAGGCATAATGAAGGGTAGAGGACCTCAACTTTTCTCAATTGTAGAGGATACTAACCCTATGACCTTATGACTTCAACTTCCCTTCATCATACACTGTTCTCTGACATGTCTGAGCCACTGAAATCATGTAAATCCAATTCAAGACCAGAAAATACAAAGTATAGTAAGTTAAGTTGTTGAGTGAAGCAATGCCAGGTAGAGATCTCTGGTGCCTCCTGATTACAACAGACCTTTAAGAATCCATCTTTCAATGAAGGAATATGTAGAGACATTCAGCTTTAAGAGAATCAAAGGGAAAAAATTAATTTTGAGAGGTGAAAGGCCCCCAAAAGAGAATTTAGTGTCTAGTCTAAGATGGTCACTTAAAGCCCTTAGGGTATAGTCCCATCTGTAGCTAAAAACCACTTAAAGGGTCACTTAGAAAATGACACCAGGATTCACATCTCTGTCTCCCTTGTGAACGTCTTTCCGTCTGCTCTGACTTCTTCAGTCTTTGTGACTGTGCCTCCTTACCTGAAGAATTTTTCCTTCTCTTCACATTCTTTTGTGCTTTATGACTTGTTTGGAAAGTCTGCCCAGGTTGTGGTTCTGTTGCTCTGCTCATATTGCTTCTTGAGTTAGAGCAAATCTGGCTGGTGAGTGGGATGCTCTGTCTTCTCTCACTGTTCCCGACAGGACTTCACATGTATCTAAACAGGAAAAGTCTCCGCCATAGAGAAATACAGTTAAAGTTGTTCAAATTACTATGCTTCCTGAATAGATTTGGAAATTGAGTCCCTCAGATGTTAAGTGGTTGGCTCATCATCACAATAAAAGATAGAAATAGAAAAGGTACAGCTAGTGTCATTCATGGATCACACTGATTCAAAGTTTAGAGGATATCCTTATAAATTATGAATAGTACTCAAATCTATTCACTACTGTACTGGATAATAAAAATCTCGATAAGGGACTTGAGGATGAAATAAGAAGATAGAAATAAATATCAACAAATGTTAAACCTTGAATTTTAATTGAAACAGATAACTAGCACAGATGGGAGTCCAGGGAAGAGCATATCACTCCAAGAACTCTGAGAGTTTGACTAATGAAATCAATAATACAGTAAAAGCTAAAATGTTTCCAAAACAAAAAATGACCTACTGTATTTAATAAAGAAACCTAAAGTATGGAAATAGCATCGATAGAATAAACGGGTTCAGAAAAGCAAAACTTGGCGGTATGTCTCACTACTTCCTTGAGTAGAGAAACCCTGAATCTGGGGCATCTTCTGATCATCTCATTCCCCTGGGAGATACACTCTGTTTCTGAGCAGGGATTGCTCATTAGACTTCTCCTTGAGTTGAATGAAATAGCTGTCAGGATTTTCCTCCAACCTGTCCTCTGAGTCTAAGTTCATGAACTTACTCTCTGGTATCTAATTTAGTGTTCTTGATATCAACACACTAGTAGAGTGGGTGACTTCATTAGAAGGAAGACATAGTCTATTCTTCTAAATTTCTTCTGCCAATGTGCATGTTGTTCACTGTACATGAAGAAACTGACTTTTGAATGGCATATCAATCTTTGGCATTTAATAAATATGTGAGTGCAACCAACTCTGTGGTGCTGAAAATATTGTCTTTCTTGATATGCCAAGTTGAAAACCAAAGATTTCAAGGCAAATTCTCCTGAAAGCCTCACTACCTGGGGTAATGTAATTTGGGTCTCCTTTCTTAGCAAACATGCCAGTCTCGGTACACACATTTTCAACAGCAATGTAGCAGACTTAGATTCAATTGAATTCATCTGAAAAACTCTACCAAATTAGTCAGTAATGAAAAATTAATTAGTGAGTTCTGAAGTAATTAAAGATAGTATCGAAAGAAAAATAAATAACAGTCATAGGAAAGACCACGTCTGGAGACTTCCATGCAATCCTAAGGTTACTGGTGTAACATTTAAAAATGAATTAGAGCTACTGTGATAGCTATTTGTAAATATTTGAGGAGTCATTAATTGCTAAAGGGTTTTGATTTGTTTTATGTGAATCTAAATGGGCAGAACCTAGAGTCATGAATGGTAAAGGGGGAATAGATTTTATTTGTCTCAATGAAATGAGCTGCCTTGTAGGATGGTAGGTTTCCAAGATGTAAGTCAAGTTAAAAGGCCCTTTTCAGAGATATTTAAAGGAATTCCTATATTGAATGAAAGTTGGGCTAAATGACCTTTAAGTGACATTTCAACTTGGAAGATTCTATCCTTAATGTCCTTAGTGGAAGATCAGTTAAGGGGCCTACATATTCTGACTCCTGGTCCAACCTTCTCTTCATTATTTTCTCTTGTCATAAACAGTTGTAATTTTTTTTTAGGACATGAAGAAGATATTCATTTATCTGCTTGCTTGTTATATATGCGTTTGCATTAATTGTGTTCTGATTTGAGTTGCATAAAAAAGGCACACCTTCAAAGAACATCAAATTGCTATTACCCATCCAAAAACACTCATTTGCATGACAGATAAGGAAAAATGCCTCCTGAGTGTATCTTCTTTTCTTTGTCCTTTGGTATAATGTTCCATGGCTGGTGTGTTTGAAAATGAACTCCCACAAAATATTAGACAGGCAATACTAACTGTTCATTCAAGGATTTTAAATTAAGCTTCCACAAGCAACTCCACTTCTGATACAGCAGTTAGAGGATAGGCGGTAATTCGTAAATCACACACTCAAGAGAAAGTAGCTTATGTGATCTGTTTTTGTCTGTATGGAACAAAACACCAAATACAAAAATGTTTATTGCAAAGTACCCTTCCTCATGAGGATGAAGAAAATGGGACATAAACTTAGCATTCTAATTTCTGTAGATTCCGGCTGTGTATGAAACCATCTTTTTATCATCATCACTTCATGACACACAAGTCTTGAGTTCCTGAATGACAGACTAATAGAGAGGGAGCGCTAACCACCGAGGCATAGGCAATTAAAGGGACGCAAACCAATTAACTGAATGTAAGACGTGCTGGTTCAATATATCCCACAAAATCCAGAGAGTTGAAAGCAGGAATCATATAACAAAAATGGTGTAGGCGATTTGTGTGTTTGTTAACAAATTATATCAGAAAAAACTTATGTTTCTTTTTAACAAGCAGAGGGGACACTAAATTTTTAGATTCTAAATGAAGAAAACATTTGTTAGCCTCTGAAGTTTTTATGTATATCTTGCCTTATAATTTAGTATCTTTTCACTATTTTGTGCATGTTTAATTTCAATTTCATTTGGTTATACATGATTGTGCTGTTGACTCTATCATTTTAAAATTCAAGGAATAACATACGTATGTATTTAAAATACTATAAGATAGTTTCTTTCATTCCTTTGATTTGGGGTTGAAAATATTCAGTTCTCTACAAAAGTATTTTGGTTAACATTTTTTTCACATCCATCGTATCCTTAAAATTGGGGGAAAAATGCATGACTTGAACACCCAAAAATCTATATATTAAGTAGTGATTTAATTTTGCTGTTGTTGTTCGGAAGAACACACACATGCACGCACATTTGCTAAAAGCACATAGTAGGATCTCCTAAATGAGCAGTAATGAGCAGAGCTTCAGGGCTATTGTGAAATTTATAAAATAAGATACATGATCATTTTCCTTACACTATTTTGAATAATCCAAACCTTGTTTCTTATTCTGTTTCCTCCTTCTTTGCAAATTCCACTTCTGGCTTTTGGGAAGGAAGCAGCCTACTCTCAGAGTATTCACAGTCTCGCGCATGCTCTTGATTACAAGGGTAAACTTCTAGCCTGGCAGACACTGCCTCAACCTCCACTCCTGCACCACTGCAGGCCTGGCTGGACAGTCACTGAACACTGTTTTGCACTTTACTGCTCCTATCCCTGATGCCAGCCCTCCCCTGCCACCCATTCCCAGGCTTGGGGACCACCAATTGCACACACAGTCTTGTTGGTATTTGGGTGGGGAGCAGTGTGGAAACAAGATCAAAATGACCAATGTGATCATGAATTGCACACTTTATTCTGTAGGGTTCAAGACTCTATCAAAGGCTTTAAAGCAGATGAGTTCATGATAAAAGTGGTATCTGGGAAAGATAAATTTTCAGTGGAGTGCAGGAGGGATTGGGCATGAAGGGAGAGTGGGTAGGCGGATATATCAGGACACAAATAACTAGTACTATAAGGAAAGGATATAGCAGGATTACGACCTCTGCCCTGAAGTAGCTTGTAACCTTTTTTGGAAAGGAGAACTAAGGCCTATGAAATCATTTCTTCAGTTCTCTGGAATTAGCTGGACCCTGTTGTTATAAAATAACGGCTATTTCATCATGTACCAAAAATGAGAACAACACACAAATATGTCAACATTCTGAAGTGTGTGGGTGAGAATATCCATGTCATTGTAGGTCAGGAAATGTAAAATATCAAGGAATGTGATCTTACCGAATATTTAGATTCTTGTCATAGATACCAAATGACATGCCTGAAAAAAAAAAGAACAAAAGAGAGTAAGCCTTAGAAGAATATTAAAACTCCTTTATGGAATATTAGCCCTTTTACAAACCCAGACATTTGCCTGGTGATTTTCCTCTGCATGTATTTGTTTAAGAGAAAGAAGTGGGAAAAAGAAATGGGAAGCAGTTAGAGTTTAGGGTTACAAAAACAAGGCAAGGGATAGATACACAGACATGCTCCTGTTGCATAGAGTTTCTGCTGGCAGTGTTGTCAGAATGTAAAGGGATAACAGGGAAAATCAGCATGAGAACAGCAGTCTTGTCCACAATGCCTTCATAGAAGAATAGCTTTGGTTTGTGAATAAGTGCTCTTTGTGTTTCTGGCTCAGCTATGCCTTGTTTGTTACCTGATTCAGCCCACATTTTACCTGCTGGCTGCCACCTTTCATATACACGCTAGCACTATCCCTTGGCAATGGTAGAAGATGTTGCTACCTAAGGCACCATTACGGTGTCAGTTTAGCTGGTTAGAACAAAGTGCTCTGTAATCTAAAGGCACTGGGGGAGTGGTTGAATCAGGCCACTTGCCTTTGTACAGAAAACCTCTCCCCCGCAGGGCCTGAGGCTGTCCTAGCTCCTGCCTCTTAGGGATAGTGGAGCTGTGAGGGCACTCCATCACCATCTGGAAACTATTCATAGAACCTGCTATGATAAGAGGGTCATTTTAGGGATTTCTTCCTGTGGGAAGGCCACATTGATTTTCCACTAGTCAAGTTGTTTGGAGCTTTGTTTGTCTTTGCTGAAAAGACTTAGGAGTAGCCTGTGTCAACCTACAATTTGAACAGCAACTTGATAATCCATCATAACACACCTGCTTCCCAGGTAGAGGACATTGAGAACCTCCTTAGCAGGTATGTAATCACACCTGGTCCTGGACTTAGATGAGCTCCAGCATCTGTGGACAAGGTCAAACGGTAATGTTCTTAAGTGGTACTCTACAGGCAGCCAGGAAGGCTTATACGAGTATTGCTAAGATCAGTTTCTCAGAGCCAGAAAGAATTACAAAGTTTGCTACTAACATCCTTTATAGACATTTAGTTTGGTTTAAAACTAGATGTTATATTGACATGCTCCCTCCCCGACTTGTACACTGTCACATGCAGGGACGAAAACCCTGGATTGCTTCTTTATGTCTAGTCTGAAATAATTTCAATTTGCACCAATGTTGTTTGCTGACATTGAGGCATGTGGAAAAAATACTCTTGTATGAGAATGCAGTGAGAAATTTTAATTGATTATGAGGCATATTTATATACCATACTTTGAAACATAATATTTTACATTTTAATTATGCACATAATCTAAAATTATAAAATTAGGAGCTCATCGAATTTACCTATTTTATTGAAGAAGAACAAGTATTCAGGTATATTTGAACTCACTATCGTAGCAATAGAACACAGGAAAATAATGGTCTGCAATTTTTAGACCTGATTTTATTGAATAAGCACCATTTAATCTTAGAACAGAGCTAATAAGACTCATGGATAGAAAATTTTAAAATATGGAGGTAAACTGGACTATGAATTATTATTCACTTCTGTAATCAGAGAACATAACATATAGAATGTCTAGCACTTTGTAATACCTTATTATGGATGATCATACAGTCTGCAACTACTGAAATAGATAACAAATATCCTTTTTTTAAAAAATTTTATTTATTTATTTTTGGCTGTGTTGGGTCTTCATTGCTGCACGCGGGCTTCCTCTAGTTGAGGTGAGCGGGGGCTACTCTTCGTCACGGTGCACGGGCTTCTCATTGCGGTGGCTTCTCTTGCTGTGGAGCGTGGGCTCTAGTGTCAGTAGTTGTGGCACGTGGGCTCAGTAGTTGTGGCTCGAGGACTCTAGAGCGCAAGCTCAGTAGTTGTGGCATACGGGCTTAGTTGCTCTACGCATGTGGGATCTTCCCAGGCCAGGGCTCGAACCCATGCCCCCTGTATTGGCAGGTGGATTCTTAACTACTGTGCCATTAGGGAAGTCCCAAATATCTTTTAAATGTGCAGTTGGGTTTGCAAAGCCACAGGGACCAGAAACTGAGATAAAACCCTAGCAGAGTTGGGGAAAGGATTGTTAGGGTCAGTAAACTAGGATTATAATTGTTATCACAGGAACAGACAAAAGTGATGAGGCCTTGGGAAAGCAGAGTGAGTTAAATATAAGTTCCACAAAAAAGCTAAGAGCAAATGAGGGTTACTTCTTCAGAAGCTGGTGGAGCAGAAAAAAATAAGTTAAGATGACCTGCAGCAGAAGGAAATTTGTCTCTCTTGGGTTGGTCCTGATTTGCCCTGAGATTTGTCCTGATTCAGAATTTTATTGGTGAAATACCTTTGTGGTTAGATCAAGAGTGTTTCTCTTTGGAGAAGTTCTGCATTTGTTTCTGTCCCGTGTCCAAATTCATTTATTCATCAACTCTAGACTGCTATTATTACGTATTTTTTCAGGTTTGAGTTTATGAAATTAGAAAATACATGAGTAAACACTTTACCTTGAACAAATCAATGGAAACAACCACCATTATATAATGGAATTTTCGTTTAATAGAACTTTCAGATAAATACTATAAAATAAGACTGTGAAATAAGATCAGTCAGCTTTGTAGAAAATCCAATGAATCTTTTAATAGTTAAAAATATAGTCTTTGAAATGAAACACTCAATAGATAAACTAAACTGCAGATTAGACACAAATAAAGATTAAGTAAACACTGAAGAAAATATTCATAGAGTTATGTTTTAGAATTGATGAAAGATGAATTCAGAATGACTGAGTCCCAATCAGGGTAGAAACACTCAGTTACTTTACAGTGATACTAGAGGACACTAAAAAAAAGAAAAAAAGAAAAAAAATTGTAAATGCAACAAGCAAGAAAAAAATATGGATTAGCTACAAGATCTAGATGGATAGCAAAATTTTTAGCAGAACCAACGGAAGTCAGAGACATAGAATAATATATTTAAATGGCATTTGAGCAAAGACTTAAAACAGATGTGCAAGATGGCCATGTGAATCTCAGAGGGAAGGCGTGGGAGAACATTCTGGGCCAAGGCAATGGGGCTGCAAAGTCCCTTAGACAAGGACATGGCTTGTTTGTTCAAAGAAAAAGTCAGAATGGCTAGAGTATATTGAGAAAAGAGGATAGAGGAAGCAGATGAAAACAAAAGAAACACAGTGAGGCTATGTGGTGCCCTATGGGCTATAAGTGGCTGAAGTGTGAACCATGGCAGTGTTTTGAGCAGAGAAGTGACAGGATCTAATTCACACTTCAAAATGATTACAGTGAGAGTCTTGAAGACAGTCTGTTAGGGAGCATGGGTACAATTACGGAGACCAGCTAAGAGGCTGTCACAGTAATTCCGGCTTGGACTTTGCTATTGCAAAATGTGTTCCGATTCTGGGACTACTTTGATGGTGGAGTCAAAGGGGTTTATTGATTGATTAGATATACAGTGTAGCCAAAAGAGAGGAATCAGGGATGATTCCATGATTTTGGGCTTGAGAAGCTTGAAGTATGAAATTGACTTCAACTGTGATGCAAAGGCTGCAACTGAATCCCATTTTGGGGAGGAAATACTACTTAGGTTTTAAACATGTTATGTTTGGTAAGAAAGTTCACATGCAGAATGAGTTTGCTAGGACTGAGATCCTTCACCACCTTTTTCCGTTATCACTTAACCCTGCCCTCACCTTTGTAATTAGTCCTTTCGTTAAATTCTTTTCAATTATCTTGTCTGAGATTTCTGTTTTCTGTTACAACTATGAATGATACAATTATTAAATGAATAATTGATTAAGGTAATATGAACTATTTCACCTGCTTGGGTCCTTAATTCCAGAATCTTTTAAAGTGTATATTTTGTCATAAATGGATTTTCAGAACTAAAAAAGAATCACTAGAATTAATTAGTAGTATGCTACATGTATTTATCTTAATCAAATTCCAAATAATGAAAATAATATACGTCACTTTAATGATATTTTCATAAATAGTAAATAAGGAAACATTAAACAGATGACCTGGAGTTTCACATGTTTAGTTCACAAGTCATTGTCTACTACTATAGGAATAATTATGGACAAGCAACATGTGTACTTGTGTGTATTGGGGATTTTTTGTTTTGCCTTGCTTTGTTTTGTTTCTTTCCCAGGCAGAAAGTCAAAAATGACGTGTCCTGGCAGAATCTAGGAACGCTATTGATCACATTCCTATAAAGAAAGAAAAAGCTAATATACACAAGACAATGCCCAACATTATAATTAACTGGCAAAGAGAGATTTTCATAACATGAAGCATTGGATATTTGGGGAAAATTGAGGCAAAAATGTGGAATTTGTCAATTAGCTCTACGGAAATGTGAAACAAAACGATCTTAAAGCTAATGGATGTCTAGTCTCCCCCAAGGGATAAACTTGAGCCTTTATCTTTTCTGTTTCATTTCACCTGTGAATTAATACACATCTTCCAAGCCCTCATCTCCCTGTTCCTTGTTTGTGAGACAAAGTACAAGGGCGGAAGAAGCATTGTCCTACAATACCACTGTTATCCAAAACACATGCAACTCATGTTTTAACACCTCTTCAGACAATGCCCCTTGTAGGTGTCATGTTCCATAAAACATTTGCTCTCCAAAACTCAGAATGAATTAAAGAGAGAAAGAAATAAAAGCCATATTTTTTAGAACTACATTTATATTGATATTTAAACACCCAAGTGAAAGAGATTTACATAAAAGAATATGACCTACATGATATAATGTACATGAGTGAAAATTGCTTCTCAGTTCTTCATAAAATTTTAGCTTGACTGACAGGTACAATGTAAAAACAATATGCATGCTCTGCTTTCATTTAGATTTTCATTCTCCCGTGTCACATTGGATTGTTTTTTTTTTTCTTCAGTATTTTACCACAGCAGTAATCACTTCAAAGCACATTAGTGCTGTGCCCTTATGTGATATAAGCAAATATGTGCTAGAACACTGAATTCTCACTTTAACCCTTGGCCTAACAGGGCTTAATATAACATTTTCCCCGTTTATATGAAAAATGTAAACTAGAGGTTTTGCACACCACGTCACATCACAGAAAGTCAGCTCTTTACACAGACTAAGTCACCAAATTTTATCAAGTATGCTTCATACTCTAAGAATTGAGAACTAGTGTCCTTACTTAATAATATGCACTTAATCCTAATATGTGAGCTCATAAATATTTACTAAGTACTTAACGCATGCTAGACAAAGTACTAAATAGACGGAAAACAAGTAAAAAAGGATAGGTTTTTTATGGTATAATGGGAAAGAAAAATGCATAAATCATAAATTAAAAATTTCCATATAATGTGTTGTGTTAAAATACGTGTAGGGAAGTTTGGGTAGCCACAGAGGAGGGCTGCTTAACTAAACCTGAAACTTCAAAGTAAGTTTAATGAAAGAGATGGTTTTATATTATTTGCCAAATATCACACAAAATATATCTAAGGTATTTTGGAACCCAGAAAATTGAAACTTTCTAAGCTAGAATGAAGTTTCCCAGCTTTTAAAATTTTAACAATTTATTAGGCATAATTCTTTAAGATAGTTTACTCTTTCTTGAATACAATAACTTTAGGATTAATGTCTAGAACTATTTTCAATGATGTATAAAATAAACTGTTTTTAATGATGAAATATATTTTTATGGATAAATAGATATGGTACTTTATGGACTATTGTGATATCAAAATGGGTACTTCTGGCAGGGATTCCTGTAAGGCGCTACTAGAATAATCAAAGTGAGATCAAGGATAAGCTCTAAACTAGAACGGTAAATACATATGTGGAGCTTGCTTGAAATCATTATGTGAGTTTCTAGGTAAAGGTGGCAGAACTTACTATATATGTCAGGATGTGGAGGTGTGAGGAAGCGCTCTGGAGTGGCTCCCAGGCCTCTGACTTGGTGGATTAGATGTGTGGTGGTGAGGAATGCAGATGGAAGGGCAGTTTTAGGCATACTCAAGTGAAAGATGGTGTGAAATAATTCAAATATCCTTATGATCTAAATCTCAGACAAATCGTCGTTCAGGAAGCATTTGAAAGTTATCTACATGCAGACAATAGTTAAAACTGTGAAGATACATGAGACCCTCTGAAGAAAATACACAGAAGCAAATGCTATAAGCCAAAGTGGGAACCCAAAGTAAGAATATTTAAGGAGCAAGCGGCTGGGAGAGTATCAGTGTTCACAGTGGGAGGGAGGAGAGAAAAATAGAACGATCAGTATTGCAGAGACACATGGAAAACCTGGAGAGAATACATGGAAGTCAAATGAATAGACAGTTTTCAGAAGAAAATTGGCAGTATCCATTGCAGTAGAGCTATGCAGCAATGTTAGGGACCAAAAAGCAGCTATACATTTCCATTACCATGAACTGAAGACTAGAGAATTCAGGCCAACCTGATGGGGAGAACCAAAAAAAAAACTGGACTAAATGAAACAAAATGGAGTCACCAGAAATGTAACAATCTAGTGAAGAAGATACGGACAGTAAATAGAATAGTTGATTTTATCCACTAATTTTGCCTACTTTTAGTGAACTGTGAACAGTTACAAGTAACAAGATTTCTTGTAGGAAGAATGAATACCTTCTGATGAAGCCAGACAGAATGAAAATTGTGACATATTGACACATTTCCATGTTCTTTGGTATTTCTCCATGCTTTGCTTTTCTGAAGGGTGGATAGACAGCACTCACACATTACAACTTATATGAGAACTCCATTCAAATATAAAATTCTGAAAGAGGAAGTTCCTCTTTGTTGTTTTTTCTGTATCAGAAGAATTATCTTTCCAAGGGGACTATTTTAAAAAGTGACTACAAGGACAAAGCAGAACATGCATAGAAAGTTTAGCTCTGAGTGTAATATAGTGAATGCAGCTCTGGACAAACATAAAGATTTTTTTCCTTTGATTCTGAATGTGAAATTTGAAAAAAATATTATTTTGTTACCTTAAGTAATATTTTTCCAGAGGCTTTAATTGTTTTTCCAAGTTAGCTTGTTTTACAACATACGGAATTATTAGTGTAGAAGCAGTGAATTTTAACATCCTTAAAAAGTAGCATTTTTAAGAACAAATAGGTAAAGATACCATAATTCCCCACCAGAAGCTTGTACTAATGTACATAAAACATGAATTTATATGAGACACATTTCGTGAATGAAGAAATAAATGAATTTTACATAAAAAACTTACTTTTGGGGCCTTCCCTGGTGGCGCAGTGGTTGAGAGTCCGCCTGCCGATGCAGGGGACACGGGTTCGTGCCCCGGTCCAGGAAGATCCCACGTGCCGTGGAGCGTCTGGGCCCGTTGAGTCATGGCCGCTGAGCCTGCGTGTCCGGAGCCTGTGCTCCGCAATGGGAGAGGCCACAACAGTGAGAGGCCCGTGTACTGCAAAAAAAAAAACAAAAACAAAAAACTTACTTTTTGGACTGTATGAAGAGAAATGAAGGTGGGCAGTTATTTGTACAATATCAAGTATAAATGATAGGAAGTAAAAGGCAGAGAGGAAAAAAGGTTGTCTATAAAATCTCATTTAGGGAATTTCACTGGCGGTCCAGTGGTTAAGACTCCGAGCTTCCACTGCAGGGGGCACACGTTCTATCCCTGGTCAAGGAACTAAGATCCTGCATGCCTCCCCACACGGCCAAAACAAACAAACAAAACCTCATTTATTAAGCAGAAACTTTTTAACTGACATATTGACTTAAGTCTTTTATATATAATAAAGGTGGTATACAGTGAAATGGATAGATAACGACTTCTCAACATGTGCCTTTTATTTACTCCAGCTCATCCCCACCTATGGCTCTAATTACCATCTAATTGCCACAAACCCACTTTCAAACTCACATGCTATATTCTCCACCTCTCCTATAGTTATTTAACGCTAGCATTTGCCTGTCTCAAAGGTACTTCCAACTTCACCTAATATCAAACACATGATCTTTCTCCATAAACTGGCTCTTGTCTAGGGGCTCCTATTTCCATGAATGGCACAACCATTTACCTAGTTTAGGAAGCCAGAAACCTGGAGTCATCTTTGACATCCTTCTTCCCTTTTCTATTATTTTAAGGTGCTATAACTATGTGCGTCTTTTACTTCAAAAACTATTAATGATTTTGCATTTTGTTTTGGATATATGTAAATAAACATTAGGAAAATTCTATGTCAATAGCTCCAATGCTCACTGCCAAGCCTACTTCATCCTTAATCCCTCTCTCTGTCTCCATCTCTCCCTTCCTCTTTCCCTCCTTCTTTTCCTCCATTTTCCTTCCTTCCTCTCTTCCTTTCTTTCTTTTTTAATCTTTGAGGTGGCTGTAATTTTTTAGTAGTTACATTTTTTGGTGGATTTTTAATGGATTCACCCATTAACTTGCACATTCATTCAACAGGTATTTGTTATGCACCTACTTTGTAGATTGCACTATGCTGGGGGATTCATATCTCAATACAAATTACAATAATCCTAAATCATAATTTTCAGCAACTCTTTGAGGCTCTATTTTAAAATGATGGTTGAACTGACTTTAAGAAAAGACAAATGTGCACACTCATCTTGTCCTATTTTTAGATGTTCCATGGAGATGCCTAAGAATTGTGTTTGGACTGACTTCCAGACTATGTTATGCATTCTTTCATTCAACGACCATAATAATAACAATTATGTGACCAAACCTGTGCTGGAGCTAGAATACAAAGATGAATACAACACAACTCATACTAGAGTGTGAATAAATAAAAAATTAAAAATATAAAGAAACTAGGACTTCAACTATACTGTGATAGAATGTACAATGCAAATACTTGTAAATTCCCTGGAAAGAGAGTGTCTGGAAACACTTCCTGGTTAGGATTTTTTTTTTTTTTGCTCATGACTTGTGTGGTTAATCAGGAGATTTTTCTCTCTCTGAAGTAACATCACAGTATTCTCCTTTTCACAACTGAGCTTCCTGTGCTTAGCCTAGTCACTTAGGTAGGTATACAGTATTCTTAGAAGCCTCTCTTGCATTACCTGGTTAGTCAGTGAAAAGAAAGGTCCTCACCTGGTTACAGCAAGTGATATGATGGGTCAATAGAGGAAGTGGGGCTTCCCTGGTGGTGCAGTGGTTGAGAATCTGCCTGCTAATGCAGGGGACATGGGTTCGAGCCCTGGTCTGGGAAGATCCCACATGCCGTGGAGCAACTAGGACCGTGAGCCATAACTACTGAGCCTGTGTGTCTGGAGCCTGTGCTTCTCAACAAGAGAGGCCACGACAGTGAGAGGCCCGCGCATCGTGATGAAGAGTAGCCCCCGCTTGCCACAACTAGAGAAAGCCCTTGCACAGAAACAAAGACCCAACACAGCCAAAAATAAAAATAAATAAATTAAAAGAAGGCTCAACATTTAAAAAAAAAAAATAGAGCAAGTGCCTCAGTGATTTGTTTCCTAACTTTAAAATGGAAGTTCACCATCGTGGAAAAGCCATTTGCCCATTAGGTCTCAACAAATCTTGTCCTGAAACCAAATAGAAAAATTTTGCTAGTCACATTACTTCATGGAAGGATTAAATCTTCCATGCTCTAACTTCTATTATGGTGTGTTTTTCTAGTATATCACTCTACACATGGTTGCAAGTATGCAAGAACACAAAAACAATACCTACAATAACTTATGAATAACTCTGCTAAAGTAATTATAATAATGATTAAATGATTTTTAATTAATTTGTGTAAAAACATATAACTCATTTCATCCTTGCATGTGCCACAAAACCCTCGTGGGAAATGTATATGCTAACATGTAAACATTCATTCAATGACTTGTCCACAAATTATAACTTTACTTAATTCCATCTTCAATATCACTTCAAACTATATATCTCTTTTATGCAGAGAAACACCTCACTGAGCAATGCCCTAAAGCAATAAAAGTAAATATTTTTTCCGTAATACAAAAAAAGATTGGAAAATGATGATGAGGAAGAGTTAAGGCCTCAATCTGTCAAAGAAAAACACTGTGTTTTGTTTAAAACAACCGGCCATTTACTTAAAGCAAACTAATATTATATAAAATATACACTTTATAATCACATAGACTCAGGGACAGTATCTTCGATAAAAATCGTGCATCATAGAAATAGCAATAGAAAATAAAAGTAACTCCAATTCTGAAAAGTAACTCCAAGTCTGAAGAGAAGAAATGAGTAAGTACAAAGGCATCAAAGGAACCACATGTCTTACCTTGCTGTCATCCTGTACCTTCATAAGATGCGACCCCCTCAGCTGCAAGCAGCTCCCATGAAAGCAGACAAAAAGGGCAGAAAGATCAGCACCACAGCCCTCCTCCTTGACAGGTGAATAAAAGTGGCACTTCTAATGCTGTTACTAATTTATTAAGTATTCCAAAGTTAGAATTTAATCGGAATATTTTTGTCACATTATCCATCACCAACTCAGAAGAGATGGAATTTTCTTAAACAGTTGCACAGTGCAGTGCCTTAGGCAGGCTTTTAGACATTTCAGTTTGTCACAATGGACTAGTTCCATTTTTATGATTTAGTTAATTATGTAACAAGCTGTGAAAAATGGGAGTGACCCCATGCCTAGTTCAAGGAACGTGTCAAGGTCCAGTGGCTAAGTTGCTGAAAACTGTTCTCATTTGCAAATACTATTTTTTTAATTCCCACTTTTCTCTTTTCCTTTTATAAATTTCAGATTTCATATGTTAAGCAAAAGTCAAGTTAGAAACTAGCAGTTCATTTATATAAAGACAAGAAGAAAACTAAAAAGTCACATGCGCAGTTTAAGTGATCAAGTTAAATAAGACACAATTAGGTGAAAAGATAATTAAGTGTTGAAAATGCGATGATCCATTTGACAATGGGAGAATAGAAGATGCAGAGAATTCCAAATACAACCTCCCCATCTAGAAATCACATTTCATATTCCTTACAAGAGAATGTATGCCTCTGATTAGTACTATGCTAGTTTAAAACAACCGGCCATTTACTTAAAGCAAACTAATATTATATAAAATATACACTTTATAATCACATAGACTCAGGGACAGTATCTTCGATAAAAATCGTGCATCATAGAAATAGCAATAGAAAATAAAAATAGCAGTGTCTTGTCTCTACTCTGCTTTGATTTTGTATGAGAGCATTATTGTTACAATCTCAGGCTGCCCCATTAATTCCTTCTTTCAAAGCATTTAAAATTTTCACTCATCTTGGCAGAAAAGTAGCAAAGAAAAGAACTCTAGGAATAACTCAAAATATAATTAATAACACATCTTCACATTCATATCAAAACATATTCATCTCTATGACATTTTGAAACTAAGATGTTCTTTTGAGTCAGAAGATCTAGGTTCAAGTAATTGATAGAAGCATCTTGGGTAATCTCCCTGAGCTGTGGTTTCTGCAGCTGTCAGTTTGGACTAATATTTACCTTACATGATTATTGTGAAAAGAAAATGTTAAGTTGTGTAAGATCAATAATTTAGGACTGTATTAATAAGACTATGTGTTACACTGGCGTAGATTAGAAGTTAAGGCTAAAAAGCAAATTCTCTGACACATTGAAGGAGATCACTGAGCAACAGAGCCTCACAAGTATATTGCAACCCATTCCAGGTAGGTATCAAGAACTACAAAGTAGCCATTTAATGACTCATGGCACCATTCAGAGAAAAAAAAAAAAAAAGAATGGCACCCATCCTTCAGAAACCTCAAAATGTTACATATCTTAAATAAAAACAAATTAGGAGAGACATTATTGAACTGGCAGTTAAATGGATCAGGGGAAGTATCACATCTTTTGCTTCTCTACTTTTATAATTTTAGACATTCTCTGCTCCCAGCACTTAATCACCATGCTCTAAAGACTTTTAAGTGGAATATATATGCATTGAAATTCAATGCTGAAATATAGACAGTGACCTTGTCACAAAAAAACAAAAGTGTAGCCCTTCTGTGCCAGTCAACATATCATCAGTTTACGGCGAGTATTATACTCACAGATTGTAGTGTTCTCTAAATGACTTTCTAAAACACTGAACAGGAGACATACATACTAACACTCTTCAACCACATGATTTATATGAAAAGGAGAGGGGATGAGGGCATTCATTTAGTTTCTTTAAAACAGTGTGTTTTTTTCAACTTAAAAAATGTTATACACAAACATTTTTTATCTAAAAGCATAACAATTACTATAGGAGAGAAGATTTTCATTGTTTCACTTTCGTATGATTAGACTAAAAAATTTTTTAAGCTATATTGCAAAATGAACGTGATCTTTAAAAAAGTGGATGTGGACTTCCCTGGTGGCTCAATGGTTAAGAATCTGCCTGTCAGTGCAGGGGACACCGGTTCGAGCCCTGGTCCAGGAAGATTTCACACGCCATGGAGCAACTAAGCCCGTGCACCACAACTACTGAGCCTGTGTGTCACAACTTCTGAAGCCCGTGTGCCTGAAGCCCGTGCGCCTAGAGCCCGTGCTCTGCAACAAAGAGAAGCCACCTCAATGAGAAGTCCGCTTACCACGTTGAAGAGTAGCCCCCTCTGGCTGCAACTAGAGAAAGCCTGGGCACAGCAACGAAGACCCAACGCAGCCAAAAATAAATAAATAAATATTTAAAAAAAAAGAAAAAGCAGATGTGTGTAACATCATTATTTTTAGAGTTTACATGACATTCTCCTAAAATGAATTTAGCTGTGTGTGCATAATAAATTAATTCAGAATCCACATGCAGAATCTGTTTTCCTGAGTGCCTGCAAAGTCTGCAGTTCTACTGTTGAGACCATGTTGAAACTTAATTCATTAATTCCTTTTAATATTGCAGCATTAGTCTTATAATCTATTTACAGCTGACTTTGTTTCCAAATGAATTCAAATGGCCAAATGTGATCCATTATTTATTATCAATCAATCAACTTACTGTATATCCAGAACCTTCCAGATGTGCTTGTTTATGCCTCATTTATACCTACTGACCAGGAATCGTGTTTATGTACAAACTGGAGCATTAGTATATAATTATTAATGATACCTCTGCTTACTGTTGCTTTAGCTCTGGCACCTTCTGAAGGTTCAAGTCACCTTTAATGGTAAGTTAACGGAATTTAGAAAAAGAACTTTCTCTGTGGATGATTTTGCATTTCAAATTTACTTATTTTTTTCAGTAAGACTATTAAGCTATTAGATAAATAATTTCCTTCAGTAACTGTTTCTGGGAACCCTATCTGTTCCCGTGTGTTATGCAATTGACCTAAAACTATCCTTTAGATGAGGGATCAGGATCAATGACCTCCAAGACCTACTCAGTTCAAAACATTAGACACTCAGCCTGACAACAACCACAAATGATCAGTGGAACAGAAACTCCTCCCCAAACCCTATAGACTTGGGCATCTACTTCATCTCTCTCCTCTTCTCCAACTCCTGTTATTCCAAATGCTAGCAAAGGTTTGGAATCACCAAATCCCCAGAGATAGTTTATCATTTGTTATCCCAGGTGATAGAGTAAAACATCAGGTAAGATAAACGGCTCTGAGAGAAAAAGAGAAGATGTCAAGTAGTTGGTCTACTTCTCCCTAAATGGTATGGCATCAGAGGAAGAAAGAAATGGTAAGTGCATGCCACCATCAATACCATGGTATTCTCTCTTCTTGTATTTTACTTTGCTTCCCTGATGTCTGCACATAATGTCTCAAATTCTCCACCTCATAAAACTTTTCACAAAGGAAAAGTAAACACAAACAAAAATAATTAGAACTTTCAGAACTTGAAAACTGATTGCATGTGAAATCAACTATGCAGATTGTAAAAAAAAGTTATATGTTTAACAATGGCAATCATCAGAGAAATGCAAAGCAAAACCACAATGAGATATCATCTCACATCTGTCAGAATAGCTATCACCAAAGAGACCACAAATAAAAAATGTTATCTGTTATTGAGAAAACGGTAACCTCGTACACTGGTGGGAATGTAAATTGGTACAGCCTCTGTGGAAAACACTATAGAGGTTCCTCAAAAAACTAAAAATAGAGCTACTCTATGCCCCAGCAATTCCACCCCTAGGTATATATTTGAAGAAATCAAAAACATTAATTTGAAAAGATACATGAACCCGATGTTCATAGCAGCATTATTTACAGTTGTCAGGATATGAAAGTAACCTGAGTGTCCATCAAGAGATGACTGGATAAAGGAGATGGGGCATACACGCATGCACACACGCACACACACAAAATGGAATATTATTCAGCCATAAAAAAGAATGGAATTTTGCCATTTGCAACAACATGAATGGACTTGGAGGGTATTTATTATGCTTAGTGAAATAAGTCAGAGTGAGAGAGATAAACGCTGGATGTTATCATTTATATGTGGAATGTAAAAAATAAAACAAACTAGTGAATAGATAGAAAAAGACTCACAGATATAGAGAACAAACTAGTGGTTACCACTTGGGGGAGGAAAGAGAGGAGGTGCAAGACAGAGGGAGGGGATCAAGAGGTATAAATTATTATGTAAAAAATAAATAAGCTACAAGGATATATTGTACAGCACAGGGAATATAGCCGATGTTTTACAATAACCACAAGTGGAGTATAATCTTTAAAGACTGTGAATCACTATGTTGTACACCTGAAACTTTTATAATATTGTAAATCAACTGTACCTCAATTTTAAAAAAATTTATTCTAGCATAAAACACGAATTCTATTTTTTCTGTGACAATGGGGAAAAAATCAGAAAATTATCAACAAGATGGGAGCATAAGGAAGTTGTAAGCATCATCTCTAGCAATTACCCTCTTTCTATATCACTGTGTACCCCTGAAATATTTTTCATGCCCCCATTTTCAGTCCTTTCCCTTTTCCTCTCACATTGATCCCCTTCTCCATACATGTTTACCGAGTGATCTGTGTACACAAATTCATCTCCATCTCTCTCTCTCCCTCTTGCTCTCTTTCTCTCCTCATAGCACCTCTCTTCCTAACCACTTGTGGGTGATTCATTGGCAGTGTCCAACTCTTCTTAACTTACATCTATGAATGAATGATCCCATCCTGCCCTCACCATAAATACTAATCTCTCTCTTTCTCATACTTTCAGAAACTGTACTTCTTTTGTGCTACAGTGTCAAAAAAGCTGAGTTTTTTCCTCTAAAACATTAGAGAAGTATTTAGACTGAGCAGTTCTTTAAAGAATGTATTGATATAATCCCAATCGTTTGTGTATATCATGACCAGCATCATTACCAATATACAGGAATACATTCTCCTCCATGAAATTTGATTTTCTCTCTTCAAAGTTCTAAATATTTCTATGAATATTTACACTGTTCCCAAAGTGTTGTTTTTTTTTTTAACTTGGAGGAATAGGAAGATAGAGTCTGCATAACTGTTTTCTAGTTCACAATGTACCAAGGAAGTGAGAAACCTTGATGGAAAGTATCAAGCAATTGATGGTGAAAATAGTACCTATGGGCCAAACCCTGGGAGACTAGAAGTTAAAAAATAGCAAAGGTGAACTCATAAAATAGAAACTTAACACCATAGCTTCTGCAGCTCACTACTACCTTTCTGCTTCCATGTCCCTTTCCTACATTCTGCCAGACACCTTCCAGATGGAGCTACTACTCCACTTGTGGATAAGGGCTGGATCAGTCCTCCAATTTCCCCCATTATGTGAATTAAAGTTGAGGACTCCGTAGGCATTCCCAAACTGTTGCTGGGATGTCAACCAAGGAAAAATACTTTCCCAGAATCCTCAGTTGAACTTTTTGATTCATAATCTTGCAGAAACATCATGATACATACTAGATGATCCATGTAGTGTCATTTATACAGAATTATTCTTTAGTTATAGATGCATGTAAGTGTATTTGAGCTACCCTGAGATCCAAACTCCATAATTTGCCTCTGGGTTCCAAACAACCAACGTCCAAATGACTTTTGAGAATCCAACTTATTGACAAATTCGGGGCTGTTTATACCTGCATTCATTAGAGGATCATCAAGAAGACTAATGAAGTCATATATTTGGAAGAACTTTGAGAGCCTACTTAAGAAAGTATTACATAAGTGTGAAGTATTTTGAAGAGGCAATGAAGAAAAATTTATTGGCTGAGGAAATAATTGGCAACAGAGAGAAGACAACATTTCTTGCAGCTGGACAAAAAACATGGTGAGGCAACGCTGAGCCAAGAGAATGGAAAAAGGGTTTAGTTTTATTGGCAGGAGATGACAAGTGCCAGTAACTTGGAAAGAAGTGTAAAGCAGATTTGACTGTTTGGAGAATATTCTTTGGGAGTACCTGATGAGATTTCCAGATTGTCAACTGGACATTCATTGGCAAGTGCCAACTCCTTGCCCTTGAATTTCGATAAACATGTGTTATTCAGAGGTGGGCAGGTTATGCCCATATGTGTATATGTGCATGTATAATTATTTATAATAGCTAAGAGAAGAATCATTATTAAAATATCCAAAAAACATGCAGAGTTCACAAAGAGAATATTGCTCAGACAGGCCAATAAAAATTATTCTAAATAATGCTGAAATCTTTGATTAAGTTAAGTTGAATTTTCTTACTAATTGAAATTATACTGATTAAGTTTTTTCTCAGAGAGTTTTAGAAAGTTTTCATTTGCTGAATGTTGTTTTCATAAATTGCTAACTGAAGTTTTGTCTGTACTTGTGATACCTTATTTTTAACTAATACTGATATATCAACCACCACAGTACTCATGGTATCAATGGAGGATATGGTCCATAGTCAGTAAGTATAGATGAGATGAGTTTTCCCAGGGGATATATCACATTAAACAAAGATGGGTTTTTTTGGTTAAAATGGAATGATGAGTAGATACATTTTTTCTTAGTTTAATCTGTCGTTATATTAAATACTATACTCACAGAATTTTTTTAAACTCCACTTTATATCGTCACATCACACATCTTCTCAGTTCCAATATTTAAGGCAGGCGGGGGCGTGGAACTCCTCCTACTTGAGCCACTACCCTCTGGCCCCCATAAAGCTTGTAGCAGTCTGCTATGCACACTGGCACAGTGGTCATCCTAAAATGGCCTTAGGATGGGAATTGCCTTTGTTTCTCTCCTGAGCTGGATGAACTCCCTTGATTCCACATCTTCCTCTTTGTTTTCATTGTTGCCCTCATGTTGATGAAGTAAAACTTTGGTAATCTCCTAGAAAAGGAAGTATGAAATACTAAAATTTTAAGAATTTTCATGCATGAAAATGTTCTGCTATCACTCCTGTTTCATATTTTGGCATGATATAGAATTTAAAATTGGATATAAATTGATAATTTGATTACCAAATCTTTACCTGCCTACTTTTTCTCCTCTGGAAGATTTTGGCATCTTCTCTGTATTCCTGGAATTTTGAAGTTTAATAAGGTAGTGTATTTTAGTAGGTCTTTTAAAGTTTCATTATGTTGGTTATAATGTGGTGTTCCCTTTCAATGTGAAAATGCATGCTCTACCAATATAGATAATATTTATATATTATTTCTTTAATAATTTCTCCCCCTTGTTTTTCTCTATTGTCTATTTCCTGAAGTCCTATTAAAGTTTGTTCCATCCATTTGGAACATTAAGTGTTCAATAAATTTGGTTACTTTAAAAATTACTATTCTAGGGACTTCCCTGGTGGTGCAGGGGTTAAGAATCCACCTGCCAATGCAGGGGACAGGGGTTCGATACATGGTCTGGGAAGATCCCACATGCCACAGAACAAATAAGCCTGCGCGCCACAACTACTGAGCCTGCGCTCTAGAGCCCACAAGCCACAACTACTGAGCCCGTGTGCCACAACTACTGAAGCCCACGTGCCTAGAGGCTGTGCTCCGCAACAAGGGAAGCCACCGCAATGAGAAGCCCGTGCACTGCAACGAAGAGTAGCCCCCTCTGGCCACAACTAGAGAAAGCCCATGCGCGGCAACAAAGACGCAATGCAGCCAAAAATAAATAAATTAATTAAAAAAATAAAAATTGCTATTCTATTACATCCATGAAATAAGAACATGATGCCGTAAAAAGCGACATTCATAGACCAACAAAGAATTCATATATATATATATACATGCATATCTAAGAACCTACATATACATATCAAATAGATCTATACACATCTAACTTAGATATACATATACATATCTAAGAATGCTTGCCTTTGAATATTTAAACAAGTCTTGGTGGGGAAAAAAAAAGTATATATATAAATATACATAAAAAGAGATGAGTTCCTTTATTTCTCCTACTTTCAATTTGGTTCCACTCTCCTACTCTCAGCCATGCCTGGTACTGCTTCTTACTCCATCCCTCTGAAGAGTAAAACCTCAGTCTTTTTCTTGGATGGTAAAAGTAACTTTCAGGTTGCATGAGATGGGCAAGGATATCCAGGGCTAATTGTTAATTAGGAAGATAATTTTTTAAAATTTAATGGATGTCCTTTGCACACAATTAAATTAATCATATTCCCTCATTTACAAAACACTCTAATCTTTGGTCCGTGCATGGACCTCTTATCTATCTATCTTCTATTTTTTATATTTATTTTTACTGAGGTATAGTTGATGTACAATTTTATATAAGTTTCAACATAGTGATTCACAATTTTCAAAGGTTATATTCTATTTATAGTTATTACAAAATATTAGCTATATCCCCTGTGTTGTAATATTATAGCTTATTTATTTTATGCACAGTAGTTTGTACCTCTTAATCCCCATTGCTATCTTGCCTGTCATCTATTTATTTTTAATAAGCACACTTAAACATAAAGACTAAACATTTAACAATAACTTACATCTAACTATATGGTCTCCTTCAACCCATTTCCTGGTATCCCCTCTGAGGCAACTGCTTCTCTGATTCCTGAGTTTATGATTATCTTATCTATGGGTATTACAGATATATGCATTTATGATACATGTGTTTAAAAATATATGACTATATATGTTTATAAATAAAAACATTTACATTTCACATTTAAATATATATGTGTGCAAATATAACTATATGTAGGTTTATATGTTTATTTTAGTCTTTTAAAGTTCAATATGCTTATGTGTGTATATATATGAGGGTGTATGCATGTGTATGTATGTGTGACTATATATGTTTGGCAAACTTCTCCTGTAAAAGGCTGGATACAGTTTTGAGGGCCATATGGTTTCTGTCTCAACTACTCACTCTGCTATTGTAGTATAAAAGCAGCTATAGATGATGTATAAACTAACGAGCTTGGCTATATTCCAATAAATCTGTATTATGGGCATCGAAATGTGTTTTTCAGCCATTTACACGTATAGAAAACACATTAGCTCAAGAAAACAACCACCAAAAACAGGTAGATTTGGTCCTCAGGCCATAGTTTAATAACCCATGATACACATATAATCATATGTATACTATTTTATTTTAATATTATAAGGAATGCCAAGCTCTACATAATCTTCTTGTACTTCCATTTATATATTGCTGAAATATATCCATATTTATCTGTTGTTGTCGTTACTTTGTTTGCTGCCTTTTTCATTTATGAGGTTGTATCTTTCATCCACTCTTCTGTTTTTGGGCAGTTGGTTTCCGGGTACCTGGCACCTCAAATTCCTGACCCTCTTCTGGGTTCTGTAGTATGAATTAGCTGCTGCCTGTTTACCCCTCCCCTTCACCGCCCCACCCCTTAGAGTCTGACATGCAATCTCTTGTCATCTGCTGAGTTCCTGCACCCACCATCTTCCAATGTTCCCTCCGTGTCACTTACCTGCTGTTAACCTCCTCTTCATTCTCTTTCTTCTAAATCTTTTAGAAAATTTTAGTTCTTTAACGCTGTTTTTGAGGGAAGAATATACAGGGGTAAACACAGATTTATTTTTTTCCACCCCATGTACTGTAATTTACTTGGGTCTAGTCTTCCTAGATGATTTCAAGGGATGTATTTTAGGGAAGATAAAAGATAATCCAGAGGATTCACTTCTGGAGTGAGGCGATCAACAAATTCTCTCCTCAAAGAGCAACTATAAAACTGGCCCAAACTGTCAAAAGACAATCATTTCAGCACCGTTAAAATCAATTAAAGGCCTACAGTAAACCAAGGAGAGTTTACAAATGAAACTGACTCAACTTGGCAAAGGGGAGCAGGAATGCTTGGAATTCTTCCCTGAGGCTATTCCCAGCCCTCTGCCCACCCCTGCCCCCAGTACTGTTGCTGTGGAGATTCAGCCAAAGCAGGACAGGTCTTGAAAACCCTCAGGTTCAACTCCACTGCAAGAGGATTTGGATTCTTGTCATTTAAAATGGAAAGCAAATAAGAAAATCAAGCAGCTCAGCTAGCCAGAGGTTACAGCACTACGTGGGGCAAACAACAGATCTGCAAACGAGTGAGTGATTTAACAGGAAGTTACAGAAGGTGTGACAACCAGCAGGCTTGATAAATTTTTTATCTATCTCAGGTTGATCCTAGCCTAAAATACTGCAGAGGTCAGAGTAAGCCAAAGCTACACACACACATCCTTGGCTGAAGGTGCCTGCACATTTATTCACAGGGGCTTAGCAGCAAATAAAAGCGAGACACACTCTAAATATGCCCTGACCTTTGAATTCACTTCTCAACCTGTCGTTTTGGTTTTGTTTTGTTTCATTTGCTCATTTATTTATTTACCTGGGTTAAATTTGTAAAGTATTTTCTCCTCTATAATGTATGGTCACCGATGTTTCTGCTCTGGAAGTTTCCCCCCTTCTTGATTTTAGTTTTAAGCGCAGCTTCCTAGAGGGCACCTCTACATCTGCATAGCTTAGTGCTCAGCCAGTGATAGGTCTTAGACTTTGTTAAAAAATCTTGAGCCAATAAGTCTTCTATGCTTCTAGTCTCACGTAAAAGAGAAGATATAGAGAAACTGGGACACACATATTGCTGATGGAAATACAAATTTGTATAGCTATTTTGAAAAACAATTGACACTTTCTTTAAAAGCTAAGCATAGGGCTTCCCTGGTGGCGCAGTGGTTGAGAGTCCGCCTGCCGATGCAGGCGACACGGGTTCGTGCCCCGGTCCGGGAAGATCCCACATGCCGCACAGCCTGCGCGTCCAGAGCCTGTGCTCGGCAACGGGAGAGACCACAACAGAGAGAGGCCCGCGTACCGCAAAATAATAATAATAAAAATAAAAGCTAAACATAAACTTAGTATTCAACTTAGCAATTCCAGTCTTAGGAATCTACCCAAGAGAAGTTAAGATATATGAACACATGAAGATGATTTTGTAAATGTCCATAACAGTATTATTCATAGCAGCCCCGAACTGGAAACAATCCAATGGATTGTTTTTGATTCTATTTATGAACTCCCTTGCATCCATCTCAAGTAGTGTAAACCTAGTCTTCCAATAAAGGACCCTTCTTTCCATAGGCTTGTGCATGATGTGAGGCTGTTTAAAGTTGCCATGATTTGTTTTAACATATTCCAGAAACTTCCGTGAACATGTGCAGGAGCTTCATTCTTTTCTATAGACCATGCAGCCACTCACCCTTTGACACATAACATTAGCTTTCTCTTGGTCCCTTAACATAATCCTCCTAGCGTCAGTGAGCAAACTTTCCCAACTTCTGGAAGTACCTTTCGGAATCTCTTTGCCTCATTGACTCTCTTTCCCATTTCAGATGTCAACCAAATGCATTCTTCTTTTCATTCCCTGTGCTTCTAGAACATTTTTCCTCCTGCTATCTGTTTTTCACTCGGTAACCATATTCCTTTATCTGCAAGAATTTTGGAGACTTTGTTTTTGTGTAAAATAAATGAATTTTAAGAAATAAATGAAGAAAAAAAAACCTCCAAAATGTACCATTGACCATTTCAGCTCTCAAATGTAGGTTAAACAAATATGTGACAGGAGAAATGTGAAATTCAATGAATCTTATATTCAATATACGAAGTGAAATTCTTCGAGTGTGAAGTAACTGGAGTGAGGTACATACTTCAGGGAAAAAAAAGACTTTTTAAATATGTCATAAGGAATTGAGATATTTTTGCCCCTTTAATTTGATATGAATTTTGTAATTAACTACAAGGCACACACACACTTGTATACTTGCAGAATAAGTCCTTCTGGTAACTAGAAGACAGACACACAAGCTTGGAATATAAGCTCTCTGAACAAACACATAGCCTTACTGAACAGTATTTGAATTCTTGTACTAGAAGAAACTTGATATATTATCATTTATAATTTTCTTTCTGATGCAAATCTTTTTGCTGATTATATGTGTAAGATATCCATTTCAAATGTGTGAGGAGATATGTATTTAGCATATGAAAGCTCATATTTGAATAAATATTAGTAATGGAACCATAGTGCAAAATGGATTGCATTCCAATTCTGCGACAGTCTCAGCCTAGGGAGTTATTCATCTAGAAGGTAACTTCCATTGCAGAGATGTGATATGCTGCTTGGATTTATTTTTCAGATTATGGCGGTATTTCTTAACGCACTTTCATGGACCTTGCTAATTATGGCTCCACCAACATGCATTAATTACTTTGACAATTATAAGACAAGTGAAAATATTTACTAATTTCAAATGGTATAACCTCATAAAGGGATGAAAAATAAATTCTGGCATGAAGGATGAGAAGGGGATGCTGATGGTGGAGAAGAGAGAGAGAAAATCGCTAAGAAGATAGGAAGTGTTATTATAATTAAGTACATTAAATTCATTGTTTCTAGTATGCTACAGCCCCAATCATACCTCTAGCTTAATCCCTTCCAGAATGAAATATGAATATATTTCACTCTATTAAAGAAAGTTTTCTCTTCTAGAAATTATTTCTGTTTTTAAAATGGAAGTTTAAAGGCCAGGCATATTACAGAACCCCCTTGACTATTAACCTTGCTGGGCAAACACTACTCCTTCAGAAAAGGATACCTGTCATCCCATATCATTAAAAAATGAACAAGGAACAAATAACACCCACAGTCTGCTGATTCTAAACATGAAACAGTTTTAAAGTTAACCAGGCTTACTTGGTTGTATGGTATTGCAAGAAATACAAAAATGCCAAATATCACTATGCTTAGAAGATATATCTTTTAACTAGGCAGGGAAAATCACCATGGTTATACATTAGCCATGATTTTAAAAAGAAAGCATGAAATATAGAAAATGCAGTAATGACAATCAGTATTTTGCTTCTCGATCTTCCTCAAAGAAATATTATCAGAAAAAGTTACTTGGGAAATATATGATATTGCATTGTATATTTGCCTGTATTTAAGGAAAAAAAATTCAATGAGGTTTTTTGTTTTTTTATTTTTGGTTCATTTAAATTCCAGTGGTGCTCATTGAAGTCAAAACATCATTTTCATGGAGTTACACTTACCTAAATGCAATGCACATTTATTTATTTATTCATTCATTTTTAACATCTTTATTGGAGTATGATTGCTTTACAATGTGCGTTAGTTTCTGCTTTATAACAAAGTGAATCAGCTATACATATACATATATCCCCATATCTCCTCCCTCTTGCGTCTCCCTCCCACCCTCCCTATCCCACCCCTCTTGGTGGTCACAAAGCACCAAGCTGATCTCCCTGTGCTACGAGGCTGCTTCCCACTAGCTATCTATTTTATATTTGGTAGTGTATATAAGTCGATGCCACTCTCTCACTTTGTCCCAGCTTACCATTCCCCCTCCCTGTGTCCTCAAATCCATTCTCTACATCTGCGACTTCATTCCTGCCCTGCCCCTAGGTTCTTCAGAACCATTTCTTCTTATTATTATTTTTAGATTCCATATATATGTGTTAGCATATGGTATTTTTCTCTTTCTGACTTACTTCACTCTGTATGACACACTTTAGGTCCATCCGCCTTACTACCAATAACTCAATTTTGTTTCTTTTTATGGCTGAGTAATATTCCATTGCATATATGTGCCACATCTTTTTTTTTTTAACATCTTTATTGGAGTATAATTGCTTTACAATGGTGTGTTAGTTTCTGCTTTATAACAAAGTAAATCAGTTATACATATACATATGTTCCCATATCTCTTCCCTCTTGCGTCTCCCTCCCTCCCACCCTCCCTTTCCCACCCCTCTAGGTGGTCACAAAGCACTGAGCTGATCTCCCTGTGCTATGTGGCTCCTTTCCACTAGCAATCTATTTTATGTTTGGTAGTGTATATATGTCCATGCCACTCTCTCACTTTGTCACAGTTTACCCTTCCCCCTCCCCATATCCTCAAGTCCATTCTCTAGTAGGTCTGTGTCTTTATTCCCGTCTTACCCCTAGGTTCTTCATGGTCATTTTTTTTCTTAGATTCCATATATATGTGTTAACATACGGTATTTGTTTTTCTCTTTCTGACTTTCTTCACTCTATATGACAAATTCTAGGTCCATCCACCTCACTACAAATAACTCAATTTCGTTTCTTTTTATGGCTGGGTAATATTCTATTGTATATATGTGCCACATCTTCTTTATCCATTCACCTGCTGATGGACATTTAGGTTGCTTCCATGTCCTGGCTATTGTAAATAGAGCTGCAATGAACATTGTGGTACATGACTCTTTTTGAATTATGGTTTTCTCAGGGTATATGTCCAGTAGTGGGATTGCTGGGTCATATGTTAGTTCTATTTTTAGTTTTTTAAGGAAGCTCCATACTGTCCTCCATAGTGGCTGTATCAATTTACATTCCCACCAACAGTGCAAGAGGGTTCCCTTTCCTCCACACCCTCTCCAGCATTTATTGTTCCTAGATTTTTTGATGATGGCCATTCTGACCAGTGTGAGATGATATCTCATTGTAGTTTTGATTTGCATTTCTCTAATGATTAATGATGTTGAGCATTCTTTCATGTGTTTGTTGGCAATCTGTATATCTTCTTTGGAGAAATGTCTATTTAGGTCTTCTGCCCATTTTTGGATTGGGTTGTTTGTTTCTTGATATTGAGCTGCATGAACTGCTTGTAAATTTTTGAGATTAATCCTTTGTCAGTTGCCTCATTTTCAAATACTTTCTCCCATTCTGAGGGTTGTCTTTTGGTCTTGTTTATGGTTTCCTTTGCTGTGCAAAGGTTTTAAGTTTCATTAGGTCACATTTGTTTTTATTTCCATTTCTCTAGAAGGTGGGTCAAAAAGGATCTTGCTGTGATTTATGTCATAGAGTGTTCTGCCTATGTTTTCCTCTAAGAGTTTGATAATGTCTGGCCTTACATTTAGGTCTTTAATCCATTTTGAGTTTATTTTTGTGTATGGTGTTAGGGAGTGTTCTAGTTTCATTCTTTTACATGTAGCTGTCCAGTTTTCCCAGCACTACTTATTGAAGAGGCTGTCTTTTCTCCACTGTATATTCTTGCCTCCTTTATCAAAGATAAGGTGACCATATGTGCGTGGGTTTATATCTGGCTTTCTTTCCTGTTCCATTGATCTATATTTCTGTTTTTGTGCCAGTACCATACTGTCTTGATTACTGTCGCTTTGTAGTATAGTCTGAAGTCAGGGAGCCTGATTCCTCCAGCTCCATTTTTTGTTTTCAAGATTGCTTTGGCTATTCAGGGTCTTTGGTGTTTCCACACAAATTGTGAGATTTTTTGTTCTAGTTCTGTAAAAAATGCCAGTGGTAGTTTGGTAGGGATTGCATTAAATCTGTAGATTGCTTTGAGTAGTATAGTCATTTTCACAATGTTGATTATTCCAATTGAAGAACATGGTATATCTCTCCATTTATTTGTATCATCTTTGATTTCTTTCATCAGTGTCTTATAATTTTTTGCATACAGGTCTTTTGTCTCCTTAAGTAGGTTTATTCCTAGATATTTTATTCTTTTTGTTGCAATGGTAAATGGGTGTGTTTTCTTGATTTCACTTTCAGATTTTTCATCATTAGTGTATAGGAATGCCAGAGATTTCTGTGCATTAATTTTGTATCCTGCTCCTTTACCAAATTCATTGATTAGCTCTAGTAGTTTTGTGGTAGCATCTTTAGGGTTCTCTATGTATAGTATAATGTCATCTGCAAACAGTGACAACTTTACTTCTTCTTTTCCAATTTGGATTCCTTTTATTTCTTCTTCTTCTCTATTGCTGCGGCTATAACTTCCAAAGCTATGTTGAATAAGAGTGGTGAGAGTGGGCAACCTTGTCTTGTTCCTGATCTTAGTGGCAATGGTTTCAGTTTTTCACCATTGAGGACGATGTTGGCTGTGGGTTTGTCATATATGGCCTTTATTATGTTGAGGAAAGTTCCCTCTATGCCTACTTTCTGGAGGGTTTTTATCATAAATGGGTGTTGAATTTTGTCAAAAGCTTTCTCTGCATCGATGAGATGATCATATGATTTTTCTCCTTCAGTTTTTTAATATGGTGTATCACACTGATTGATTTGCATATATTGAAGAATCCTTGTATTCTTGGAATAAATCCCACTTGATCATGGTGTATGATCCTTTTAATGTGCTGTTGGATTCTGTTTGCCAGTATTTTGTTGAGGATTTTTGCATCTATGTTTATCAGTGATATTGGCCTGTAGTTTTCTTTCTTTGTGACATCTTTGTCTGGTTTTGGTATCAGGCTGATGGTGGCCTCGTAGAATGAGTTTGGGAGTGTTCCTCCCTCTGCTATATTTTGGAAGAGTTTGAGAAGGATAGGTGTTAGCTCTTCTCTAAATGTTTGATAGAATTCTCCTGTGAAGCCATCTGGTCCTGGGCTTTTGTTTGTTGAAAGATTTTTTAATCACAGTTTCAATTTCAGGGCTTGTGATTGGTCTCTTCATATTTTCTATTTCTTCCTGGTTCAGTCTTGGCAGGTTGTGCATTTCTAAGAACTTGTCCATTTCTTCCAGGTTGTCCATTTAATTGGCATAGAGTTGTTTGTAGTAATCTCTCATCATCTTTTGTATTTCTGCAGTGTCAGTTGTTACTTCTTCTTTTTCATTTGTAATTCTATTGATTTGAGCCTTCTCCCTTTTTTTCTTGATGAGTCTGGCTAATGGTTTATCAATTTTGTTTATTTTCTCAAAGAACCAGCTTTTAGTTTTATTGATCTTTGCTATCATTTCCTTCATTTTTTTTCATTTATTTCTGGTCTGATCTTTATGATTTCTTTCCTTCTGCTAACTTTGGGGCTTTTTTGTTCTTCTTTCTCTAATTGCTTTAGGTGCAATGTTAGGTTGTTTATTTGAGATGTTTCCTGTTTCTTAAGGTAGGATTGTATTGCTATAAATGCACATTTATTTTAACAAACTATATATTAACTAGTGCATTCTTTCTTTCAAAATAATGCATATTAGTTACGACAAGCATTTCCAATATAGAGATAGCAAGGCACAATTTTTTCTTTTTGCGGTACGCGGGCCTCTCACTGTTGTGGCCTCTCCCATTGTCGAGCACAGGCTCCGGACGTGCAGGCTCAGCGGCCATGGCTCATGGGCCCAGCCGCTCCGCGGCATGTGGGATCTTCCCGGACCGGGGCATGAACCCATGTCCCCTGCATCGGCAGGTGGACTCTCAACCACTGCGCCACCAGGGAAGCCCAGGGCACTATTTTTTACATGTGTTTTCTATTACAGGTGCAATGATGGTGTGATTTGATATCACTAAGGAACTTATGGCTTTTAGGAGACTTTTAAAGCTACATGAAGATATTCAATATCACGCAGTCTTCCATTAATGAAGCAATTACTGGAGCAGGCTTTCACTGGGGTGTAGTCTCAAACACAAGGCATTCAGAACAACCTCTAGCCAATATACAAGGCCAGGGGATGAAAACCGGAAAATGACATCTGAATGATACTTACTTGAGTGGCCCTTAGTCAAATTAAGATCTCAATTAACTGTAATGTTAGGAAACTGTCTGGATGCTTGGACTATGGTGCCATCAATGTCCTACATGTGCTTTTATTTGAATAGCGCTGTAAGAACCTAGTTTGTAGCAAGTGTTTAGTCCTGTCATTTCCTATATGCGAAAGGAGTTACATAGGACAGGAGACTGATTACTAATTAAAAATTGAAACAATTATCTAATACAAAATTTAAATAAAGGAAAGCTCTCAAAACCACCATTACTAATTATTTGAGAGGAACATTAAAAACAATGAATGAGATTGGTTTAGTGCTACCTGTTTGTCGTGTGCCCTCCCGTATATTATTTGGTCCATATATTCGCTGAGATTCCTTTACCTTTGAGAGTTAAATGAATTGGAATCAAGCCCCATTCAATGCAGCCTGGAGTCCTCCCCAAGATCCCTACAAATCTCTAGGTAGAAGGGAAGAGCTTACATTTTCATCTTCACTTCTTTGTTTAAGTTCCAGTCCCCCATCCTTAACGTTTTCCAAAACTGGCAATTTGTATATCGGTTTTGGGCAAAGCAAAGAACCATAAATCAGACTCAGTTCCCTGCTGTGAAGACTCCTGCTACCCACCACTGGTATTCTCCCGGCCACTTCTCTTCTACCTATGTTACTTATCTCCCAGTGTCCTTCAAGGCACTCCTGTCGCCTTTCTTTGATACCCCTATTGATACACATTTGATACCCACATTGACTCTGAGGCTAATTTTGCATACCCAGTACCTCATTACCCTGTTCTGCTGCCTGCTCTATCCTGACAGAAAGGCTGGCAGAGGCATTGAAAGTAACTACCTGCCCACTGAAAATATATCTCCTTTTTGAGGTAGAAGCAGCTGCTATATAGCTGACAAGGTATGTGTTAACTATTCACTGTTAAAAATTACCACTACCATTCCTATTTCACAGATGAGAATAGTGAGTTTCAGTGCCATTTTCTGGCTTTCTGTGTTCACACAGAAAGTAAAGATCAAAACTAGGGCTTGAATCCAAGTCTTCTAAGCCTATATTAATTCACCTGTCTGACATTCCATAGAGTTTCTCTATTTTTGGTAATGTGTTACCATCATCCAATGTCATCAGATATGGGATTCTTTGTAAATTAAATATATGCATTTTCTTTTTTTCTTCTTTTCATAAAGGGTTATTTACAGAGCCTGGTGCTTCCCCACCAAATCTTTATTGCTGCCTGGATTCTGTCTTCCACCCTGGTTTATGTGTGAGTCCGTGAAGTGCAGAGACATAGGGAGAAGCATTATGCATGGGACCTGCCCCCTCCGTCATTTTTCTTCTCCCCCAGGAGAGTGCTGTGGTCCTGCTGACACAAATCCACAGCAGGACTGGGAGGATGGGAACATGAAATCAGGTGAAGGAATCCAAAGTTGTCTGACAGCTGTGCAAGCTTGGACACCCTCTCACTGAGTGCAAACAGTGCACGGTGCTTCCATACTTGCTGCATCCCTTTGGTTCTGGTCAGTATAACAGAAAACATGATAAATTCTTCAAAGTAAAGAGAATTTAATTCAGGCAACATTTGGATAAATTGGATATGCAAATGAAGAAAGAACTGAAAATCCAATTGAGCAATTTAAAGCACTTAGTTAACCCAGACTAGCAAGAGGAGGAAGCTGGAAAAACCCAATGGCTAAATGAAAGGTGGGAGGCAGTGGGGTACCCAGAATCTGGAAGCCAGGCCATGTGACCAGGCAGCTCAATGGGATCTGGGCCACCAGGGAGGTGCAGCTTTTCCTGTAGGTTGTGAGGGAGAACAAAAAAGAGAATTTACCTCTGCCTTCCAGTTCTGCTCCAGTGCTCCCATTATAGAACTAGTCAAAACCCAGCTGTCAAAGGAGCTTGAAAAAATATTTTCCTACAATACCAAGCAAAGCAGAAGGTTAAAGAATGGAGCAACACGCAAATGAAAGGCACACTAGTCCCCAGACATCCACAGCTATTAAATGCCTTCACATTTGCGAGCAATAAATCCAGTTAATGAATAGCTTTAATGAATGGGGACTTTACAACTCTGACACCTCCAAAAAGATTTCTAGGATACAAGCTTTCTTCTTTAGTATTGATAATAGTGATAATAATAATTTTACTTTATTATTATAAGTAATGGATAATTACTTATGACTTTTAAGTAAAGTCATCAAGTCAAACTACAAAGCTATTCATGACCAGTATCTTGATTTTTCTCTTTAATATTTACTCTCTCTTATTTGTTAGCTATAATCTGGTCTTTAGTAGCGTGGTTTTAAGAGTCTTTTCTTCAAGATATGGGGTAATTCAGTTGGAGTGGTTCACCGATGTTTCCCTCTCTTATAAGAAATTTTCTCACCTTAAACCATGTCAGCTGGAGGGTTCTTTTTTTCTGTAGGTTGTGAGGCAGAGCAAGAAAGAGAAATTACCTCTGCCCTCCAATTCTCCTCCAGTGCTCCCATTATAGAACTAGTCAAAACCCAGATGAAGGGGGAGTTAAGGGAGAAGGGGGTTTTCATAGATGGAGGAGAGGCTGGGAAAGGGTGGGGAGATGCCAGGGGAGCCATAAACACTTTCTCTGAAATGTTTCCTAGGGTAGATCCTGCCTTCCAGAACCAGATTAAAAAGAAAAACTAGGCCATCTTCTGCAGGTCTCAGTGAGACTGAGGGTCATGGAGGCCCTCTGTTCAGAAACTGAAGGCTACTTGCTGGACTCTGGAGAACTTGGCCCAGGAGATCTACTGATGAAGATGCCACTGATGTGGGAGATGAATGACCATCTCCTGATAGATCCAACTGCCTGGGCTTGCAACTCAGGGGGTCTTATAAACCGACTTCCTTCTCTCTTCCCCTGGGCTTGTTCTGACTTAAGAGGCATTGGGCTTGTGTTTAACAAATATAAGGTGTCTATGGAATATTTGGTTTGTGTAGAGTCATACACATATCTTAAAGTGTTCACCAACTGAGACAGTTTTCAGGAGAGAGGCCACAGGAAAAATAAGGATTTATTAGGTTCCATTGAATGATTTTAAATACGTAATATTTTCCCTATGAAGGAAGTTTTTATTAACCAAAGTGACTTAAAAGGCAGTCAGTCATATTTTATTTTTAATTTTGTTATAAAATATCAAGTTTGAAATTGTTATATAAACATGTCAAGAAATCCAGAAATTTGAGAGATATGTTTGGGATCATTTGTGTCTTAAGTGATGCAGGTATTAGGTGGAAAACATTTAGGTCAATATTAGTAATATCTAACATAACTAATCATTCTCAGCTTTCTTGCACTTCTGTGATGTTTAAGATGGTAAATTTCCTACCCTTTATTTTTTCTACTGTTTCCCTTAGATTTCTATTTATCTCAGTCTTCCCAATGTACAAATTCATCAGTCTAGGTTAACTGACCATGGTTTTATTTAGGCAACAGGATAAATTACGATTGTTGTCATTATGGCTTGCTATGTATTTATATGGTGCTTTCCTGTAAAGACTTTAAGGTACTTTATTAAATCTGCAGCTAATTTTTATAACACTCAGTGGAGATAAGTTGAATGTATTAAAAATCTTAATAGCCCACCAATCTATATATTCATTCCATTCTAATCCTATTACCAGCAACTATCCCGATGAGCTTTCCAAATTCTAAAAATTTAACTAATGAATATGCATTTTAATTAGAGAAGCAAAGGAAATAGAAAACACAAAATAATTTGACATTAATGCAAGTATTAGGGCTATGCCACATTTTCTAAACACCAACCTAGATTCTTTGAACAAAATAGATTATTTGGGATAGTTTACTCAGGATTTTGCTAATTACAGACATTAACTCACACTAACTATGATATGATACCAAATTCCAGAGTATGTTAAAGTAACTTATTTCCTCTTCCTATGTTTTTAACTTATTATTTTTCTTAAATAAGAAATATAAGAAAATCTCATAAAACAAATGTTTAGTTTTCTAAATTATCTGAAGGGGAACATTCTTGTAAACACCACTCATGTTGGGAAATAAAACCTCATCAACCACTCCAGAAGTCCCCTATGTGGACCCCAGTCATAGCCTCTTCTAAGATTTACCTCTCCTGACTTTTATACTAACTGCCCCCTTACTTTATCATTTAATTGTGCTTCCATAGATGCTGAGGTTTAGTTTTGCCTGTTATTTTTGAAAATATTTTTGTTTTAATCTATCAAATCCCCCTCTATCACTTTTCTTTCCTGAAATCCATTTGTTTAAAGACCCTTGTCTGTCCTATAGTTTTCTACAGGCTGAAATTTGCTGATTTCATTCCTCTGTAGTTTAACATGTTCCTCTGCTTTTCTTCCAAATTTGTAGTTGAATCTAGAGGCTTAATCTAACTCAGGCTAGCCTTTCTTTTCTTCCTTTTTGAAAACTACATTATAACCAGTGTTGTATTCTTCATGAGGTATTTAATGACCAATTTTCTCTTTTGATAAAAGTAGAAGCCCTTAATACCCAATCCCTGAATCCTTTCGTTCATTAGGATTTGTGAAATGTTGAAATTGCAATTCCGTCAACCTTCTTCATGGGTTTGTTGAAATATTCTCATGAAGAGACACTTTTCTTCATCTACTCTTTGGTTACCCAATTCTGTAGTTCATATAGAAAAAGTAGGATAAGTGCTTGATTCCTTCCTTTTATTTATATCTGGTTTATGTTTTGAAGCTGTGTTGGCTGTAATTCTCATACACTTTGGAACACAAGTTCTATAACTCATCTTTAAATGCTACAGCTGTGCCTTTCAAAAGAGAGAAATGCTTATTTCAGTTTTGGCCATATATCTGAGTTATTTAAAATTTGCATTCGATATATTACACCCTGAGCTATATAATGATGCAATGCTCTGTAAACTCTACTTTCTCAAAATTCTACCTTCACCAGATGTATAGTCAAATTGCCACCCACTTTCATCCATCTTACTTATTGATGCTCTCTTATGCTCTGTACTTTCCTTCATGCTACCAGTACTAGAATTTTATTTTCTACTTCCAGTCACTAGGTTAGAATTATATTAGGCACTTAAAAAATAATCTATTGTATCTAAAAGAAAGCACTTTTTTCCTGAAATTTTCACATTTTAATTTTATATCTCAAAATGGAGAAAGTTCAATATTGAATAATTATATGGGTCAGACTAAACACTTGATCAAGTTGGTTGAATCTTGCCAGTTCTGTTTTGTGTGCTTTTTTTCTGTTTGTCTAATAATCTCAGGTTCATAGGAAGATAAATAAGAAACTAGACATGATCTGAGGGTCCTCAGAGATTGTGTGTGACTTCTTGGGGAAGATGATCCAATGGGAATGTGATGATTAAGTTCTAACTAAATCTGGACTCTGAAATAAGCATGTCCATTTGGAGCGCAAAAACCTCCAGGCTGAAAGATACATGGTGCTATGTCCCTCAAAGTGAAGGAAAAAATTTGTAACATTTTCTTGGGTAAGTTTCCCTGGGTTTAGTGTTCTGGCTAACACTATGTTAAATGGACATTGCTGTTAGTGTCAGACTCATTAATATTCAAAATAATTAGTAGAACATTTAATACAATTTATTTATCTGAACATGAAAAAGAAGGAGGAAAGAGAAGAGCAGAGATCAGATCTTGTGGAGATATATATTAATGACAGTGCTCTTTATTAAAGCAATGATTTTTAAACAGGGGGGATGATGATCACATTTCCATTTGAGGATCGCTGCAGATATAGAGAAGGGCTTAGAAGGATCAAAAATGGGTGTGGAGGGCTTCCCTGGTGGCGCAGTGGTTGAGAGTCCGCCTGCTGACGCAGGGGACACGGGTTCGTGCCCCGGTCCGGGAAGATCCCACATGCCGCGGAGCGGCTGGACCCGTGAGCCATGGCCGCTGAGCCTGTGCTCCGCAACGGGAGAGGCCACAGCAGTGAGAGGCCCACGTACCGCAAAAAAAAAAAAAAAAAAAAAAAGGGTGTGGAGCACTTTTTAAGGAGATAATGAAACAATCCAAGTGTTAAAGTATGATAGATTGCAGGAACAGTATTTTAAAAAATGAATGAAATGCCTATATTAGAGAAATATTTAGTATTCCCTTCTGCACTGGCAAAATTAAAAGTTAAATTTGCAAAATAGACACACAGACATGGAAAACAAACTTATGGTTACCAAAGGGGAAAGGGGTGGGGGAGAGATAAATTAGGAGTTTGGGATTAACATATACACACTACTACATATAAAATAGATAACCAGCAAGGACCTACTGTATAGCACAGGGAACTCTACTTAATGTTTTGTAATAAACTATAAGGGAAAAGAATATGAAAAAGAATATGTATAATATATATATAACATTTATAACTACATATATATATTTTCCTCTTCTTATATTAAAAATAATCACTTTCCTGTGGAATCATTCATTGGATTTATTTCTCTTCATTCTTCTCTTTTTGTGTTGCTGTTTTTTGTTAAACAGTTGATGATACTATCTGAGTGATTCATATCTGAAAAATGGACTGGGCTAGCTGGAAAAGGGGGTTCGTGCAGAATTTTAAGTTTATTCCTAAAATTTTCTTCCCTGTAAAAGAAGCTTAAAAGTGATTCGGCGGTCTGTTAAGGGGCTATTGTGCATGTAATTCATTTTTAGAAAATAAAGTCAGGGAGAGTGGAAGGAGACAGGCAGACTTGGACTCAGCCCTCCCCCGGCATCACAGAGGAGAAGCAGCCCAGAACAGGAGTTAAGCGCATCGGTTCTAAAACCAAGTCTGTCTGGTTCAAATTTTGGCTCCGCCACTGGTAAATTCCATGACTTGGTATAATTTACTTGATCTGTTTTGTACCTTTTTCCTGCTAAATATAAATAATAGAATCTTTAACATAGGGTTATTGTAAGTTACATAGAAAACGTTTAAACCAATACCTCACACTCAATACTTGTTAGTTTAAAAGTAAAAATGTAATAAAGATCTTTATATTAGTATAAAAATATTTGTATGTTTTTCTCTTGTGAAGAACTATTTTTGCATGTTTTTCTTTGGTTTTGGTTTTGTCTGTCTAGAACTATAGCAATCCCTTTATTGCTTCTCTTGAAGGCGCACCCACGCTAAACTTCCCCAGGCAGATATGCTATTATCTTCCGAGTTATTCTCCAAATTTGGATTTAATGGTACTGTTGCCAGTCTCTTTATATTGGTTGTGAAGCGTGGGGACGAGGAGAGAAAGATGAGGGGCTGACTGGCCCAGATGTTTCAATAATGATAACAATTATTATTAGTCAACACTGTTTCTCACGATCATGATGGCCCACGTCCACTCTCTCTGAACTTTGAGTTCAGAATTTGACTTCTCCTACTCTGAACTTTGAGTATTTCCTGACCTTAAGGTAGAAGAATGTCTTTCACTTTTGCTGCATTCCTTTCCTGGATTATATTCTCAGGCCACAGTGTACTTTAATCCATCAGTGCAAATCCATCTCCTTTCTTTATTTAACATATTAGACACAATATACAGTTAAGTAATACCATTGCTTCCTCATTCCTTGGATTCATTTGTCTCTGAAGATCTTTACTGTCATTTTGAACCTGAAGCTACTGTCAACTTTTTCATTCTGGAATTTCCAGATTGGCTTCTGCATCAGCTAAATTCCTTAGTTCATCTTTATTATAGACATGCTTGTGTACATCTAATCTTTGCTCCTAGCTTCCTGAATGTTTGTAGTTTATATTTTTGTATTTTAAAACAAATATTAGCTTTTGAATTTTGCAAAATTAATTTATACCCTTAAATAGAGTAATGACTAAATATGTTTTAACGTCTATATATGTTGCTATACATTTTAATATCATTTAATATATTAATGCAATTCTTTATGTTAATAGAAGTTTTGAATGAAATATACTTTCACCAGAGACAATCTAACTAAATGCACATTTTCATTTGCTCCTACTAAATTTTAAAAGCATTTTTTTCTGTATAACACCTCACAGACATTAAGGATTTTGATTTGTTTCTTTCTTTTAAAAGTAAAATCAGTCTACTTTGAGAACAATGCATTCATTCATGGACCATACTAACCAATCAATAATTTATAGCCCTTGTTTACACGTAAGATATTAAACATAGGCAATTTAAATCTTTAACTACGAAAAAAAGAATGAATGCCTTGTGATTTAAACAGACCTGAGAAATTTAATTAACAGAATATTTTCACTTTTAAGGTCAAAAAGTTATGGCTTAAGTAGAGGAATAGATTTACCTGCGAACAGAAGAGACCATTTGCTCAGATGATCTAAAACACATACTTTTTCAGCCTTCTGCCTCACTTTGCGGATTGCAAGTGAAAGTTTCAGTGTGGATGAGCTTGGGATGAGGAGAAATCAAAGCTCTGTCTTATGATAGTGTTTCTGACGGCTGAAAATGATGGCGGAGCTCCAATTTTTGAAATTGTTTCATTTAAAAACTAAGCATTGAATTTCCGCAGGGTGTTATAGAATTCTCAGCCTTCTTTGATTCAATTTAAAGGACACATTTATGGCGCTTAAATTGTTCCTGGCAATTCTATGGTCTGTAACATTTTAATCAAATGTATTTTATACCAAACTCTCCCACATAAAGTGTAGATAAATATAAAAGTATATAATCATATTTTAATGAACTGCTTTTAGTTTTTGGTTGGTCCAACTGTGTGCCCTCTTAGCCGAAGGATAACTAAAACTATCATAAAAGTGAAATTTAAATTCTCAGCTGGTTGTGTCTCAAGTAAAATGACTACTTAGATCTAAAACAAAATAATAAAATAAATTAAGAGAGCATGGAGCTCAGATCCTGAGGCTGGACTTTTTCCTTTTCTAATCAGATATAATGTGAGTTTAAAAAGGCATGATTTAGTTCATCAGCTGCATTTGTTTGTCCTTTTTGTTTCCTTTATGGGTATAAATGTAATAAAATCAAGCAGCCATGTCTCAATAAGTACAATTTAATGTTACATGGATTATTCTTGACCTGAGACTTGACTTGTTTTGTTGATTAGGAAACTTAGCTCTTATTTTTTTTGGTCACACTTTTTAGCATTTATAGAATAATTACAAAATACCTATGGGTGCCATTACATTGGGTGATGAATGTGTTTCTACTTCATTCTACTTGTTAGGAGGTTTGGCTGAAAAAACATTCCTGGAAGTGTTTCATGATCTCCAAATTTAACACTGAGTGGTATTTATAAAGGTTATCCTGGGGATATTTGGTTGCTCCTGTGTTGATTTCTGTTTCTTCTAGGATCTTGGAGGAAATTACCTCTTCCACTTGAGGGCCTTCAAAGGTCTTCACATCCAGCCCCAAAGTGCAGTGATTGGCAGGACCTCCAATTACCAGAGTTTCACTAGTCAGGTGAAGAGTTACCTTTTATTATTACACTTTATGAGCTGAGCGAATTAAGTTAAACCTGTGCATCATTTTTTTTTCTTTCTGGAAATTAAAAAGATTTACACTCACTGTTTTGAAAAAGTACATTTTTGCTTGCAGCTGTCAAAACAAGCTGTCATTTCAATTATCTAGAGTGTCTATTAGTCAATTTTTAATAAAGTTTCAACTACTTTTTCCTGGTCTTTAATGAATGGCATCCCTCACACACCTTTTAAATATATGTTCTGTGCCCTCAATAGAATTCTGAAATTAGGTAGAAAGTATTAAATAATTTAATCATAAAAAGCTGTATATTTTCCATGTTGCCTAAAGCACACTCCTTTTCAGTAGTCTTATTTCCTTTAAAATTCCCCCTTCTTAGAAAGCAATAATGGCAGCCACAATAAAAGGTTGTATTGTATCCATGAATTTGAGACAGTTATTCCTCGTTCAATGGAACAAAAAAGAACAGATAGATCATTTCATAGTTAGATCTCTGTGTGTCTATCTATCTATGTTAATTGCTTTCCAATTTATTTTCAATGGTATGACTTTTTTCCAAACTGACTGTAAACTCTTAAAAAATAATAAATATGTATCATTCTTCCCTCTACTCCTCTCAATATTTCATAAATTATTATGTATATAACTTGTTTTAATTAAATTATTCATTAAAAGTGATTCAATAAATCCTCAAGTTCAGGTCCCCAGAGTCATCAAGTACATACAATTTCCACTACAGAGAGTAGGAAACTGAGTTCCAGTGCCCTTGACTACTTGATGGTAGGGAGATAACTAACTTCTCCTGATGGCCAGAGCACTCATGCAAGGTCTTGCCCATTTCTGCATCTTGGCTCTCATTGCTACACTGTATTTATCCTAGAATGCTCACCTCTTCCTCCCTGTCTTCCTGTGAAAACCATCCTTTACGAGCCCAGTTCATTTGTCCATGACTGCCGTGTAGATATCTCTAAGTCAGTAGTGGACACATTGAACTTGCCCTAATGGCGAAAAACTACTGCTTTGTTCTCCCTTAGCGTTTCTTAACTCTTACCACATTTCACACTCTCCTTTTCCCTATCGTTCTTTTTGATACATCCTATCTTTGCCACTAGATAGTGAGCAAGCCTCTGGATATTATAGACCAAATTTTGATCATTTGGTATTCATCAGAGTAATTAGCATAGTTAAAGAGTATATTGTATTATGTAAGAATGTGGCTTCTCTAATCACATTGGCCTGGCTTGAATCCATTTCCAGAATATACTGTTTGTGAGATATTGCCCAGGTTATTTAATTTAGCACCTATAGATCTTCATTTTCTAAACTGTCAATTAGATGATAAGAGTACTCACCTTTAGATTTGTCATGAAGATTAATTACATGACGCATGTAAAACATTTAAAAGAGTGGCCACCACAGATAAATGTTCAATAAATATTATTTATTATCTTTACAGTATTTATATGTTTCAGGAGTTTCATATATCCCTTCAAGTATAATGTAAATGCACATGTTTATGAGCATTTGTTCCTAAGGAAATGGTTCCTAAGTATTTATCAGATTTTCAGAGTTACACATGGATTTAAAAATGGTTAAGAACTGATAAGTAGTGGTAATAGTCAAAACTAGGCAGAAAAATAACATTCTCAAACATTTGTCCATCGGGAACAGAGTATAGCTTCCAGTGCAGATGAGAAGGTCGTGGCTGCTTGGTTGAAGGTGAGAAAAAGAGACAAAGGATATTCTGGGCCTCATCCATCTATTCACTATCTGCCAGGAGCTAAATTATTGGATCCAATTCTGATCATTCACTGAGATTGATACATGGTGCTTCTCCTGCCTAATACCCATGGTACATGCCCTACATCCATTCCACTACCATTGCAAATGACCGCCTTATTTGCGGGGGAAGCATTGCTTCTTTTCCATTAAGCACTCTGTCGGGCTTGTAATCAAGGTAACCCTCTCTTCTTTTAAATTAAGGGGCAGATGTTTGATTTTCATAGCTTTTTATAAATTCTCTTTTTCAAATGGACTCTGATAAATTTTGACCGGTATGTAGAAAGATCTGAAGATGTTGGGATTTTCTATAGCATCACTGACATCCCAAAGGTAGCCAGGAGTAGGTTAGATGATTATAAATGAAGATTATAAGGATAAGTGAGCTGGGGTTCAGGGATGGGCTCCATGTACACGGGAGACTGGAATATGAACAGCAGATGAAAACAGGCCCCGTTATCAGAGGAAAGTTAACATTGCAAATATGAAGAGAATGTTATGGCTCAGTGACCACAGAGATACCTAGAGTTTTTCCCTTGATGTTCTAAAGACCAGCCTTACAGTAATAAGGATAACTCCAGACAATGATTTTCTTCACCACCACCACCATCAACCTCCTGATTACGGGCTACTTGTTTAGAATTAGTCCAGAACTAGAGTGATGCCAAAACTAGAGATTCAATATATCAGTAACTCCAGGTAACCTAGCTGGAGATACAAAGAACGAGGAGAGAGGAAATCCATTACAAATGACTGGGAAGGTACCTGCCTCTTCCGCACCACTTTATAAAGATTGTAACATCAAGCTCTAAACGGGCTTGTAAGTAGCACTGCAGTATCTCACACCTGCCTTGTATGTAGTGGGTGCTCTTGTGTGAACTAAGCGAGTGAGTGAATGAGTAAATGAATGCACCCTTTTCCCTTGCATTTTCTTTGGTAACAGCAGTGTAGGATAGATATCTTGAGATGCCGAACTGTCATTTATTATTTTTGAGTGTAATTTTGAGTTTGAGTGGCATTTTGCCAGATAAAGGAGAACACTTGCAATTGATTAACCATCTGTGCATTCACTGCGGGATTTACTCTGTGTAAACACACAGCCTTCAACAACTAAAAGTGGGTAAGACCATGCCCTCCTCTTCCATTTCCGCCACTGGTTACTGGTCCTGGAAATTGCTAACCTGACATTGAAATATGAGCAATGGACCCTCTAAAATCACCTCAAAGGGAGATGGAGTATCAAAACATCATTTTATTCATGAGCTAAGCTTCCAGTTACTTCCATGGTGCTGACTTCTTAAATGACTTACAAGAGTTGAAATCTTTGGATTCGTTAGCAAACTTGTGGCAATCTACAGCTTTCTTGAAATTTTTTAAAAGAACTTATTTAAACAATTATATGACTTCTTGAGTCCTTTTGTTCCATTTTAACCAATGATTTTTCCCTGACTTTAAATTATGAGTTATGCTAATTGTATTCTTTGTCGATCTGTCTTAGACATATGATTGTACAGCAGTGAGAAGGGGCTTAGCCCATTCATTTTATTCTTTTTCTAAAAATTTACTTTGGAAAAATCCATAACTCCTATGTCAGCTTAACAGCTATAAAGCAAAATATTTAAAAATGAAACTTTTAATGTCTTGATTACATCAAAGACCCAAGACAAAAGATGCCACATTCTAATCTGAGGTGTGAGATACTATGCAGGATGCAAAAAATAAGAAATCAGAATACCAATAAGGTATGTAGTTGTACACTTTTCTTTGCATATGATGTCTTTATCTGGTTGTGATAAAAGGTAATACTGGCCTCACAGAATGGGTTGTTTGTTTGTTTGTTTTTGCAGTACGCGGGCCTCTCACTGTTGTGGCCTCTCCCGTTGCGGAGCACAGGCTCTGGACGCGCAGGCCCAGTGGCCATGGCTCACCGGCCCAGCCGCTCTGCGACATATGGGATCTTCCCGGACCGGGGCACGAACCTGCGTCCCCTGCATCGGCAGGCGGACTCTCAACCACTGTGCCACCAGGGAAGCCCTGAATATTATTATTAATAAAATATTAATGGGTTAAATAGCCTATTAAAAGTTAAATATCAGAAAATCTGAGTAGATTTGAAAAATCCAGCTAGCTGCTGTCTATAGGTGACACACCTAAAAAAAAAAAAAAAAAAAGTAAAAGGAGAGAATACGGAAATAGGAATTCTGAATAAATCTCTAACAAGTCAAAAGATTAAATTAGTCATTTACAAAACGAACCGGGTTCGTTCCCCGGTCCGGGAAGATCCCACATGCCGCGTAGCAGCTAAGCCCGTGAGCCATGGCCGCTGAGCCTGCGCGTCCAGAGCCTATGCTTCGCAACGGGAAAGGCCACAACAGTGAGAGGCCCGCGTACCGCAAAAAAATTTTAAAAAGTAAAATAAAAATAATATTCAGAATTTTGCCATTATATTCTTGTAATATTTAGTATATTTTTCTTTCTTTTTTTCTACCTTTTCTTGATTACTATAGGATAGGATAAATATTTCTTTATCCCTTTATCTTTTCTTTCAAACATTATAGATTACATATATTTCCTTCACCAAAATCACCCCCAGTATACTACTGAGAGGCAGTCATTTTACTCTCCAGAGAGTTTGTGGACATTCTTCCCAAAATTTTCTGTGAATATATAAACATATATTATCTTGTATAAATTGTTGTGCAACCAGTTGTTTTCTTTAAAAATAAATCTAGACATCTCTCCAAGTTAGTACATGGAGATTTATCTTATTCTTTTATTAGACTGTTGCATATTATCTCACTGTTTGGAAGTTATATAATTTGTTTTTACTAGCTATTTAATTATTAAGAGTGACATGTACTTAAAAATAAACAGTATCAAAGATGTAAAATGATAATATAAGGCTTCAGCAAAAAGGCACACTCATGATTTAGAAAGCCTTTTATAATGTGATTCCCATTTATCTGTCCAGGCTAGGTTACTGACAATCAACATTATAGCTCAAAGTTCCAACCAAATTACCTATTTCCTGCATCTAGGATGTGTCACATTCTCTCTTAACTCATGACCTTTGCCAATTGTCCTCATTCTACTCCACCTTTAGCTAGCCTATTTTATCTAACTTAATCTTACTCCTCCTTTGAATCTCAATGTAGATGTTATTTTCTCTAGGAAGTTTTTCTGATTTTCTAGACACTTGCAGAGTCAGCATTAGATGCCCCTTCTAAGTGCACCCGTAACAACTTAAATTTCTTTGTTACCCTTATAAAACATACTATGAATAATGATTTTTCTCTCAAGCTTAAACTATAAGCTGCATGAGATAGAATAAGTCGGTCCAAGTCACTACGGTCATCAAAAGGCTTAGCACTTTTATAGGTACTCAACAAATATTGGTTGAATAAATGAAAGAGGCAATAAATATTTCTTTCCATATTAAATACACTTTGGATTTCAACATTATGTGCTCCAATCAGCATAGTAATGTGAAGAATCATAAACTATAAAATTAATAATTCTATTGAGGTTAATTGCAATTATTTGAATTTTGGACTTTTTGAAGTAGCCTCTTTTGAACATGTTATTTATTTCCCCCCCTTCTTAACATACCCATCATAAGAGTTGAATTTGTTTATACCACAGGTCTCTGTGACTCAGTTATGATGTTACAAGTCTAATAATATAATTAAATTTGGTTAGTTTGTATATCACACTTATGTTATTTTGTTATCAAAGGAAGAAAAATTTTTGTTTTAGGGAAAATTTTCTGCTTTACAAATTTCTTCCCAGAAGCTTCTTTTGGGAAGAAGAAACTCATTAGATGGTTTGCTAAATATTTTCACTCCATTTAGGAATTTAAATTGGGACGAATTATTTGAAGATATTGTAAGACAGTTGATTTTTAGTTGACTAATTGCTACTAACACTCTCAAGTCAGTTCCTTTGTTCCCTTTGAGGATATAAGAAGTTTGTTTTCTTTCCCTCTCAGTTAAAGACATTATCCTATTCCCACATCTACTCAGGCACTGGAGGTATCATTCTGAATTCCCCCAATTTCCTTAATCCAAACATTCTCCTCAACCCCAAGTATCCCCTATCCTAAACCTAAGATATGTCCTAAATCAGTTATTTTTCTTCCAAGCTACAGATGCATGTCAGTTTCCTGTCATGTCTTGTTTGGACTCATGCAAAATTCAGGTAACTGATTCCTTTATTTCTGTTCTCACCCTGACCCAAATCATGTTTTTATCACTAAATTTCAAAACAACAAATATTGTGATCCACCTTCCCTTCCCACAACACATTTTTTAAACCTGTGAATAATTCCATATAATCCCTTGTCAGAATCTGGCAGACTACATATCCAATGGAAATATAACATGATACATGAATTCAAGACACACATGTAATTTTAAACTTTCTAGTAATTACATTAAAAACAGTGTATTTATGTGTAAAATAGATAGCTAATGGGAACCTGTGGTATAGCACAGGGAGCTCAGCTCGGTGCTCTGTGATGACCTAGATGGGCGGGATCGGGCGGGATGGGAAGGAGGTCCAATAAGGAGGGGATATATGTACACATATAGCTGATTCACTTCGTTGTACAGCAGAAACTAACACAACATTGTAAAGCAATTATACTCCAATTAAAAAAACCCAGTAAAACAATAGGTGTAATTCATTTTAATAATATATTTTATCTAACTCAATACATCCAAAATATTATTTTAATATAAACAATATTGAAAACGTATTAATGATTTATTTTACATTCTTTTTTCACACTAGATCTCTGAAATCTGGTGTATTTTACACTTAACAGCACATCTCATTTCCAATTATTCACATTGCTGCCGAAGTAAATACTAGCGATAAAAACAACTAGTGATTCTGTTACAACTTTGGGTTAGGACAGCTGAGATCCAGGCTGAGTTCAACAAGGACAAGTTTTCCAAGGCAGATGAGTCCTAGCAACGCCTGGCAGCCCTGTAGCCTCAAACTTTTAAAAGTAGCAATGGATGAACAAAACATTTTTGTGAGACTCTTGAAATGGTCTGTATGTATAAGAGGAAAAAGTGGACCACTTTTCCTGAACCGAGTAGAGATCTGGGAAAGATAGTCAGTTGTGATCATTGCTTGATTTGGGTCCTCTCTTGTGTATTTGCCAGGACTTAAAAGCAACAATGTAAGCCTGTAGCTTTTTCTCCCTTTTGGGTAACGATTTGGGTAGCCATTTTAACTTTCTCCATTTTAACTTGGGATTAGAACTTGAGGTCTTTCTAGTAAAGGATGGCTCCCCAGACTACACTGTACAGATATATTTCTACACTGAAGAGTCATGGCACAGGTTACTGGCAAAATCAGGAGATAATTTTTCAAGGTGAGAGAAATCTCCTTGACTAGCAGAGAACAGGAGTAGAGCTCAGATTTTCTTGTATCAAGGAGACATCAAGAAGCAGAGAGTACAGAACACTTAGTGCCCATCAGTGCGGTATTTCAACAGTGTCACTTTTGCTTCTTTTGGAAACATGGCTAAAGAAACCTTGGTGTATCTTTCACTTCAGAGCATAAGCAATTTCTGTGTTTTAATATTCTTCCTAATATATATGTACCCTTCACTTAAATTCTTTAAGTTTATCCAGTAGATGCCACTTCTCTGCACCGAGAGCAGTAATCTACACATCTTGTCTCCCTCTCTCTTATGCCAACCATCCTTGCACAAGGGAAACGGCAATTAACTGCTCCAGGGTTCACATTGTTGTCCACCTCCACTGGAGAGAGATTCACTTGGATATTTCCTAGTTCTACATTCACAAATCCCAGGAGGTGTTTTTGATCAGACCAGAGAGGTGAGGTCTGTAAAAGCATTGCAGCTTTCAGAGCGATGAGGCAACATTTTCTAACTTGAAGAAAGATGCTTTCTCATAAGAAAGGGATGGAAGTTAAACAGTGAAAAGACTCCATTTCCACGACAAGCAGAAAATTGCGATTTACTTCTGTCCCTATAGGCAGCTTAGATTGATGCTGCCTCAATTGGCCCGGGGAAGCCTGTTCAGATCGTGACTCTCATGTTTCACAGGCACTTTAACATGCCATAGACTTTTCTCCTTCAATATGCCCTTTTCTAGTAAGTGGCTCAACAGATATGTCTTGTTCATGACAGACTTTGAGCCTCATTCTAAAGGTCTCCCTCTTTCATTCTTATCGAATGGGTCATCAATCTTCTAACTTGTGAGGTTTCTTGACACCATCAGTCTCTTTCCCACTACCACCATTCTTGTCCAAGGTATCATCTCTCTCTTAGGCTCTGCAATGCCTTCATGACCAGTCATCCAGCTCCCAGCCTTGATTTCCTATGACTCAGACTCTGTACTACACCTTTAGGGATATTTTTAAAATGCACATCTGATCATTTTACTCCCCATTCGTTCAATGGCTTTCTATTGCTTATAAGGATTAAGATTTTAAGAATTAGGGATTTAAAGACTAACAGCTTTATTCCTAACAAGTTCTCAAGGTGTGTGACTGGACACCTGCTCACCTATTTAGTCCCTTTCTCACTATTCTCCTTTTAAAAATATAGGCTTCAGTTAAATAGAATATCTTTCAGCTTATACGTTTATACTCTTTTAAGTCAGGTTTTCTACATAATATTATTTATGCCTGGATCACTCCCCAGAATTTCACTCCTATTTAGCGTTCTGTCTCAGTGTAGCCAGTCTTTCATCCAGGTAACCTTACCCAGCCACCAAGATGAGGCTGGTTCACATGTTAAGTATTTCTAGCACATACTGCATTTCTTCTTAGTTGTGCAGAACACGTGTAATGATTTGCTCCATATCTATAAATTCCATGAGGGCATGGACCACATCGTTCCATCTCTGTACACTCAAAGCTTGACACAAATGCCTGACCCATAGAAGGTGTTAATGAGCATTTGTGGCATAAATGCGTGAATGGATGAATGAATGAACACACTGCTGTTATTTGCTGTTTACGATTCTGTCACACATCACACCTCCTTTAACAGCACGTCCCTGAAGTCTTTGTATCCCAGTGCCTAGTGTGGTGCAGTGTAGTGTGGTGCCATGTTTATTGCAAGCCCTAAGCCGGTGTTGATTGAAACATTAATGAAAGTGGACAATACCTTCCATACCGGACAATTTTAATCCATCCTATTTAATTCATTTTTCCTTTTTTTGAGGAGTTCTCCTTGTAAACATATCTCCTTGTAGATATTGAATTACTGAGTCACCCATCTTTCATTTATTAACATAAGATCAGATGACCAACTGATTGGTCTAACTGCCTCCCTCAAGTCCCTGAACACAATCTTTGAGTGAGCGTGTGAAGTAACCAATAAGCATGGGCTGCTGAGTTCTGCTATAACTCTACAGTGTACACCTCATGACAGGTTTTTCTAAACCAGCAAGGAACCCAGGCCCCATTTTTCCTTTTTCTAATTTCTGTCACTTTGTTAATTGTTGCAAATAGCTGCCTAGCAAAGCTCTGCAAAGCTCAGCACTGTTTCCAGACTTAAATCTGACAGGCCAAAAGGCAAAGACATACCGTGAGGATATTGCCTTGATGAGTAACTCAAGCCCCTGCCCCTATATGGAATCGTTGTAAAAACTCTACATTTAGGACCTAGATTACTTCTCTCTCCTTACAAAGGTCTACCATGTAGTTTTTCTCTTAAAATGTCTCCCATGCCTTTATTGAGAAGCTATATGTAATAGGCCAAAATGTGTTGGTCATTGGAATATAGTCAAAAAACAAGACATGTTTCATGTTGGATATATTACTGACCTTTCTGGTAGCAGGATCACCATGAATCGACACACACTGTACACACACACCCCCACCCCCGGTTTCATTGTCATTGTCATGATCCACCCAGGTGGGCTCAAAAAACATTCTGAGTTATTCTGTGTACCACCAAACAACGGGCCAGACTCAGTGTTGGCGAAGAGGAGTGGTTAGGGTAAGGAAGGAGGCTATATCAACTGATGCTTCTAAAATACACTCTAGGATATAAGAGATACCCTGACGGGTTAACTTTTTATCTACTCCACAAAGTGCTCATGCTAACTTGACCATAGAAATGAAAAGTAATAAATCATATAAAATAAGCCATTCAAAGTATTATTTGTAATAAAAGTACGTAAAATATAGAATGAAAGGAAGGAACTATGGGTCATATAAATGATATTAAAGTGCACTAGCATTGTACTGTGTGAGTGACTGGACTCATAAATCCTACAGAATCATACACACACACATTACAGAGTTGTTCTGTGTTCTTTGTTTACTATACTCTGTTCCTGTTTGCCCAACTGGTTTCTTTTCAGTCCTTGGTTGAACGTGGTTGAACTTAGCTTTCACAGCCTTGGTGGCCCTCTCTAACGCCTCGTCACTGTTCGGCTTCCCAGATGTCCCAGAAGGACATACCTCATTCATTTGATCAGGTGCTTAAGGCCTTCTCTAAAAAAAAAAAAAAAAAGTTGTTTGTTTTTTTGTTTTTGCTCAGTCAATCACATCAACTGTTCCAGACAATCTCATAGTCAAAGTCTGCACAACTCTTTAGCATTATATATTAGCTTAGGGCTACCATGACAAAGTACCAGGAATCAGGTGGCTAAAAACATATTTATTCTCACAATTCTGGTGGCTAGAAGTCTGAAATCAAGGTGTGGTCAGTCATTCTCCCTTCGATGGCTCTAAGGAAGAATTCTTCCTTTCCTCTTCCAGCTTCTGATGGCCCCAGTGTAACTCCAGTCTCCGCCTCTGTCTTCACATGGCCACCTACTCCTCTTTATGGCTTAATATGACCCGAATCCAGTATGACCTCATCTTAGTTAATTGCATCTATAAAAGTTTTATTTCCAAATAAGGTCACATTCTGAGATTCTGGGTGGACATGAATTTTGAAGTGGGCACTATTCAACTCACTAACATGATATAAAGTTCCTATTACAATCGAATCCTAGCCTGTCTACTTCTAGAATACCCTTTCAGTAAATGTTGGTTGCCTTCAGTTAGTCTTCAAGAAAGGCAAAACATTATTCAATGAAAGAAACCAACTAGTTCAGTGCTCATTTGCTGTTATATAGTGCTTTTCTAGGAAAGATGTGTGCATTTGAAGTAAAACTCATCTTTATCTAGAAACAGCCAATGCAATTTTGGGGAGTTTGTTTTCCTAAGAATTTATATTCCAAATAATCGCAATCTGTGGTCCTGCTAATGCCACCTCTGGTGTCTCCTTTGAGGGCACCATGCCTTACATCACATGGAGGACTTGTTAGCACAATTTTTATCTCCTAAATCAAAAAGCACATTAAGTTTCTGCTAAAGTTTGATATGCAGTGAGAATAATACTTTATTTGAGAATATTCTGTTCAGTATGCAGTGGTTAACTGTTATTTTGAAAATTATATGTAAACTGAATGTGTGTAAGTTGGTTGGACAAAAATGCTAAATAGTGGCTTTCTATATGCATAAAAAGTTCACACAGAATCTGTATGACATCCTCCCTGGTAGCCATATTTGCAAGTCAACCTGAGCCTCTTCTTGGGGTATTTCTTTCCATTATCCACATCTCTCTTGGAATTTCTCCAGTGCAGAATGTTCATCCAAAGCAACAATTCTTCTCTATGGACTGAATCCTGGTGCCTAAGCAGGATGTGGACTTTGTCTTCTGGGATGAGCCACTAGCTGGTCCAATGCACTTAACTCCATCAGATCTTAAAACCATTCGAGCATGCTGCAAATTAGGACCAAATCTACCTTACTCACTGTTGTGTTTTCTGTGCTTGCACAGTTGCCTAGCATGTAGTAGGGACTTCATAAATATTAGTTGAATAAATGAATTAACGTTCAAGCTTAATAATTAAGTAAGAGAGAGTTGGTGTTTTACCGTCTTCCTCCCTGTTTGGAGGGCAAAGTTGTGCAGTGGAAATCTCACTCTTGCCTCAGTGAATTGATTGCATTCCTTCTCTTTGAATAGCGTAATTTTCCCATCTGGATAGAACTTTTCTTATCTGTAGTACTGCCCAGTGCATTTCCTTTCATCTTAGAACATTTTGTAGTTCTCTTTTGCAATTGGAAAATAGTTAATTAGAATTGAAATCTTTACTTCTCTATGTGATATAAGATCTATTTAAGATTAGTGCTTGCCTTTCTCTTGATGTTTTGACACTGCATGTGGAAAAGACTCATACCACTTATAGAAATATATCCTGAGACAAGATGTAGGGAGGGTGATGATCCAGATAGTGGCTTCTTAAGGGATGATTGGCTGCTGCTGACTATCTCAGCATATGGAAAAAAAGAAAATAAGTGAAGAGGCTGAGACCCCATGGGTAAATGTGCACATCCTTCCATAATGGCCTTACTGCTTATTTTCGTATGTGAGTTTTTATAATTATGAGAGGAGGTCTATGACGTAGGAGGGATGATAAGTGATATTTCAGTGGGAGAGAGGTTTTGGAAACATATTCCTTGGAAAAAGTTTATTTCTATGCTTGAGACTTGGAAAAACTTTCTCCTTGTTTCTATTGTGCATCAAGGATCATAAGATCTATAAAGCTCTTGCAAATGAGATTATTCTATCTTTATTATGGTAGCCTGGTGACTCCAGGGAAGCAATATGACTGCGTGAGGATGGGAGTTATTTGGGTCTCAGACTGGGAACATCATGCACTGTTGCTGAAGGTAGCTATGAGGCAAATTACATTTTTGAAAGTTGATCAAGTAGAGTGGAATTTTATTATGCATATATTCAACTTATGCAAAATCAAGTATATATACTCAGGAGATATACAGAGAAAGAAATAGCAATTCATATTCATACAATATGGCCAATTCCATATATTGTGCATCTGTCCTGAGTGAGCATGACAAGGCACGTGGTACTTAAGCACATCCCATCAGTTTCCATTCTCAAGGGCCTCTGAGACTGGGACCATCTTGCTGAACTGAGTACTATTGTAAAGTGTATAAAATTCATATCTTTGTTTCAGAATGTCCCCCAAATGGAAGCCAGCTACTTCATTTATTATTCAACTGACCAGATTGTTTCAGGGCCAAGGGAAAAACTCCCCTTATTGGGCTTCTGGGAGATAATACTTTAGTCTTTAATATGGTAGATTTTCTTAGCTATATGTGAATCTACTTAATTTGGCCTTACACACTGACTTCAAAATTTACAACCACATAAAATCACGCTACCTGAAATTTCTTAGGTAATCAGGTTCGTACAGGGCCCGCTACTTGTACAAGTCCAGAAGGTACCTGTCGCATTTTATTCAACCAAATAGAGTGTCCTGGAGGGTGCAAATGGCCATACTAGAAACATCATAAACCTGCTTGTCTCAGTTTGAACAATGGTACCTGAAATATAACTTTAGAATTTGTTCATTACATATGTGTTAACCATCCATTATGTATCAGGCAGTATTCTGGCCACTGAAGACATTAAACATTTTTTGAGAAGAAACTAGCAGTCATCTAATTGAGTTCCTAGCTTATAATTGAGTTCCCTGCATGAATCGTTTGGTGATAGGGAACTCACTTCCACAAGTCATGCTGCTCTTCCATGGCATTGAAGCAAAACATTTTTTTGAATTCTAATTCTAGTTCTTCCCTTGAGGGCATAAATAATTTCTAATACATTTTAATTATCATAGCTCTTAAGTATTTGAAGAAATTTTTCCCATTATTTCTCCCCTCTTCTGTCTTGTCTTTTTCAGGCTAAATATCTTCTTTCAGGAATATTTTATATATTAGGGTTCTAGTCTATTCCCATCTTGATCAACGTCTCCCTTATACTTTCTTATCACCCCCTACTCTTAAATCCTGGGCCCAGAGTTAAAGCTACTACATCTGAGATAAACTGAACCAGTTGAGTGAGACTCTCACACCACATGTTTAGGAAGTTTGGACAAAATCTTCCATGGACTCGTAAGATTATATACTCTTGCTTGCTTACAGACAATTTGGAAGTGGTCCCAGGAAACTTCTGGGATATATTTACCACTTTTAGATTAGCTCCCTTTGATCTTATCCTTTTTTCGGAAATGCATGCTTATTATATAATATACAGTCTCCATGTGTTAAATAATATGAAGATTTGAAAGCAAGTCTAATCAGAGATATTGGTTGCCATAGCGATCTGGAGTAGTATATAATTATATATATATATATATATATTTTTTTTTTTTTTTTTTCTTTTCTAGAGCAATAGTACAAGATGTACAGGTACATAGGTACCAGAATTATGGAAGCAAAAATCTATATTAGAGATTTGAGCAGACGATTGGGGAAATATATGTTGCTGTATAAAAGATTTGTACAACAGATTTTTGTAAAATGTGATTTAAGATAAATTTTCTTAATACATTGAATTTAATTTGGAAGAATTAAAAAATATTTTGTTATTACTTTTTTTTTTTTTTTTGCGGTACGCGGGCCTCTCACTGCTGTGGCCTCTCCCATTGCGGAGCACAGGCTCCGGACGCGCAGGCTCAGCAGCCATGGTTCACGGGCCCAGCCGCTCCGCGGCATGTGGGATCTTCCCAGACCGGGGCACAAACCCGTGTCCCCTGCATCGGCAGGCGGACTCTCCACCACTGCGCCACCAGGGAAGCCCTGTTATTAATTTTAAAGTCAGATTTCCATAAGTATATCATACTTGTAATTAATAAAATATAACTAAAAGTTAAAAATATCTTGAATCACAGATTTTTCTGTTAGAAACTGTAAAAGTATTGACTATTTCCTTTGAATTTGAGAGAATGTTTTATACTTATCCCTTATTGTTCAGAAATGAAGTTAAAATTTTTAAAATACAGCAAGGAAAATCTATTCTGCCATGACTACATTACTAAGAAAAATTTGTTGAGATTTGTAGATGGGAAAATGTTGCTCCCTTAATTGCTTACATAGTATTATTTATTTTTATGTAATTACATTTTATAGACAATGCCACATGCTTTGTCCACACAGTGCCAAAACATCTGGATGCAAAGTGGAAAGTACAGTAACAAACCCAGATGGTTTGTAAGTACAGGCCAAACATCCAGATGGCATCAAGATGGCAATGCATGTGGATGACAAATACCAAATCTTTCATTCAGATGTCATGGCATTATCTAGACACAGTGTACCAATGAACACTTTTTAGTGAAGACAAAGAATGTGAAACAAGCTAGAGGTCAAAAAGAAACAGGACAAATTTATGAAAAAAGCATACAGTTCACATTAAATCAATTCTAACTTTTAACAAAAATAATTTATAATGGGTTGATTTAAAAGAGAATCTAAGCAAAAAGAAAAAGTCAGCCTATGAGAGTCACTTTTTAATTGCAATAATCTTTACTGAGTTTTGATTTGGGAGAATTTTCAATACAGCTCACGTGTGCAATAAATAGGCTCAATTAAAAATTGCATTTGATTCTGATTAAAAGTTGCTTGATCTTTAGTATTACAATATACTGCAATCCAGAACTGCATCTAGTATGTCACATTCAATAAACAGACTTCTTTGCTATCTCTGAATAATTAACTTTATCTTTGTCACAGGGAACAAAAATAATGAAAGCAGCATAGACATTATTCATTTATTCTTATCATGAGAATCTTATTATTTTGGTCTGTCTCTCCCAAGGTAACCTCCAATTTGGTGTCTTGTAGACTTTATATGAAGTTATTTCTGGCAGAAGATGACATAGTTTAAGCATGATCTCTCCTTTCTTAAGCCCTGAAAGAAATATGTATGAGAGAGATAGTCAACATGAATCTGAAGAAATATTGAATAATCATTCACTGCATGTGTATTAAGATAGGTAAAATGTAGAACCAACCTCCCAGCTCTCAGAAAGTTTTTATAATATGGAAGTTTGTTCATCCCCAAAAATCTTATTTCCATCAATGTGGCCCCCTGCAAGGTTACTGCTTCTGCTGAAGCACTGAATATTCTTAGAACTCTGCTGATATTAGCTTTAGAGCTTTATAAATTCTATGAGAAAATAACGAGTATATTTTCCTGTGTTGTACCATATATTGTTGTTGCTTATTTATTTTATACACAGTAGTTAGTATCTCTTAGTCTCCTACCTCTATCTTGCCTTCTCCCCTTCTCACTCCCCACTGGTTTGTTCTCTATATTGGTGAGTCTATTTCTGTTTTTTTTACATTCACTTGTTCAGGCTTTAAAAAAACTTCTTTTTATTTATTTATTTTTAAATTGAAGTATAATTGATTTACAATGTTGTGTTAGTTTCAGGTGTACAGCAAAGTGATTCAGTTACACATACATATTTTTTTTCAGATTCTTTTCCCTTATAGGTTATTACAAAATATTGAATATAGTTCCCTGTGCTATACAGTAGATCCATGTTGGTTATCTATTTTATATATGGTAGTGTGTATATGTTAATCCCAAACTCCTAATTTATCCCTCCCCCCTCCTTTCTCTTTTGGTAACCATAAATTTGTTTTCTATGTCTGTGGGTCTATTTCTATTTTGTACATAATTTCATTTGTATTATATTTTTTAGATTCCCCATATAAGTGATATCATGTTATCACCCCTATTTTAGATGTAGAAGGTAGAAAATTTATCTCCACAATAAAAAAATGCAATACAGTACATATATAATACAATAATTGACTACATATAATGTGATCCAATAATTCAATAAAAATAGCTATATCTTATTTTCATTCAGAATTTAACAAACAATAGATATATACTGTGTGTTAAATGTGTACCAAATATTTTGCTATTTCCTAGGGACTTCAAGGGGGGAAACACAGTCCCTGCTGTCAGGAGATGAGACCTTTGGGAAAGACGGTTAAGCAAGCAAAGTGTTCCAAAGCAGGGTTGGCAATTGCAATAAGATGGACATAAGGGTGCTTTGGACAGAAGCATAGACGAAAGAAAGTTCCACAGTAACTTGAGAGAAAAAGGCAAAAATGCCTTTATTTAGCTACAGTAGAGTATGGGGAAAGTGTATTTAAGATGGATAACGGTCATGCGGAAAGGCATTGAAAGAGAACCAGTAGTTGCCCTGTCTTGCTTCAAGTTGACCTCATTCAGTTTAATGAATACATATCATCATGTTGTAAGTCACAGTCAATATAGAAGAGTCATACAATGTGAACCCTGGCACAGAGCTTCCTTTTTTATTTTGAATAAAAATAAAGTCATGAAGGTAAAAAAATCAAAATCACTCAGGGACTTTAGTAGAGGCAACACACAGAAGATGGTACTTGACTCAGGCCAAGGATGAATAGGTTCTGAGTTGGGTGCAGGCATAGGAAGAGTGCTTTTGGCAAGAGAGAGAACATTCATGAAAGCTTAGGAGAGTTGGAGGGAGAAGAGAGAGATGCTTTCCTTTTACTTATTGAAGTGTTGTCTACTGGGGAATAAGGAGAGACAAAGCGAAAAAGCTTATTGCTAAAATGGTGAAGGGGGTAATTGGGAGGGTCTAACGCTGAACACAATGGACAATACAGAAGGAATATGGAGCCAACCAGTGATAAATCCACTTAGAAATATAGGTCATCCATTCATGCACAGTCTTAGTGAAAAAATAGATTGAGACAAGGAGAAAGGAAGGGAATTGAGATAAGGGAAGCAAGCTAATAGTTAAGGATTACTCTATCTAGATGTAATTGAGTAATGAAGCCAACATGCGGAATACCCTGGATCAAGCTGACACTGCAGAAGGTAGAGATGAGAGCCTCATCTTCTGGAGATGTAAGAGGCAGCTAAGTTGGCAGGCCACATGGGCCCCTGACAGGTTGCAGACCATGGATGTGTGTTCTGGAAAGTAATCTGGTCTAAGGAATGTTCAGCTGGCCCTGGCTCTCTTGGGGCGAGTGTTCTATTGGCATGGGTGGGTTAAGACTAGAAGAGAAATGGGTTATCTTTACAAGAGGCTTTGCACTTGAGCAGTACTGCATTATTAGAGCTCAGGTGCAAGCAAGGCCCAGAGTTAGGGAAAGGTCATTCTTTCCACTTTTGACTCAAGATATTTTTCTAGTTTGATACAGGAGGATCAAGAACTCAGAGCCTTGAGAAGCTGCAGGGTATGCTCAGTGTCATTCTCAAAATGGGTATGAACAGTGGGGCTTCTTCAAATGGTATTAAGTGTAAGCTGGAACAGAAGAGGAAGATCGTGGTGAATACCATCTGGGGATGGGACTGAACTAGATTCAATAAGTGTAAGATGTATACCTTTGAGGACATCCAGAAATACTTTTGGAGGAGGAGTCATTTTGCAGGAAGGTTCCCATTTTTGTGCCGGTGAGGTGAGTGTTCTGCAGTAGAATCCAGAAATTGCTGATAATATGACTAAACAGGAAAGTAGTAGAAGCAGGCCACTCAGATTATACACCTAACAAACTACTAAAAAATACTGAGGAAATGTATATTGCAAGGAAAATACAAGGGTGCGGAGCCTGACTCTGCCTGCAGCAATCCCAGAAACCATCAAGGAGAAGGTAAGAGATGTTACCGGAGCTTTGAAGGATATGAAGAATTTCATATTCAGTATTTGATGTGGGAGCATATAACAGAGAACAAAACAACAAGGCATTGAGGAGTTCTATAATTTTGCATTTACAAAATTTTATCTGTAATATGTTTACTATTATAATATAATAGAATGTGTTAGTGTGGAGATAGGTTTCATTCCATCATTCATTTATTCATTTGAGGCAGGTTTATTGAGCAGCTTACTATGTGCAAGGATTATAACTGTTTTCTAAACGACACAAAGGTAGGTAAATTCACGACTAGTCATAAAGTCCCAAGTGGACTGAATATTTACTCATCAGGACTATGATCCAGAAATATTAATCTGACAGCAGAATATAGGATGGATATAATGAAGAAAAACCAATGTTGGGAATAGTCATTTAGAAAACCACTGTCACAGTCAAAGGAAGGTGAAAATGGAGAGTACTGGGTGGAGGAAATATACTTGAGGGATGAATTAGAGATATGTTTTGTAAGTCTTAGCAACTTTTTTGATGTTCTGAGGGAGAGAAGGGTATTGATTCTAAAGTTTTAAGCCATAGAGAGTGGGAACAAAAGAGTGCTTCAAGCATACTATGAAAGCCATAGAAAGTATTGCTTTAGATGTAAGAGAGGATGGTGGGTATAATTTTGGATGTGTTGAGTTTAAGGTCCAATTTTTGTAAGAAAAGTTAAATTAGAAATCATCAAATTACAGCCAATAATTAATGATTGATATGGGCACATATAATAGAGATCTAAATAATTAAACCATGATAACGGATGAGTTCTCCAAGGCAAGAATTGCATTTTTACCTTGAAAAAGAGCAAAGCAGAAAATACACCAGACCTAATCTATTGTTTCCATGTATTAAAACTAATAAATGCTCAATTATACATGAATTAAAGTAATTATATTTAGTTTATGCCTCTGAAGTAAAATCACTCCTTATACTTACCTTGGTTGAGCCCATCAACTTAGCAACTTTTTATTCACCTTGATAATTTCATCTTGCTTAAAGAAAATGTGTTGTGATTCCATCACCATTAATTAAGCCATTCACTAATTAATCTCTCTATATCTAAATGATTAATTTTTTCTAAAAATTTATTCAAATTGAAAATATTATAGAATGGGGCCCTGATGTGTTATAAAATCATATGGTAAAACTTTAGAAACTAAAACCTGGAAAAGAGAAGATAAAAAGAAATCTCATTTCAATAACTCTAAAATAAATTATAGAAATTTAAAAACATTATGTAATTCTGCAATGTCAAAATCATTGATCTCAGCTGGCTGTCTAGTTAATGTAACACCTAAGTAAGTGACTCAGTATTCTGCCATATAAATCGAACTGACAATCTGAAATTTAGTAGTTCTCTGGGCACATAATGAAGTACAATGAGATGAATCATTGGAACCCTCTCTCTGGTTTGTGTAAATCCATTAAAGTAATACTAAAACATATTTAGAAAAAGGTTGAAGAAAACCCTAGAATTTTTAAAGATGATTGGGATTGAATAAGTCAAAGTTCAAAGCTGCATAGAGTCATAACTCATTTAGGACTTTATCCTCCTTAAAATATATTTGGGAAAGAGTACTAGATGCTTTTCCTAATATAGAAAATTTCCTTGCTCTAAAATATTAGGGGAAAAGTTTTGGCATTATTTATTATTAAAACTTCTAGTTGAGAAAACTTTAATTTCTTTTTAATTCAAAGAAGACTATGAAACATAAAAAGGGCACAAGTTATCAGAGTAGTTTTCCTTATTTAAATATCCATAATGATAAGCAGAATATTAAAGACTTGGAAAGTATAATTAGGCCAAATGTCAAGTTCTATTTTATGTTAGAATAATGTGACTTTTATAATGGAGTTCACCATGAGCTTCTCCGCTTTAAAAACTCTGGATTAATCCCTTCTGGGTTCAGATAAAAACTTAGGTGGCTTGTCTTGGGATGTGTGTGTATGTGTGGGCAGGTTTGTCTGTGTGTATGTGTGTGTACCTAGTCATTAAATTATTAGCAGAAAATTTGTTTTATACTTTTGTAGAACAGTCAATAATTGATTCATTCTTTAAATAAGTGTAACCAATCCACCTAGTACAGTGATTCCTTTGTTTATTGGAAATGACATTGAAGCATGCGTGGTATCAGAAGCAAACATATTAAAACATTCATGATTGCATAAACTTGATACAGAGGATAGAGAGAACATATTGATTAATATCATTTTATAGAATCTATGTTCCAGAATTCTTTTTTTTTTGACATCTTTATTGGAGTATAATTGCTTCACAATGGTGTGTTAGTTTCTGCTTTATAACAAAGTGAATCAGCTATACATATACATATATCCCCATATCTCTTCCCTCTTACAACTCCCTCCAATTCTCCCTATCCCACCCCTCTAGGTGGTCACAAAGCACCAAGCTGATCTCCCTGTGCTATGCGGCTGCTTCCCACTAGCTATCCATTTTACATTTGGTAGTGTATATATGTCAATGCCACTCTCTCACTTCGTACCAGTTTACACTTCCCCCTCCCTGTGTCCTCAAGTCCATTCTCTATGTCTGCATCTTTATTCCTTTCCTGCCCCTAGGTTCTTCAGAAGCTTTTTTTTTTTTTTTTCTTAGACTCCATATATATGTGTTAGCATACGGTATTTGTTTTTCTCTTTCTGACTTTCTTCATTTTGTATGACAGTCTCTAGGTCCATCCACCTCACTACAAATAACTCAATTTCGTTTCTTTTTATGGCTGAGTAATATTCCATTGTATATATGTGCCACATCTTCTTTATCCATTCATCTGTTGATGGACACTTAGGTTGCTTCCATGTCCTGGCTATTGTAAATAGAGCTGCAGTGAACATTGTGGTACATGACTCTTTTTGAATTATGGTTTTTTCAGGGTATATGCCCAGTAGTGGGACTGCTGGATCATATGGCACTTCTATTTTTAGCTTTTAAGGAACCTCCATACTGTTCTCCATAGTGGCTGTATCAATTTACATTCCCACCAACAGTGCAGGAGGGTTCCCTTTCCTCCACACCCTCTCCAGCATTTATTGTTCCTAGATTTTTTGATGATGGCCATTCTGACTGGTGTGAGGTGATCACTCATTGTAGTTTTGATTTGCATTTCTCTAATGATTAATGATGTTGAGCATCCTTTCATGTGTTTGTTGGCAGTCTGTATATCTTCGCTGGAGAAATGAGTGTTTAGGTCTTCTGCCCATTTTTGGATTGGGTTGTTTGTTTTTTTGGTATTGAGCTGCATGAGCTTTTTGTAAATTTTGGAGATTGATCCTTTGTCAGTTGCTTCGTTAGCAAATATTTTCTCCCATTTTGAGGGTTGTCTTTTCGTCTTGTTTATGGTTTCCTTTGCTGTGCAAAAGGTTTTAAGTTTCATTTGGTCCCATTTGTTTATTTTTGGTTTTATTTCCATTACTCTAAGAGGTGGGTCAAAAAGGATCTTGCTGTGATTTATGTCATAAAGTGTTCTGCCTATGATTTCCTCTAAGAGTTTTAGAGTGTCTGGCCTTACAGTTAGGTCTTTAATCCATCTTGTGTTTCTTTTTGGGTATGGTGTTAGTTAGGGAGTATTCTAATTTCATTCCTTTACATGTAGCTGTCCAGTTTTCCCAGCACTACTTATTGAAGAGGCTGTCTTTTCTCCACTGTATATTCTTGCCTCCTTTATCAAAAATAAGGTGACCATAGGTGCATGGGGTTATCTATGGGCTTTCTATCCTGTTCCATTGATCTATATTTCTGTTTTCATTCCAGCACCATACTGTCTTGATTACTGTAGCTTTATAGTATAGTCTGAAGTCCAGGAGCCTGATTCTTCCAGTTCCGTTTTTCTTTCTCAAGATTGTTTTGGCTATTCAGGGACTTTCATTTTCCCAGACAAATTGTGAAATTTTTTGTTCTAGTTCTGTGCAAAATGCCATTGGTAGTTTGATAGGGATTGCATTGAACCTGTAGATTGCTTTGGGTAGTATAGTCATTTTCACAATGTTGATTCTTCCAATCCAAGAACATGGTATATCTCTCCATCTGTTTGTATCATGTTTAACTTCTCTCATCAGTGTCTTATAGTTTTCTGCATACAGGTCTTTTGTCTCCTTAGGTAGGTTTAGTCTTAGGTATTTTATTCTTTTTGTTGCAGTGGTAAATGGGAGTGTTTCCTTAATTTCTCTTTCAGATTTTTCATCATTATTGTATAGGAATGCAAGGGATTTCTGCACATTAATTTTGTATCCTGCTACTTTACCAAACTCACTGATTAGCTCTGGTAGTTTTCTGGTAGCATCTTTAGGATTCTCTATGTATAGTATCATGTCATCTGCAAATAGTGACAGTTTTACTTATTTTTTTCCCATCTGGATCCCTTTTATTTCTTTTTCTTCTCTGATTGCTGTGGCTAAAACTTCCAACACTATTTTTTTTTTTTTTTTTGTACGTGGGCCTCTCACTGTTGTGGCCTCCCGTTGCGGAGCACAGGCTCCGGACGCGCAGGCTCAGCAGCCATGGCTCACAGGCCTAGCTGCTCCGCGGCATGTGTGATCCTCCCGGACCTGGGCATGAACCCATGTCCCCTGCATCGGCAGGCGGACTCTCAACCACTGCGCCACCAGGGAAGCCCTCCAAAACTATTTTGAATAATAGTGCTGAGAGCGGACAACCTTGTCTTGTTCCTTATCTTAGAGGAAATGCTTTCAGTTTTTCACCATTGAGAATGATGTTGGCTGTGGGTTTGTCATATATGGCCTTTATTATGTTGAGGTAAGTTCCCTCTGTGCCTACTTTCTGGATGGCTTTTATCATAAATGGGTGTTGAATTTTGTCAAAAGATTTTTTTTGCCTCTATTGAGATGATCATATGGTTTTTATCCTTCAGTTTGTTGATATGGATTATCACACAGATTGATTTGTGTATGTTGAAGAATCCTTTCATTCCTGGGATAAACCCCACTTGATCATGGTGTATGATCCTTTTAATGTTCTGTTGGATTCTGTTTGCTAGTGTTTTGTTGAGGATTTTTGCATCTATGTTCATCAGTGATATTGGCCTGTAGTTTTCTTTCTTTGTGACATCTTTGTCTGGTTTTGGTATCAGGGTGATGGTGACCTCAGAATGAGTTTGGGAGTGTTTCTCCCTCTGCTATATTTTGAAAGACTTTGAAAAGGATAGGTGTTAGCTCTTCAGAATTCTTGAATAGCACACACTGACTAGATAGAGAAATGCTTTTAATGTTGTCAGAAGAAAAACCCATACCACTTTCCAGTGATGCCATCCTCAGCAAATGGTGCTATAATGGTGCTATAGCCATCACTATCAGGACAAGGCCTAAAATGTTAGACTATAATGAGACCTGCTAATGAAATAATGTAGAATAACTAGGCACAGGAGATAATTGTTACTTCAAAAAGGACTCAGAAAATGAAAATGAAAACTGAACGAGTCTTACATGCTAAGGCGTATGTTACTCAAGATTTTCCCTCCTTAATACGTGTGTGTATTTTGGCAAGAAAAAAGAAAAGGATTGCCAATTCCGATAATAGGAGCTATTCTTTCAACAAGTAGAGCTACAGAACTGGGAAATCAACAAAATTGCATTACCACATCCCAGTCTGGCACCGTATGGTGACTGAGGGTCCAACTGTGGCTTACCCAGACACAGAGTTTTTTTTCTTACCCAGAGTTTTTTTCTGCCCCTTACTGTATTTCACCACTTGTTAACATCCTGGGTGGTAGGTCAGAGGGCAAGGAAGAGGTGTTGGAAGGAATTAGTCAGTTAATCATTTGTTGACAATTTTGATTAAAAAAATTTGGTGAAACTCCAAAACTTCATCAGAGTGTAATTGCACATGCCAGATGAATAGAATTTAACTGCTGGCAGCGTTAAGTGGAGACCTGAAAATATCAGTTATGACTAGACAGATGTGCTCTGGGGTGGGGATGGGAGGGAACACTTGCTGTGAACTATAATGCCATTAACTAGAGATTTATTTCAGAACAACGGACTCATTTATTTAATAAAATTACATTATGTAATTATGAAAAAATAACAAGATCCATTTTTCATTTTATATTCCTGAATTAGGACCTGGCACTTTTTAGGTATTAAGCTAATATCTATCAAATTAATCAATGCAGATACATCATTTTATTCATATCTTTGAAAAGTGATTCATAGACTAGTACAGAAAATAGTAACTAATAATTCAGCAAAGAACATGCCTCCTCATAGGGTCTTGCAGAAATTTTCCTGGGGAGAAATTAGGACATGTTATTTGTTGGTGGTAAGCAAGGTATCTCTGAATACAGCAAATGTAGAATCCCAAATCAATAAATTTTAAGAGTAAATAGATACACATTGTAAAAAGAGTTACCCTGAACACAAGAGTCAGTGAGGTGATTTGGAGAGGAGGGAGTCAAATAGGAAGATCCAGTGAATGAAATCTGTAATGGACAGAAAAGTTTTGACAATGAGCCTTGATCCATTTTGGGGACAGAAGAGGAAGTGGACTCCACCGATACCCCTCAGAGGAAAAGATATGGAAAAGGAGTTTAAAATTTGGGGATTCTTTCCCCAAAAACATGTTACCTCATTGGGACCAGAGGTTATGCAAAAGCATAGGATAGAAGTTCAACAGGAGAGTTTCATGACTTGTCCCAAACGGAAGGACACACAGAGTCCAGGGAAGAACCAACCATGGCAAGAGGATTCTAGGAAGCTGGTCAGTAGGACCTTGGCCACCCTGAGGTCATGTATATGCCCAACCAGAGATAGGGATCCCACAAAGAGATACACAAAGAGAGGCGTCCATGGCAGCTGCAGTGTAGTAGCAGAAATGGTGCAGTGGTAGCATCAGGGCAGTTGGAAGGTGGCAGACTGTGAAGGGGAAGAAGTAATGCCTGCTAGGGAATTGGGAGCACTGGGACTCTAGCTAAAGGCATTTGGACACATTTGGTATCCATATTGGTAAACAGTAATATTGGATAAAGTATGGGTATCCCTTTGCCCACTACCACCCCACCCCAAATTCTTAAGCTGGTATTCTTCTGGGAAACAAAAGAACTATGTAGAGTGGTGGTTTCCATCTTGGGGAGTGGGATTTTGACATGACTCTGAGAGATATTTAGTCAAGTTTGTTACCATCATTGTGTTACCTAAATCTTACTAAAGATCTATAGCCAGAGCCATGGCCAAGGAAATCCTTTGATTAATGTGTACTTCTGGCTTGCAATTGCAAAAAATTGAGTCTGTCCATTCTAAGTTGTTGGAAACAAAGGTATATTTCTCATTATGTGTCCAATCTAGTAATCTATGGAGTTTAGCATTTTGGAAATAATTCTTCTGTTTGTCTTTATGTAAAACTTAGATATTGAAAAAAATTTGACAGGAAAAAACATGGAATTCCAGAAATTATTTCTACCAAGACAACCCTACTAAGGTATTTATTAATTCACATCCTCAAATGATAGCTGTCGTCAAGGAGGAAAAATTAAAATGTTTTATGCTATTAATTATATAAAAGACAAAAAGCTGGAAAGGCATCTGAAAAATTAACTAGTTTTACCTTCTAGGTTTGCCACATTAAAACCATCCCCAACATTTCATGACCTCCAGAAAAAGTGGTTCCAAAGCTTCTGCAGGTTTACCTGTACAATGTGCAAAACTCCTTTTACTTCCTCCTTTTGTAAAACACTAAATATTTTACTTCACACATTGTTCTTTCATTTCATAAAGTTTATATCTATACATTTATTTTTATAATTCTAATGCACTAGCACTTATCTTAGTAATTTGATAAGAATCCTACAAATTGTCTGTTATTACTCCCATTTTATATTTGAAAAAAATGAAAAGTTGAGTGATTTGCCCATGATCCCATAGATGGTAAGGAGCAGAGCCAGGATTCCTTCCAGTCCAGGTCATCTTATTTTAAATCATATGGTCTCTACTATAATAAACTTGCTCTCTTCTCTATAGACACAGACTACAATTTATAGCCTGACTTCATTGATCCTGAGATTGGGGGGTATTTTAAATGGGAAGGTAGAGGCAGGAACTTAGCCTGCCAAAAATGGAGATATTGTGACCCATTTATTTAAGGAATAAATGCAAAAACCAAAACACAAAACCAAAAGACAAAGTTCCTCAAATCCGCTTCAACAGAGACAATTTTGAAACATCCTTGATTTCTCTTTATTTATTGAATATTTGCTTTCTGCCTCTATTTTCTGTATACAGATAACCACAGTGACCAAGTTCTTTCCAGCCCACCATGCTTCTTGTGCTAGTTGAATTGTCCGCTAGACCTAATATCCTGTCCAATAGACCTAATTTCTTGGCCTCTAGACATTTTCTTGACTTTCTTCTCAGTTCCTGGTTTTCCTTGATACTTTATGATTGTGGAATCCTAAAACAGATAGGTTTCAAATAAAATCTGAGCAGAGCAGATTCTAAATGCATGGTTTATTTACAGAGTATCATCAGGTTCAGTGCATTTCGTGGTCAGGTTGGCCCCCAAGACCCATACTGTTTATATCCTGCAAGCCATTTCATTAAACAATAAATATTTATTAATTATAAAACTTCAACTCAAAGATACTGTTACTAATATTAAAGGAGGTATGAAATAAATTCTGAATACAAACAAGTGTACCAGCATACTTACAGATAACACTAGGCTGAATGCCAGGGAAAAGCTACAAATTACCCATCAGAAGGCAACAGAAGCACAGACTAAATGGTAAGAAGCTGGTTGTGGGAGGTTAATTTGTTGGGAAGAAATGAGAGATTGTACATACAGCAATCACTCAGCTCTCAGCCTTGTGGAGCAATTTGTGTGGTGGCTTCTGCTGACTTCATTCTGCAAACTATCTTAGTAGGAGTCAGAGGCAGAGCTTCAAACCCAATCAGAGACCTAGCAGCTGTTGTAATAGCTGAAGCAAGTCCAAGATAAGATATTCTTACTGAGACACAAGATGAAATACTCAACAAGAACAAGCCCTTTCCTCTCTAACATCTGTACCTCCACAGGATGAGAATAAATGGCACATTGCACTTTTCTTCATTAGAATTAGATGTTCCTAATAAGATGTGTTTTCAACTTAATAGTAAACTTCCAATCTATTTTGCTACAATATACAAGCTTATAATTGAAAGCAGCTTCTGATATTCTTACATTACCCCAAAAATACTTATCAGAACAAGTTAATTATAATAATGTGAATTGAAAATGAAAGATAATCTAATCAACCCAATTGTGTGAGTGATGAGTTCATCAAAAAGTCCCAGAAATCCCCTATACACACCAATTATGATAATATTGCCTAAGTACAAAATATATATTACTACTATACCTCTGTTGTTTTTAAATGTTTGCCTTATAATTATAGTAATGACCTAGAGGTGAGATATTGCCTGAGGGTTAATAGCTGTCAGGGGAAAATACATCTGGCATTATCCCCAAATAAATTCTTGGTGTTTCCATAATTATTTCAAAAACTTCACTAATATACATAGACTTTAACTAAAAACTTCAATAATCTTTGGGTCAATATCTGTTTCTTTCTTTTTTGTTTTTTTTGTTTGTTTGTTTTGTTTTTGCTGTACACGGGCCTCTCACTGTTGTGGCCTCTCCCGTCATGGAGCACAGCTCCGGACGCGCAGGCTCAGCGGCCATGGCTCACGGGCCCAGCCACTCCGCGGCATGTGGGATGCTCCCGGACTGGAGCACGAACCCGTGTCCCATAGCATCGGCAGGCGGACTCTCAACCACTGCGCCACCAGGGAAGCCCTGCTTCTCTCTTAAATGTTACCCAATTTGTTACCCATCTGAAAAAGTTGTCAAAGACAAATTATGAAAATTTGTGAATAAAATATTTTGCAGATGTGAGAAATACCAAAGGCGTATTGTAAATGTTCTTCCAAAGCAATGAATAAGATTATCACCAAGGTGGAATGGTAAAGCAGACAAATATAGACTTGAGAAGAGAATTAGGAAACAGGAAAATAGTTCTGAGGAAATCACTGAGAATAAAGCATCATACATAGAAACTTGTAGAAAATATGAAAGTAAGTCATGACAAATATAGGAAAGAAGAAGGAGAAGAGGTAATATAAGTCTAAGAGAATATACAGAAGGAAAGAACAGAGAAAAGGTGATATTAATAAGAAAATTGCTGAGGATTCTCTAGTGGTGGACACTGAAAAGTAAGATTAAAAAATTAAAGGAGAAAACTTTGAGCCCCAAGAGGGTTATAGGAACAAATCCACATTAAACACCTGTTGTGAAGAGGGAACACATTAAAGACAAAAAAAGAAGATCTCAGGAGCTACTAAAAGAATAAGTCACATTGGCTGCACAGGCATGAGAATTAGAACAAGGGTGTACTTTTCAACAACAATAATAAATACCAAAAGACAATGGAAAATGCCTTTAATATATTGAAGGATTAAAGACCAACATAAAAACCTAAGCTGAGATAAACCATTAGTCAAGAATAAAGGTAATAGGGAGGGTGGGAGGGAGGGAGACGCAAGAGGGAAGAGATATGGGAACATATGTATATGTATAACTGATTCACTTTGTTATGAAGCAGAAACTAACACACCATTGTAAAGCAATTATACTCCAATAAAGATGTAAAAAAATAAAATAAAATTTAAAAATTTTTTAAAAAAGAAGAAAGGTAAAATAGATTCATCTTCATACATAAGAAATGAGTATTTTTCTATTCACATACCCTCCCTGAAAGAACCACTAAGGAAGGATGAAGCAATGAGCAAGAGTGAAACTGAAGCTAGAGAAAAGATGGAGAATAGAAGAAACACGATTTAACAAAGAAACAGATAAACATATTTTTAAGTAAAGTAAGTTACCAAATATAAAAAGAAAAATGACAATCTGCAGTTTTTAAAAAAATGACTGTGGTAAGAACACTTACCATGAGATTTACCCTCTAAAGAAATGTTTAACTTCATAAAACATATATTGTTAATTATAGGCTCAGTGTTGTATGGCAGCTCTCAAAAATTTGTGCATCTTGTACAGCTGAAACTTTATACTCATTGAATAGCAAGCCCCTATTACCCCCACCCTCCAGACCCTGGCAATCACCATTCTACTCTCTCTTTTATATATTTGACTATTCCAGATACCTCATATAAGTAGAATCAGGCAGTATTTGTCCTATGGTGACTGGGTCATTTCACTTAGCATCAAGTCCTCCAGGTTTATCCATGTTGTTGCATATGACAGGATTTTCTTCCCTTTCAGAGCTGAATGATGTTCTGCTGACTGTGTAGACCATTTATCCATTCATCAGCAATGAACCTTTGGGTTGCTTCCATTTCTCAGCTATTGTGAATAGTGTTGCTATGAACACAGGATGCAAATAGCTCTTTGAGACCCTATTTTCAATTCTTTTGGATGTATACCAGAAGCAGGATTGCTGGATCACAAGTGAGTTTTATTTTTAATTTTTTGAGGACCCTCCATGCTGTTCTCCATAGCAGTTGCACCATTTTACATTCCCACCAACAGAGCATAAGTTGACCAATCTCCCACATCCTCACCAACACCTACCTTTTGTGTATATATATATATTTTTATAATAGTCGTCCTAACAAGTGTGATGTGACACAGGTGTGATGTGATTTTGATTTTCATTTCCTGTTGGCCATTTATATGTCTTTGGAGAAATGTTTATTCAAGTGCTTTGCCCATTTTTTAATTGTTTAATTTTCTTGTTTGTTATTGAGTTGTAAGAGTTCCTTATATATTTGGGATATTAATCCCTTATCAGATATATGATTTGCAAATATTTTCTACTGTTCCTTAGGTTGCTTTTTCACTCTGCTGATTGTTTTCTTTGCTGTCCAGAAGCTTTCCAGTTTGATGTAGAAATCTCAAAATAAGGTAGAAGAAAAATACTAATAGAAATGGAGGGTGAGTCATGGATTTGAAAGTTAATGTAAGTCTAAGGTTCTGATGTAGCCCACCAATGATAGAGATATAACCACTAAAAGCATAAAAATCAAAGGTAAAACGTTCAAACCAGTGAAGGGGGAAATGAGTAATAAAAATATAATTAATCATTTCAATAGGTGTATTAAAATAAGAAATGAAGGCGCTAGGAAAAATATAGTAATTAGTAAATACAAAATAAAGTGAGAGAAAGAAGTAAAATGTATGAATAATCAAAAACAAAGATGGTAAATGATAAGAAGAGATGCTTGTGAAACATGCCTATGAAGTCATATATGTTATCAAAGACAGATGATGGGCTTGTTCCAAGCTACCTGAAATGAGCAACTTTTACCCATGCTCAGAATATTTAGGGACATCAATCCTGGCTTAGCATTAGGAATAATTTTGTAACAGTGGGGATTTTCTAAAATGAATTGTCCCTATTGAGGGAAATTCTTCAAACCCCTGCTAAACAAATGCTCTATGGTTGTTGCTGGTTTTATATGTTGATCTTTAAAGATTCTTTTTAATGCTAAGCTCCTCTCATGTCAAGGTTTTTTAGGTGTATAAATCCCCAAATTTCTGAGCTTGGAATACTTTTCTCAGTTTGAAGCAACACCAGGAAAGTATTTTGAGGGTTCATTTTACTCACCGTGGTATCTCCGGGCCTTAGTACAGTGTCTGACACTTCTCACGACCGCAGTAAGTAGTTCTTGAATAGAAATGAAAACTCTGGCAGATTTAATATAGCCTTAGGAAAATAACAAAAAGGTAAAAAGGATAAAAAGTATAGATAGTGATAGCAGATATAGGAACAAAATTATTAAACTTTATAAAATCTCATACAGTGGGAATATAAAGTGCATACAGAAAGTCACAAATATTTTTCAAAACATATGAGAAAAAGAGTAATTTTTTCTGATGCATTTGGGTATAACCAACTCTGAGAGAACATAATTCTAAAACAAAGTATTGTGTCTAGACGAGTATTAAGTTTTTTCAAAGAAGGAATTATTAAAATTGATATCTTCTATCCCAAGAGGGTTTGTTAAGAAGTACATATTTTAGGGCTTCCCTGGTGACGCAGTGGTTGAGAGTCCACTTGCCGATGCAGGGGACACGGGTTCGTGCCCCGGTCCGGGAAGACCCCACAGGCCGCAGAGCGGCTGGGCCCGTGAGCCATGGCCGCTGAGCCTGCGTGTCCGGAGCCTGTGCTCCGCAACGGGAGAGGCCACAACAGTGAGAGGCCCGCGTACAGCAAAAAAAAAAAAAAAAAAAAGAGTGGACTGGGGATTTCGGTTATTTTTTACTTCGGACATCTGGAAGGAACCAAGTAACTTTCACTCAAAGGAGATATACCATAACTATATTTATTGGAGTAAATTTTCTTCCTGGCGGGATTTGAGTATGTGATAAGGGATTATCTCCACATATCTTGCAAAATCATTTTCTAAACTCTATAAATTATTTTAAAGTTTTACTAAAATAAAGCAGTGCAATATTTACCAGAGATGACTTTATTTCATCTAGTCCACAGCAACAGAGAAGACGAATGTTGAGTTTTCATCAGATTTGAATTCATTGCCTTTTCTTTTAATTCCTAGGGGACCTGCCCTCACAACCGTACACCCCTCCATCCTTACTGGATATAGAAAACAGGATGGCTCCATATCTCGGTACCTGTGAAAGTACAATGGTTGTTATTTACCTAATTCATAAGAAACTTGAAAGAGATACAGACTTCACCTCAATTTCAAGCTGCTAAAATTTTACTGGGACCATGAACGCCTGATCTGATCCTTCAGATCTGAGATAGAACATCTCTAACAGGCTTTAAACTTTTTATTTATATACTGTGCTTACCCCAGAAACTATTTAAGACAATTTCTCAGGTTTCTTTGTACGACAATGTTTCACAAACACGCCTGATCAATAGGGTCACTGGGAGAGCTTGCAAAAATTCAGATTTGCAGATGTATCCTGGGAGATTATGATGTGGCAATTGGGGGAGACCTAGGAATCTGTGTTTTTAAGTCTCCCCAAGTAACTATTAAAATCAGACGAGGTTTAGAAACACTGATTCACTACCTGTCCCTCCTTCAGCACTTGCTCTGCACACCATATGGTACCCTGCACCCCTAAAGGAGGTAACACACGCTGAAGGATGAGCTCATACAGGGTAGACGAGCCCCAGAGCACTGTGACCCTTGCCCAGAAGTTCAGAAGAGATCAATGGCAGGAATTGTTTGGCTTCGTTTAGCCAACATTTATCCGATAATGATCTTGAAAACATCTGCTTTTTTTGAGGCAAGTATGGATGTAATAAAATAAGTGCTTTCCTGCAGATGAAGAGCCATGTGGAGACCTGAGAAAGGAAACTGGCAACTTTTAAGGAATAATTCTTACAGCCACAGTCAAACCCAAGATTCAAGTAGGGCAGCTCAAGAGCCCCATGGTCTCGGGCCTTTTGACACAGGCTTTCCTTGAGAATGCAGGCCACTTTGGCCTTGTTTTTATATGACTATTGGATGAAAATCTTTGCTTGTTCAATAAAGCAAATCGGTGCCTAATATCGTGCTGGTCATGGCTTGGCCAAAAAGTTCGTTCGGGTTTTTCCGTAAAATCTTAAGGAAAAACCCGAATGAGCTTTCTGGCCAATCCAAATAGTACACGCTCGATAAATGCTTGTTGAACAAAAGGAAAATGTGAAGAAATAGTTGTTTTAAAGGAACAAAAGTAATTTGTTTTTTGCATTAACCACTTTTTAAAAAATTTCCCCATTGATTTTAATTAAGCTCTTGCTGAGTTGCAAACGCAAAGAATTTTTTTAAGGAGAAAAAATATTTTAAATCCTTCCCACAGGTTTTTCATATTCTTAATGGATAAAATCTGAATACTGAAGATTATAAGGCACACACTCAAATGATGGCTTATGAAATCAGCCTACATCTACCCAAGATGAAAAGAAGGCTAAGAGATAAAAATAACGGATTGTGTTCTTGATATAAAGAATGGAGACTGTAGCACTTTTAGCAAAAAAAAAAAAAAAAAAAGTGCAGAATTTTTCTTGTGAGAGAATTGTTTTTATGGTGGAGAAGTGTTTATCAAGTTTGTGTCTCTTCAGAGATCAATTTATAAGGTTTTCCATTGCAGGTTTATAAACCTTATTCTCTTTTCCTTTAAAATACACTTTCTCTCCAAGGAAGTCTCTTATTTACCTCAGGAAAAATATCAATACTATTACAGAGAAACAAAGACATTCTTATTTTCATATGGTTCTTTGAAGTTACAGACGTTACAATGAACATAAACACATTACACACCATTTTTCAAAATAGAAATCATGATGAGCACATTTGTACATGTACAAGCCTGAACTTAGAAAACTGTTAATATAGAAATGAAGTTGGTCTTTTGGTTGGTACTTCACCAGAAGTAATTAATTATAGAATGGGTCATTTCCAATGGCATTTCTTTTTCTGTCAAATATTGGAATTCCTCAAAATGTTTAGTAGAAACTCAGCAGAACACATTATTCTGTCTTTATATACAACAATGATGCTTCAACACAAAAAATTTCATGTGTAGGCTTGGTAATTTTTTCCAAGAATATTACGGTGAAACTAGTAAAGTACCATTGTGTTAGGTAAAACTGCTGTGTTAAATGAGGGATGGGTGGAGGAGATAATTATAAAAAGATAAGCAATAAAGACTAGGACACAAGGTCAATGAAGAAAATATACTATAAAAAACTAAACTGTAGAATAAGCTAAACATGATCATAGCTGCCCAATGTCAACATACTAGAATTAGGTACTATATCTTGAAAGAAATCCAGAGCCATAGAATCTAAAATAAGAAGGGATTTAGGAACAATTTAAAGACTATGAAAACAAAACAGTACTTTGCTGCTATGTTGTAAATTAATACAACTCAATGGCGTTCAGGAAATGGTATAATTTAGAAATATGAGGAGATTCAAAAGAGTTGAGTGAGCATTAACAAATAGCCCTTCGGTGGACATTCCGTTGCCACTAACACACTGGATGGCCCTGCATAATTCTCATCATTTGTTCTTATTCATTGAACGTATCCTCAAGCAGCAAAAATGGATGCAAGCCTTGCCAATCATAATTAAACAGTTAGCATCTGGTATTAATTCTAACCAAACATCACAGGGAAATTGTGAACAGATTAGAATCTATGCAAGTTCTTAGATTTCTGTGAAAAACATTTAAACTTGAAGACTAGATAAAGATTGTTTTGTTTGTTTTCTTTTTAGCGGGTTAAGTTGCTGGTGGTGTGCCTGCTTAGGCTAGAGTAGAAAATAAACGAAGCTGCACACAGAAGTTGTGTTCTGAGAAGGTACAGTGCTTCCTCAAGCTCTAAGCTAACACCTCACACTGAAGGAGAAAGACAGGGAATTGCCTGGCCACTTGGGTGCCTTTTTCCTGTGGTAGTCTGAGGGCATGCTTTCCTTTGAGAATAGACACTTGTAAAAACAAGTCATGGAAATGGTGGGAAGGGGAATACTGTTGTTCCAGAAGTGTTGAGAGGCTTTGAAATTCAAGGTGATATTCTTTATGCTGGAGAGTGGCTGAAGATCAAGGGCAATCAATCCTGATGCTTTCAAATTTATAGATATTTTGGCTGCAGGGACTGGAAAAGATGTATCATGTTGGAATATTGCATGTCTGCTCTATCGTCTTCTTCCTCTCTGGGTCCACATCCTGGTGGAATAGTAGAGAGAATGTTTGCAGAAAGATATCAGCTTCTGAGTATAATTAGCAGCTATTCAATAATAAATATTCCAAATCAACAAAACAAAACAAAACAAAAGCAGAAGTGTCTTCGTTTCAGGTCTATGAATACCTCTTTTTACGATAACCTTTGTTATTTTACCACCTGGAGTAAGTATATAGCTCACCTCTATCTTATTAAAAAATCACACCTTAGAGAATCTAGCTCATGTTAGTTATTATTAATACACTTAAAATGCCAACCATTTTCTGTGTGACCTTTTGAAATTCTCTCTTCCCCATCTTTCTTACCTCGATTCTGCCTCCTTCAGGTTGTCCCAAATATGGGAAATAAAAATCTTTCTCTATCCTCTTAAAATTAATTCTTCCTTCTTTTAAAATTCTGAAACAACCTTGGATGGTCTTTTCTTATTGAAGATGATTAATACACACCTGTTTCAGGCTGACACAGTCTCTTGAGTCTTTTGTTAATTGTTGCTGCTACATCATCTTGTAAGTTACTTCCTTCTCCCTAGGAAAGTCATCTCCTCTGGTAGAGCTTTCTCTTAACCTATCTTCCTTTTCCTTTTTTTCCCACCATTTCTCCTTCCCCCTTCTTATCCATAATTCCTTCTATCCACCAAATTTCTTTTAAGAATAACCTTTCAGGGGCTTCCCTGGTGGTGCAGTAGTTGAGAGTCCGTCTGCCAGTACAGGGACATGGTTTCGTGCCCCGGTCCGGGAAGATCCCACATGCTGCGGTGCGGCTGGGCCCGTGAGCCATGGCCGTTGAGCCTGCGCGTCCGGAGCCTGTGCTCCGCAACGGGAGAGGCCACAACAGTGAGAGGCCCGTGTACAGCAAAAAAAAAAAAAAAAAAGAATAACCTTTCATAATCTAAAGTGAGATTGTATTCATTCTTATAATTTTTTAAAATGAAAATTAATACACATTCAACTTCTTTTAAAATACATATTCTTACAATAGAACAATAAACCTACTAATAAAGACGTTTTAACATATGAAATAACAAGGTCCTTAGCTTTATAGCAGCACTTTTGTGATCATTTATAATAATAATCAGTACATAGATTATAAATTTAAAAATCCTGTACAATACACTACCAGGTAATGCTGCATTGGGCGATAAGTTCATTGATCTTTGGTAATATGCTAGTGAGTTCATAATTATAAGAAATGATAAAAGGTCAGACCCAGAGAAAATATATAACCAATCAGGCAATGCATGAAAAGACAGAAGTAACAATATTGGTTTGTATTATTGTTGTACTTCTCAATGTCTAACATATTTTGTAGGCAAAAAAAAAATTTCAGTGAAAGGGGAAGATTTGGTTTGATGACTCAGAGTCCTTATACTACAGTAAAAATATATATCATAAATAAAGAATTTTAAAATTTGTTCAATGGAAATGAGTAGAACAAAAACATAAAATAAGTGGATGTTCTCTCTTGGTTGCTGTGGATTATAGCCAATTGTTAAGATTACACACCAAATTACATAAAATTTGCTTCCAAGTATCTATTGATAAATGAATTAATATAGCACCATACTTGCAAAAATTAGAACTCTAGGGGAAAAGATCTATAAAATATTGAAATAAGCCAGTTAAGTCCTATAAATTCTAGCTAATAGAACAAGTAATTTGCTTTTGATGAAAATAATAAAGTATTGCTTTTCTAATAGTGCTGACTCAGTTAGTAGCAGAAAAAAAGAAACCAAATAGCTTTAACAGAACTGAAGCTTAGGGGCATCAAAGCAAACTACCTTAATGATTGAACTGGCTTAACACTATACCACTTGCACATTTTATAAAACTAGAAGTATTTCTTTCATGTTTTGGGAAATTTGGGGCAGGCAGAATTTCAAGTTACTGACGATATCACCAAAATAATTTGGGGGAAGCAGAATACAACATCCAAAAATGTGCCACTTTGGCACGTGGTTTGTTTTGAGCTGAAGGCAATTAAGACCCAGCAAATGTAGGAAAAGATTTTCACCTTCCCTTTAACTGCCTGAAAGAATTTAGATAGGGCACTTGGACCAGGAAGACAGATATTAACAGAGATGACTTTGTATATTAGAAAGACTTATCTGCATGGTCTGGCAAAAATTTGTTTACCAAACATCTGCTCTTCTTGTCTCCCTGTGAATTATTCCCCTTTAAAGCCCCAGATCCTCACCCCCTTCTCCTTAGCTCAGATGGTATATAAGCCTTAATTGCCTGACTGCCTTGGAATCTCATATTGTCTATGGGACTCTCCTATGTAGGCAATTAAATTTGTTTTTCTCCTGTTAATCTGTTTTATGTCAATTTAATTATTAGACCAGCCAAAGAAACTAGGAGGGAAGAAGGGAGAACTTTTCCACCCCACACCTAAGACATATATTACTCAAATGCATTAGGTCAATAGGACCAGTGATGGTTCACTGCCTATGCTCATTTTTACAAGTGTAAGATAATAATGTGAATTATATTGCAATTTGTGTGAATGGATATGTTACAATGTTATGAGCTGATCATTGTATTCTCACAAAGTAAGAGTCCCATAGAAGCTACTATGAAAAATGGCATCTTGGGTTCATGATGGGGTTAGAAGCAATTTGCACGTGTTGGCAGAATTCAGTAAATTCTGCCGACTTTGAATAAGTAGGAACATGAATCCATATTTTGTGGCTTCTGTCATTTAGAAATGGCTAATTTCCTGAACAAATTTGTCTAGCTTTGACCAACTGAAAAAGGGAAATAAGGTGGGAATTTGATTCTAGGATACCATTTCAATCCCTGACACTTTTCCTGCACTTTAAAGGTAAATTGTATAACTTGCAAAGTCTAGATTTCTCAATTTTTTGAGTGGATAAGATAACATTTGCAACTTATCAAAAGAGCTTAGGGAGGTTTAATGAGGTAACATATCTAAAATGTTATCTAGGGGAAAATATTTGTATTATCTCTGCAGATAATACCTCAGCTTGACTGGAGGGGGAAAAAAGATACCACAAGATATCATTGTATTATGGTAAAGCAATGAACCACCACCTGCAGGAAATTGGCGTCATGAAGGGCAACGACAAAGAGCACATCAGGATTACATGAAATCAATCAGAAGCAGGCAGGAAGAACACAAGACAGATGAAGCGGAGTCTTTCATGACAGGCAGGAGAATATATCAAAGACATCCTTGCTAATTTCAAAAAGCCCACTCCCTTCTCTAGAGGTGAGAACATTACTTCAGACAGCATGCTGGCTCCACTGGACTTCTGTGAAGATGCTATAACTCCATTTGTGGGTTTCTTAAAGAATAATTTAGGAATGAAAAGGGCCAACATGCCTGAACACCATTAATTTAGATCACCAGTGAGAAAGAATTGAATGCATGGTTTTCCACATTTATTTTTCCATCAGGAACTTGTTATTTACACCAGCTGGGCCCTCATTTATGTATTTTAATTCTGAGCTACTATTAATTTAAATGCTACTTTCCAAAGAAAATGCTAAGTAATTTTTCCTTAAATTAAAGACATATATCTTTGCAAAATAAAACAAGTCAGTAAAAAGTAGATGGTTTCTATCCTTGAATGGCAAAATGGAAGGTTGGAGAAGGAATGATGATCAAAATGATGGGTGTGATGGTTAGTGGACGATAGAGAGAGCTCCATGAAGGCAAGTATTTTTCATAGGAAGAGCAGATGCTGTAAGGAAATCTGTTAAGTACTAGAATCCCAGGGGTTCCTTTCTGAGCTCAGTAAAGAACTCAAGTGTTCCAAGCACCCTGCGAATGCTTGGAAAGAGCATCCTGAGAAACCTCATGGTGCTCAGTGTTCATGGGCTAAGGACAATGTCATGCAGATTAGGCACATATAAGCAGTTGTAGACAGTGGAAAAGGACTGCATATCAGTGGAAGTACGATAGACATAAGGACTCCTTCTCAGCTTTAAGTTGTAGCCCATGATGTTGACAGAAAAGCTGAAACTACCTACTAGTGCGACTGTCATTTTTCACCTAAGAATTACCAAAACTCCTCCTTGAATGAATACCAGAGAGAAAGTATATTAACTAACTACATCAATTGCATTTTCATTGGTGCCTTCTATTTGTGTTTTTCTAGCAATAAAGATACTTTGAATTAACAGAAGAGTTAAGAAATGTGGGTTGTAAAAGATGATTTTAATTAACTCAAATATAAAAATGGACTTAAACATTTTGAGTTTCCAACAACCCCCCTTTCTGAAATTGGGTAAACAGAAAAAAAGAGCATTTATACTCATGAAGACAGAGTTAATAGAGTTTCTATAGAACATTCAAAGCATGAGTCTCTCGGTGCCCTCTTTTTGCAGTACAGTGACTTGAATTATATTTTTTAGAAAGGGTAACTATAAAAGATAATAAAGTAAAATTACTTCATGTTTTCTATTTTCTTAGTTTAAAAGAGACTTTGTTCAAGAAAGAAATATAATATATGTTAAAAATCATTTCTTTCTATTGTTTTCAATCTATGTTCCAAATGGTCCCTGAGCTAGGCTAAGATAGACACTCCCACTTCAGATAAGAGCAATCTTTTCCAAATATATAAGGGAAAAAGAGATAAGGAATAAATGTTCTCAGTTTTATGTTTGTTCCCATATTTATTTTCTTAAACAGTGCCTGCTATCATTTATCTTTTGGTATTACTGGTAAGCAGTGAATTGTCAAGCAGCAAAATATAATAAAATACATCTATCAAAATGAATATGTGTTTCAACATTTTGATTATTCTGGGATTTGCTTGTTTGTGGTGATGACTTAACCTCACTAAACTATAATAGAGTCATGTTTTATATTGAAAGAAATAGCTCCTATTTAGTGGAATTAAATTTAATATATTTACAAAGTGTAGTTTTTCTTAGAGTGCAACATGATGTTCAGGTGTGCTATCACCTGGGTAAGTATAAAAGCCTTGAATGTGGTCTAATGTTGAATTCTAGTTACATCACAGAGGTAGTAGAAGCACAATAGAACTAAAATCCTGATATCTGACTATGAGTTCAAATTTTTTTCCCATTTACCTAATTATTTGAGTGCCAGGAATTTCATTTTCATGAGGAAAGAGAATAGCACAGTTTCATAACAAAGAAAGTGTGATGGGCTGGGCCACAGGGTGCCCACTTGGTAGATCGAACATTATTCTGGGTGATTCTGTGAGAGTGTTTTTTGTTCCTGAGTCTCCAGTCTGCTGGCCCATCCTTCAGATTTTGATATCCCAGCCTACATAAACAGATGAGCCAATAATAAATCTACAGCTAAAGTAGTTTTTAATGGTAAAAAATTGGGTACCTTCCCTGTAAAATCAAAATAAGAGTATCCACTCTTAGCACTTCTATTCAACATTGTACTGGAGATTCTAGTCAGTGAAATAACATAAGAAAGAAAAGAAGGTATCACATTAGAAAGAAAGAAGTAAAACTGTCTTTATTTGCAGATAGAATATTTAGCTATATAGAAAATGTGATGGAATCTATAAAAAAGCTACAAACATTGATTTGTAAGTTTAGTAAGGTTTCAGGTTGTATGATCAATGTGTAAAAATCAATGGTATTTCTAAACACCAACAATAAGAAATTAAAGTTTAAAATATCACAATAAGATCAAAAATATGAAACGCTTATGGAAAAAGCTAATGTGAAAAATTTATACAATGAAAACAATAAAACTTTGCCAAAAGAAATAAAAGAAGGAAATAAATGAAAGATATACCATGCTTATGCTTCAGAAGGCTCAATTTTGTAAAGACGTTAATTCTTCCCATGTTGAGCTATAGATATAAATGAAATCCCAATCAAATTCTTAGGAAAATTTTTTTTGTTTGTGTGTGACAAACACTGTAAAATTCATATGAAAATGCAAAGATTCCAGAAGAGCCAAAACTACTTTGAAAGAAAACAAAATTGGAAGATTATTATAAAGCTATAGTAATCAAAACAGTGTGGCATCAGTGTGAAGACAGACAAATAGATAAATGGAAATGAGAATCCAGAAATATATATATGGGCAACTGATTTTTTTTACAGAGGTACAAAGGAAATTCAGTTGAGAAAGAAAATTCTTTTCAACAAATGATGTCAAAAGAGTAGAATCTCCATTTATACCATGTACAAAAATTTGTTCAAGATGTGTCTTAGACCAAAATGCAGAACCTAAAACTATGAAAATTTAAAATAAAAACATATGAGGAAATCATATGACCTTGGGTTAGGCAAAGACCTCTTATACAGACACAAAGAGCATAATCTATAAATGAATTAATTGATAAATTGGCTTTATTGAAATGAAAAATATCTACTCTTTGAAACATACTGTTATAAAATAAAAATTAAAACCATAGACTGGAGAAATATTTGCAAATCATATATCTGATAAAGAACTTATATCCAGGAACTATTTTCAAAAACTCTCAAAACTCAATAATATGAAAGGAAACAAACCAATAATAAATGGGCAAAGATTTGGGCACTTCACCAGAGAACATATATTATGGGCAGAAAAGCATGTGAAATAATGTATAGTGTTATTAGTCACTATGAAATGCAAGTAAAACTACAGTGAGATCCTACTCCCTATCAATTAGAACAGCTAAAAGTAAAAAGACTGAGCACATCTAGTGTTGTAAAGAATGTGAAGGAGCTGGAACTTTCATATACTGCTGGTAGAAGGGTAAAATGGTACAACCACCTTGGAAAGCAGTTTAGCAGATTCTTAAAATGTTAAACACGTTAAACATGCACCTGCCATACAATCCAGCCATTCACCCCTAGGTATTTGCTTAAGAAAAATAAAATCATGTGTCCACAACAAAGACTTGTATATAAATGTTCATAGTAATTTTCTTTGCATGAGTGAAAAACTGGAAAACAACAAATATTCATCAAGAAGTGAATGGATAGACAAACAGTGGACTAGCCACACAATGAAATGCTACACATAAATATAAAGAAATGAACTATTAATGCATACAACATCATAGGTGAATCTCAAAATAATTATGCTAAGTGAAAGAAGCGAGTACATATTGTATCGCTCATCTATATAAAATTCCAGAAAATAAAAATAAATTTAACAGAAAGCAAATGAGATTATCTTGGCATAGGGGCAGGGGAAGTGTTGGTGAGGAGTGGAAGGAAGGGGTTATAATTCAGCAGGTTGGAAATTTTGTGGAGTAATGAATACTTGCATTATCTTAATTGTGGTGATGTCTTCACAGATACATGCATAAGTCAACATTTATCAAATTGTACTCTTTAAAAATGTGCAGTTTATTGTATGCTGATTATACTTCAATAGATCTTTGTAAACAAAAGAAAGAGAGGGGAAGGGTGGAAGGGAGGAAGGAAGGAAGGGAGGAAGGAATTAAAGAAAGAAAAAGAAAAGAATACCTACCTACCCTGGAGCCAGACTGCTTTCCTAGTTACTAGCAATGTGACCCTGGACGAGTTATATAACCTCTCAGTGTCTGCAAAATTGGAACCGTTATAGCAATTAGCCACTGGGTAATTCACATACTGTGTTTAGAACATTGTAGCACATATTAAGGGCCATCTCAGTGTTAGCTATTATTATTTATGTTGATGTTCTTAAAGCAATTAAAATAGCACATTGCCTATAGAATATTATTCTAGGTTTTATAAGGAGAACAAAAAGAAAATTTATAAAAAATGGAGACTTGCAGAAAAAGAAAAGCCTTCTTGAGAAAAATACTCACAGACAGACATGTAGTCACACACTGCCACATCCATTTTATATATATATATATATATATATATATATATATATATATATATATAT